>NC_135657.1:47601674-47944288 GCF_964188315.1 Podarcis muralis
AAGCATTATTTATACCTAGAAGACTGGAACAGCTCAGAATTTGTCATTCCACCACCACCAATTCCAGCTTTAGTAAACACATCTGTAAATAAGTTTCTTTATTTCCTAGTGAGGATGGTAGTTTTGCCATTTCCTGCCAACTTTAGCCCTCTTCAGATGGGACTATCTGAAAATATAATGCAAGAAAGGGGGGCCCTGTATGGAGGCTCCTTGAGTGATGCAGAATCTTGTTAAACCTGGATTCTAAAATGCACAGGAAATATTCACCCGTAGAAGCGGGCTCCTCGCTTTGCACATCTGCCCTTCAATTTACAGAGGGAGACAGAGACAGGTGGCACTCACATGCTATATTTGTGGATTTTTATCACAGCTGAACAGGGCTTTTGTCAGGAAATGCACCTGCAATCCTTTGCTCATTTGCCTGGAAGTGTCACTGAACTCTATGAGACTTCTGAGTAGACACGTTTAGGATTGCAATCCAAGAGACTCCATGTCTAACACCACATTAATGCCCAGTTGAGGGGGGGAGGGGAATGCTTAAAGTTAAGATAAAAACCACTCTACACAGAGAAGCAAGCAGATGCTCCATGTGCAACAGCGATATGCACACACACCCTTTGCAAATTACCAGAATTAAAAGTGACTTAAGCCACCCAACACATCCTTGTGGAAGACTGAAAACCCAGACTTTTAGTATCCTTGTTTCAACAGTGTCTTCAAAATTTCCAACGTCCATCCATGTGTCAGTTAGCTTACAAGAAGTTTAGCTGAACACATTCTGGGAAGTTAAAAGATGGCAACATGAACAGCCCTTTGAAAAGAGAATCCAAAATATTTTCAAAAAGCTGCCAGTTGTTAAAGAAAAGTGGTCTTTAGGACACAAGAAAAAAAGTCCTTCATGTATCCCTTGGAAGCAGGACGGGAGTCAATATTGTATAACAAAGATAGAGAAATGTATTATTATGTTAAAGCTATGTACAATTGAAGTCCTTTAATTTTGTAAAGTGAAGATAAGGGATTAAATTAAAAAAAAGACTGAAGGAAACACAGTTCCAACCACAGGCCTTCAGATGGAAAGAAAGCAGAACTCAACAGAGCCAAAAGCCACCTGCAGCAACCATGGAAGAGGGAACTCAAACACTGAGTAACCACAGAGTTTCTGGGGAGAGTACCTGATGTAGCCTTTGGAATGAAAGGCTACCAATAACTGTTTCCCAAAATTTGAGTTATTTAAGTCTTAATGATTGAGACTAATGCCACCTGCATAAAACCACCCCTACATGAATGGAGCCAACATAATTTGAAATACAATCAAATCTCAGTTGTCAAATGTAATCCATTCCGGAAGCCCATTTCACTTCCACACTTGCACTCAAGCGGAAGCCACGTCAGACATTTGGCTTCTGAAAAACATTCGAAAACAGGAGCATTTACTTCCGGGTTTTCGGCGTTTGGGAGCCAAAACGTTAAAAAACATGGCCGTTTGAGAACCAAGGTTTGACTTTATAAGGAGACTATTTTAAGCAGCTTATTAGCCACCAGTTCGGTGTTTGATACACAAAAATGGCAGGTAGTCTCACAATATGCGATACAAACTTTAAACTGTAACAGATTTGTTACATTCTCATAATTGCCAATGGCTTCATCCTCTGAATTACACAAATCAACTTTTTTTGGTGGTCGGGGGGGGGGGGGGGATAAGGGGCATGTCATACACTTGAGAAGTATAGCAAAATTTGCCTGAGTCCTGAACATGCCTCTGGAATGTACACTAACTTGGTCTGGTAGGTTCAATTCAAGAGTTGAAATAGTCGTAACATTTCACTTATGCAGAAGCTCACCTAACAAAACTCTTTACAAAGCATATTTAATCCACCCAAATAAAGCATTAAAAAATATCTACATCCCAGTTCACTGTCACCAAGTCCATGTTACTTACTGCAAAGTACTGATAACTAATAGTTAATGATTGTCTACACCTGCCATTTGGTACCACAGGCTCATGATAGCAAATTTAAAAAGCTAAAAACGTAAACACGTCACATTACTAATCTATTGCACCAAAATCTCCAGTTCCAGATGGTCACAAAACCTAAAACTGGAATGTAAACCTGAACAAGTCACTATATATTTACCAAAAGTTGGGGAGAGCTTTCAGAATTCTAAAAATGGAGCATTTCCAATTATACAATCTTCTACACATCTGGCTGCAAGAGCTTGCACAACTGGCCTGCACAGCAAGAAAGATAACAGTCCCCTGTTTTTGTGGTCACTGGATTGAATCCACAGAGGGCAGAAAGTCTGCATTTGGCTCGCTAGGTCTCAAGTTGTACAGGTCTGAGGAAAATCATAGCAACTTAACTAGAATCACATGAAAATACAATGGCACCTACAAATAATTTTTACAGACCTGATTTGTAAAGCCTTATGGCTCCCCTATAGGGAAAGGTTTTGAGTTCTATGCAACATCAGGGCAAGAAATTTCCCGTGGATTACGGTCCATATGTTTCAATGATTAAGGAGGGACTAAATATTTGTCAAAATAACCCTTCTGAGGTCTTTCATTTTAAAAAGTTCATTCTACAACACTCCATAGCTTTTCCGCTCAAGGCCAACAGAAAGATCTCTTAATATTCTTCTTTTTTAAAAAAAACCTGTAAAGAAGCTATACTGCTAAGCATAGTTCCCACCAGTATGGAATCAATTATTCCCTCTCCTGCAGGGATAAGTAGCCAAAATATAAACAAGTATATCAAACTGCTGGAAAAATCCTTTTGTTAAAAATCTTGCATAAGTAGTTTGGAATTCTTCACCCGTTGCTTTCATACACTATTTCTGAATTTTTAAAAAGACAGTTCCAGGCAAATCTTGAATCACCGTGCTCGTGCTGAGTAACACCTCATGTATTCCGTCATCCAGGGGTTGTCTGGTGCAGCAGATTTCGCTCTCCAGGCTTGTTCTACTTCCGCTGAATGAATCCGCCTCTGAGACAGCTTTCTTTTTTCCACTTGCCTTCTGTTCTTCGCTCTCAGTGCAGACTCGTGGATCTAACAAGAGATATTTAAGTGTTAGATGATTCTTGGTGGCCATCTAGATGCCTGTGAGAAACTTGCAAGCAGGATTTAATCTCAAGAGCAGTCTCCCCTCCTGAGGTTTCAAACAACTAGCATCCAGAATCCCAAAATGCCAGTTATAATCTTGCTACAGTCATACCTTGGTTCTCGGATTTAATAATAATAATAATAATAATAATAATAATAATAATAATAATAATAAGTTATTATTTATACCCCGCCCATCTGGCTGGGCTTCCCCAGCCACTCTGGGCGGCTTCCAAAAGAATATTAAAATACTAGAATACATCAAACATTAAAAGCTTCCCGAAACAGGGCTGCCTTCAGATGTCTTCTAAAAGCCTGGTAGTTGTTGTTCTCTTTGACATCTGGTGCGAGGGTGTTCCACAGGGAAGGCGCCACTACCGAGAAGGCCCTCTGCCTGGTTCCCTGTAACTTGGCTTCTCACAGTGAGGGAACCGCCAGAAGGCCCTCGGTGCTGGACCACAGTGTCTGGGTAGAATGATGGGGGTGGAGACGCTCCTTCAGTTTGACTCCCAAAACGGTTTGAAAACCAAGGCATGGTCAGGTTTTGGCACCAGACAAAAACCATTTAAATTTTGCCTCTTTTAACTAAACAGAGACTGATATTTACTGCTGCTTTTAAGGTTTATTGTGGCTTTTCGTATGCTATTTACCATTTCCATTTTTAAACTATTGGATAGTATCTATTCTTGCTTTCATTTGTAAGCCACTTGGGAAAAGTTCATCAAACTGAAAAGTCAGGTGCACGCTAAGTAAAATAAAAAAACATGCTAATTAGCTGTGCACATCCAATATTGAATCACCAACTTTTCAAAGGTGAGTGAATATGCATGGCATTGGGTTAGGGTATGAAGTTAGGGTATGAAGCACAAAGGCAAAAAGCTCAGCTGCTAACCTGAGAGGCTGAAGGATTTAGCCATCCACTAACCTGCAGAGGTTGTTCAAAGGCATGTTAGGCTGTGTACAGATATGTTAGCCATCCAATCATAAATATGTGTAAGCTCTACTATAAACGCCATTTCTTTTCTATTCAGTAGCAAATGCCAGTATCTGTTGGGACTTTAGTAATTCACTCTTAATGACAAATGTCCATTTAAAACAAGCTTAGATTTATTTATGTCAATGGACTAAGCTAGACTAAATCGAGATATGCAAATTTAACCAGTACGTGCTGTATTATTTTACACACACACACACACACACACACACACACACAAATAGCTGCCTTTCTTGTATTTCTTCCATACTGCTGTCAGAAGTACATTAATATGCTTTATGCTGAATCTTAACATTTCACAGATCAGCAGCACTTTTGCAAGAACTTCCAGCTTCCCAAAGTCATTCAAGTACCAGGAGCCTACCATGATGGTGTCATCAGTACTTTCAACCTTTTATGCCATACCTAAACTTGAGCTCACTCTGCCTTGGGACACTTGATGCTAACTGCCTGCTGTTTTACAAAGATTATTCTCTCTCATATCCTGACAGGGGGTAGGCAACCGTTCTAGCATCGGGAATTCCCTCCACAGCAGCACTGAAACGGCAGCCAGAAACAAACAAACAAAAGCTTTGCATTAATTAGAGTTAGCAAATAATGTTCCAATATAATCTGTAAACAAGGTGGAAGAAGATTCCACTTCATAACTACAGCATAGGATGTCAGTGACAATGTCACAGCCCATTCCCATCAACCAAGGAATATAATTGCAGAAGATCAATGGCCGAGATCCCATTCACAAGGTCCAGTAGGTGTCTCAGTACAATAGGGCAACTTACTATGGAGGAATATGAAGGTGCCTGTATGTGGCAAATGGATTCCTACAGGCTCTTCCCCCACTCATTTATCCCAAGCTTTGAACATGTTGACATCAGATACTACCCCTTTCCCTTCCATTTTGACACACCCACACTAGTAAATTGAAGCTGAAGTCATGAAAACACATAGGTTGTTTTCAGTTCTTGAGTCTGGGGAGATGGTTTCTTCTGGACAGGGCTGCACTCCCCTGAAAGGAGTAGGTCCATAGCTTAGGGATGCTCCTGGACCCAACATTGTCACTGGAGGCTCAGGTAGCCTTGGTGACTATTTTTGAAAGACTGCCTCCTTCACTGCAGACCCCCTCAGGTGTTAGGATCAGCAGAGGGGGCTCTCTGGGGATCACCACGCTGGAAGTTTAAGGTGGTGGCAGCCTAGGAGAGTGCCTCCTCTGGGGCAGCCCCTAAGCTGTGGAATTCCCTCCCCACAGAGGTGTGCCTGACACCTTCATTGTGTAATTTTTGTCATATGCTGAAGACACATCTCTTCATCCTGGCTTTTGATACCTTATATATAGAAGGACCCACCCTATACTCTTGCTTGAACAGTGATACCTCAGGTTACATACGCTTCAGGTTACAGACTCCGCTAACCCGGAAGTAGTACCTCGGGTTAAGAACTTTGCTTCAGGATGAGAACAGAAATTGGGCTCCAGCGGCATGGCAACAGTGGGAGGCCCCATTAACTAAAGTGGTGCTTCAGGTTAAGAACAGTTTCAGGTTAAGAATGGACCTCCGGAACGAATTAAGTACTTAGCCCGAGGTACCACTGTAGTGTGCTTAAACTATTTTAAATCTGTTTTTTCATTGCTGTAATCCCACCCCCCCGGGACCTCATAGTGAAGGGCAGGTAAGAAATCTAAGATGGGGTTGTAGCCAACTAATTCACTGTACATGAGGAATAGCTTCTGTGAGCACAGCTGAACATTCCGCTCCTCTCTGCCCTCAAATCTGCTCCGAATGGTTAGAGAAAAACCTAGAGCAGATTTGGAGAGCACACAGAGGGAGGGGAAGTTCCACTCTGCTTGCAGAAGTCATTCCACGCATATAATAACTTAGCTGGATACAATCCAAACCGCAATACATCCACTGGAAAACACCCAAAGCAACTGCTTCATGGCAAGGCCACTCCCATATCCAGTTCAGAGTATTGCTACTGACCATGGAAGAAACGGCCTTGGATCCAGCTATGGAAAACAACACAAAATACACAAGGAGGGCAGGCAACTAACAAAACCAAGAAAGGATGCTGCACTACTCCTTACTCTCAAGCAAGTAAGTGCATAGGCATAATAAATGGATCGGAAAACCAGGCAAGGCCAGCCAAACCACACAGGCAAACTGGGCACCCCTAAGAGTTGTTCATTTCAGCTGTGTAAGTTGCACAGAGAGAAATCCCACACTTTTGGAGGAGTTGGCACAGGGGCAGCTTCACAGCTGATGGGTTCAATAGTATTCCCTGCCTTTGGGGATGCACAGTCAAAAGTCTGCTGGCATCTGTTGGCTGCCCAGAGCACAGGCACAGTAGCAGAAGGGCAGGAAGTTAAGACAACATTAGCCCACTTAACTACAGTTGTACATCTAGTTACGAACTTAATTCGTTCCGGAGGTCCATTCTTAACCTGAAACTGTTCTTAACTAGAGGCGTGCTTTCGCTAATGGGGCCTCTTGCTGCCGGCACACGATTTCCATTCTCATCCTGGGGCAATGTTCTCAACTCGAGGTAACTCTTCCAGGTTAGAAGCGTTTGTAACTCAAGGTACCACTGTATAGCATTTTAAATGTCAGTAGTTATTTTGCCCAGCATAGGATGACAAAGAATAAGGAAACAGCAACATCCTAGTTCACTGTGGGCACCACACAAACCTGGGCTGACCTTACAAGTGTGAAGGAAGGAGTCAGGCAGGAGGGCAAGGACTTAGACAAAAAACCCATAAGTATATATTTCAAGTTGCCTTACTTCATTCACAGAAGCGGATGCACAGACATTGTGTGTCTTCTGGCTCCCGGTATCAGTCTGTTTTTCTCCCCAGCCATACAAGGCAAATGGGTGTTTCAACCCCTTTGCTGCATGTATCCTTTGAGGACTTTTCACCCGTCTTCTGTCACCCCGGCTGCCCAAAGCACCACGACTCGAAGGCTGCCCTTGGGGGCAACTTGCTGACCCGCCAGCTCCTTTGGGGGCAGACTTTTTGCCTCCACTCTCAACTTCGGTTTTCTCCTCGGCTTTCTCTTGGTCTTCATCCTCTAGGAGAAAAGAAGGAGGGTTAGGTTTAGCCTGCCCACCTCCCAGGGCCGGCCCACCCGAGAGGCACGCTAAAGCAGCTGCCATGAGCGCCCCACCCACTGCCGCCGGACAAGACAAATTAATGGAGGCAAAGGCTCTTCATGTCTACCAGTCATGACAGCTAAGTTCTACCTCCACTGTTGGGAAGCAGAACGCCTATGCATGCAAGTTGCTGGGAATACAAGCTGGGAGACCATTGTTGCACTGATTGGACACTGTGAGAGGAAGATGCTGGACTAGATGAGCCACTGGCCTAATCTAGCAGGGCTCATCATATGCAAACCAATGCAGACTGGTAGTGTGCCATAACTCCTTTGATTTATCTGCGCTGTAGGTAAAACTTCCCTACAGTGAAGTTCGCCTGGCACCTTCATGATACACCTTCAGGTGCCAGGCAAAAACATTCCTTTTTAACCAGGCCTTTGGTTGATCTGATTTACATCCTATGCCCTTTTAAAATGTGTTCTTTTGGGGAGGGGCTATGGGGTTGTTGTTTTTATTTTTATTATGTATTTTGTGGTTTTATATCTTGATTTTATTCTGTGAACCGCCATGAGACCCCCAGGTATAGGGTGGTATATAAATTCAATTAAAAAATAAATAAAAATTTTAAAAATCAACTCTTGCTGGGTGCACACAAGAGTCAGCAATGTAAAGTAGGAAAAAGAGGCCTCAATTACTAAGGTTTCCAATCAGACAGTAGATACAGCAACAGTGGACAGGTGTCAGTGATCAGAGCTGCATACTATTACCGAAAGGTGCAATGCCTTCTCCTATATAAGAGGCCGGATCAAAGGTGGCTATGGAGCCTGTGTTGTTAAAAAGCACAACTCCCATCACGCACCAGCTTGACTGGCACAGTGATGCCGTTTGTGGCTACATTACAATTCTTGCTCTTGTTAGTGCCTTATTTTTGGCTGGAGAACGAAAGCTTATGCAATTTTAAAGATGCAAGATGCCATGGCAACAACTTACATAAGCAGCTATGAATCTGTGTGAGAATCACTGACAACTAAAGAACTCTCTGCAAATGCTGAACACACCGTGCGTGCATACGCACACAGTGTTCTTGCTCATCATTACTCTTGCTTGTCAAGGCATGATACCGATTTTCGTCATACAATGGGAAGTAACAGAGGAAAAGAGATCAGTGTCAAAAATAAAAACCAACCTTCTATAGAGGAAATGTCTTTGCCCCCAAGGTACCAGTGCGTCATCAGAAGACTAGGTTATCTACGCTAGTGTCACATTTGTGACAATGCTTTTAAGTTCCAAATAAATACTGTCCAGGAAGCACAGCAGAGGGAAAACTCTGTGCTGTCATTCATATTAAGGTTTGATTATCTTAGCAAACCTGAAGTGGCATTGCAAATTTTTATAGGGGTACTTGCATGGAGTTATCCTGCCAACCATCGCTGTATCTGCTGATAGTATATTCCACATATAAGTCATGCACGTTTGTTTCAATTTGCAGGTGGTATCTGCCCACATTTGATATCCTGAGCATTTGAAATTCCATTTTAAAAATTTGATCCCAGCTGTCAGCAAGGAAACATTCCTAGACGCAACCAATGTCATAGGACACTTCACAAATTTATGTTTTCAAAGGTTCACTGGAAAGGGAAAAAAGACTATGTATGACATACCAAACTTCCGTTTGTGTATACATAAATTGTGCAGGTACAATCAAGCAGACTGCATGAGTTGCTGCTCCCCTGTTGTGAACGCACTTAATGGCCAATCTGAGTTTGCTGCTGTGTACTGTGTAAAACATCTCCTAATTAAGTGTATTCTGAGAACTAAGGCACAGTCTATATAGAGAAGCACATTAATTTCCCTGGAGGACCCTGAATGCGGTTTGTGGCAGCTGGTGAGGAGGACAGAGTTGGGAGAGGCAAGCAAATTCACCTGAATATTCCTCCCTAGTAGCCTTACCGGCTTGGAGGCCCAGGAGTTTTGTCAGGACTGGGAGAGAAACACTAGCAGGACCTTATTGCCACCCTCTTTTTCTTTTGTGCTTTTCCCCCCCAACCACTGTTGCTTCCATGGTCAAGTAGGAGGAGTTTCTCGCTGTAGATCCTTGTGGGCAACAATTCATACCACTCAGGCCCATGGGCGTAGCCAGGATTTATGTTGGGCGGGGGCAGAACCTTAATTAGTTAACTATTCTTATTGATTTACTTGATGGGGGGCAGCTCCCCCCCCCCAGCTACACCCATGCTCAGGGCAAGAGCCTGGATGAGATGGAAGCTGTTCAAAATCTACAAAGTGAGTCTGCTGGCACAGAGTGGAGCCTTCTTTGTATGAGAGACAGCGGGAAGCAAGTGGATTACCTCAGCATCTCCACCAGAAATGAAAAAATGGGGTGGGAATTGTTGGTTGTTTAATCTGTTTGAATGTCTTTTTTTTTTTTTTACCTAGGGATTTGGTTAAACTGGAAAGTTTAATGTTTGTCATTATAGCAGCGTTGCTTCCCTTATGAAAGAATTGTTAATTTGTTGTTTGTTCGACCTGTTTATATTAGTTTGTAATGGTTTTATTACTTTGATCCTTATTCTGGGATTGAAAATATTCAGTGATGAGTAGGCTATAAATACTGTAACTAAATAAAGAAGCTACTTTTACTTTCTGTTAAATCAGAAAAAACCAAAGGAATTTCAGAGTGTTTTTTAGGGTTATTCTATTCAGAATACTACTGAGTTGGGTCTATTTTCGGTACTGTGCTGGTATTTCAGTTTGGGCCTTTGAAATGCTCTTGGTGAGGTCATTCCAAAAAGCTTATAAGAGATCAAGACACTTTGGGGATGAAATCAAAGCTGCATTCACCAAAGCTGGCTCCACTGATGCCAACAGCAGCACTCAAGAAGTGTTGTCAGGTATGCAAATCTAACCCTTCACTCGTAGTAAGATCATTAAGCTTTGTTTCACTTTTTCGGAAAACAGATTCTAGAGTCTGCAAGTAAACCCAGAGGAAACAGGCTCATTTTTATCTGCTCGCCTAAGATTTCCATGGTCTTAAAGCCATCCTAATTCTGTGCAGAACAGGGCATCATGCTACTACCACCAAAGAGCGGCTGGAAGAATGGCATCATCCTTATGGCAAGTGTGGAGAACCTCCAGGTGTTGCTGAACTACAACTCCCATCAACCCATGCAAGCATAGTCAATGCCAGGGGATGAAGGACCTGCAGTTCAGGAACACCTGGAGGACCAAAGGTTCCCCCAACCTGCCTTATGGGCAGCATAATTTCTGCTCTGCACTGCTCTCTAGATACTGTTGCTGTTGGCATCCATCTGCTCTCTAGATAGATATTATTTATCATAAGGATGTGGATTTAAGTCACAAAGCAGAAGTCGAATCATCCTTAGTAAGTCCGAGATGGGGAACCTGTGGCCCCATCCTGATGCCGCTGTCCTACGACTCACATCATCCCTGTTCGCGTTGGTCCTCCATTGGCCAAAAAGCCCCAGGCCCATCTCTGGCCCTACACGAATACATTTCAAAAGAAAGCCTTAATGCAAGTGGGCATGGCCTATTTTCCTGCCAGCAAAGCTGGAGAGAAATAATCGTCCCTTTCCATTTGGTCAAACATGGGTTTCCAAAATGCCGCTGTTACGTCAGCGGAGGCTCCGGTAGCAATCTATTCGTTCGCAAGCGAGGAAAGTGCCGCCCGAGGGCGAAAGCGCTTCTCGGCAGGGACGATCCAGCCGGAGATCTCTCGTCTCCGGAAGGACCCGGGTTGGCGCCGGAGGGGCCGAGTATTGGCAGCAACCACTCGATGGCGGCAAGGCAGCGCCGCCTTCGCCCGTTCCCCAACAGACGCGTAAGGAGGAGCTGCGAAGCCACTCGGCGGCGAGAGGCCGAGGCGCCTGCACGGTCCTGGCACCCTCCATTTCCCGATGCGCGCGGAGGGAAGGGCGGCTTCAAGAGCCAAGCCGGACGCGGAGCCCCAGCTGTTAAGATTTATTTAAAACCCAGGAAAGCCGCTTTCTCCTCCGCGCGCCCCCGCCCCGTATTTACATCCAGCGGCAGCTCCATTGCAGAGCAGGGACATCCGGCCACTGCAGCTCCCTCCCTCCTTCCCCAGCGACTCATCTCTGCAGCCGCGGCTCCCAGCGCCTCCCTCCGCCCGCCTTCCCGGAGACACCGAGAGAATGGCTCAAGGTCATTCCGGCAGGCCGTCCTCTTCCTCTCCCCTCGGCGGCGGAGGAACATACCCGAGCCGCGCAAGGGCTCCTCGGGGCAGGATCTGTCGGCGTCCCCCGCTGCTGCCTCCGCCCTGCCCAGGCCAGATTCGCCAGGCGCCGCTCTTCCTTCTCCTTGCTGGCCACCCGGCGGGCTGGACGTGCCCGGGGGCGACGGGGAGCCGCCACTACCACCGCCGCTCTGGCTGCTGTCCTGCTCCCAGCCGTCCCAAAACCAGGGCCGGTGCGCCTGCTCCAAAAGGCGCCGGCTCAGGCGGTAGCGCAGCAGCTCCTGGTAGCAGGGGCCGCACGCCTCCCACTTGGGCTCCTTGAAGCGCTTCATGTACTCGCTCTTCACGCACCGAGACGGCACCATCGCGCCGCGCCGTCCAGCCGGGGGGGGGGGCGGAGGGTCGCCCTGCTCAAGCAGCGAATCGGCCGCCTGCCCGACGGAGCCCTCCTCGCCCCACCCTCCCGCTGGAACGTTCAAACACAAACAGCGACGTTCCGCAACCGCCTCCGCGCGCTTCAGCCAATCGGCGCGCGAGGAGGAGGGCGTCCTGCTGCTACGTCACGAGCGAGCCTTCGAGGCTCGGGGGAAACATTCGAAGGAGGTCCCTCTCCGGCGAGCCCGAGGGGACGTTTGGAGCTTAACGGGTGGGGAGGCTGGGGAGAAGCGCCAGGAAGCCTCGGGCTCCGGCTGTCTTTGTCCCTGGAGGCGGGAGTGGACTCGTGATTTTCTCTGAAGCTGCCCGGTTGTTGGTTTTCGTCTCTGCAGTGGTGTTAGTCACCAGGTTTTAGTCACCCACCAACGCAGCTGCTGCTATAAAAAAAAAGTACCCCAGATGGGCATCGCACGTGATCGCAGACGGTACGGGCCACCTAAGGCTCGCCTGTGCCTGACGCTTTGCTGGAGACTAGCTGTCGTTGAACCTGTCAATTTAACCAAATTCAGAGTTAACGTTGCGCAGACCTTTGAAATCTAGCTTCTTGAGAGTTTCAGGGCCCGAGAAAGTGTCGCTTTGAGGAGTTAAAGGGGGCACTCAATGGAGGTTCATTTAAGGAAGTCCGATCGGTGGGAAGGAGACGAGCCTTTTCGGTGGTGACCCCCCAATGCTGCGCCCTTTGGGGAGCTAAATAATTGCGGTGGCCTTGCCAAGATTACGGTGATTAAATATTGTGCCCTTCGAATCTGTCTTCCTAGATTTCTTAAAACAAAGCAACATCCCGAGGCATCAGCCAGAACTGAGCAAGTCTACAGTCGAATTTTTCACATTTTAGTTAACAATTTGTATACCGCTTAATCACAGTCATATCTTAGCAGTGTGCATGAAAGCAATTAAGCACATATTCAGCTAAGATTTAAAAATACTTAATTTTGGCGGGATTGTGCTCCTCAGTGTTCTCAAGGGTGACGTGAAAAGATTGTTATCTTTTTAAAGAGGGAGAGCACTCAGGTACCAAATTTAGGATTTTCATGGGCATTTGGTAGGCGACCCCTGCCAATGCAGCCGGAGAGTAAGAAGTGGCAGCAGCTTCCAACAAGATCTCACTAGATTTTTGTTTCTTTGTTTTCTTTCTTTTTATTATGTTTGCACGTTTTCTTTTTGTTACCAAATCAGGGTTGGCATACATCCGGATTTTTCCAGACATATACGGAATACCACAGTTGGCAGCAGTGTCCGGGTGGAAATCAGGAAAATGTCCTGGATAATCTGGATGTATGGCAAACAAAAAAAGGGCATTTTCCCCCTTCGATTTTGACCAATAATCTGAACAACTTTGGGCTAAATTTTAAAAAAGGCCAACCCTTAATAAATCAATAACAAATTTAAAATAAAAAACAAATAAATAAAAGAGCAAACTAAAATGAATGAAATATACTAAAATACTAGCATTCGAGGTGAACTTCATCAACAACAAATGAACAGAAACCTAACTTAAATTTGAGCATTTCATTTAGCTCAATTGGAGGGGGTTTACGTTCAGGTTTTTTAAAAAAATAAACACAAAGAATAAATAAAAATAAATAACAACCAAAATAATTGTATTATTAACCACCATCAGTATAAGGACAGAAATTTGAAAAGATCTGGACACAACCTTTTTATACTGCAAAAGAGATGATGGAAAATCATGTTTTGATGAAACGTGACTTCTTTACCCATGGGAGGTGATGAAATCTTGTCAAGTATTATTATAAGCTCTCTGGCTTTCTGTAGGCAAAAGACCCCAGAAATTTTTGTGCGGCGTTCAAGGATAGGATTCCCAGACAGAAGTGTAGGGCGAATAGAGTAGCTGTAGTCAAGTTCATTTCCAAATTTGCCCACTTGAGGTCTCCTTGAGACTTTAGTATTTATTTCCTTCCCATAATGACTTCTCTATTAAAGACAGTATAGCGTTGCTTGGTGGTTAGCATTACAAAACAACCCTGAGCTGGAGGTATCTGTTTTTTCTCTCCGCAGTTTATGAACTGACTCACTTAGCCAAAGTCAACAGTTCATCAGTTACTCAAAACATTAACTGTGCCAAGATACTTCTGTGTGAATGGCATTATGAAGCAATTAGAATATAATAAAAAACCGTGTTTGCTGAAGCAGACATTTCAGTTGTTCATTTACCAAGGGGTGCACTGTGCTACTCAACTCATTTTAAGCAGGGCTGGCTCAACTGTTACGCAGAGTGATGCAGCCACTTCAGCTGTCTTGAAAGGGCAGAAAACTATTTGCTATTTAATTTATTGCTGTTGTATTTTGACGACCAGGGGCAGTGTGTGTGTGTGTGTGGAGGGAGAAGAGCTTCTCTGTCCCAGGTGCCAGAATACATAGGAACAGAGGAAGATGTCTTCTACTGAATCAGACCGCTGGTCCATCTTGTTCATTATTGTCTACACTGACTGGCAGTGACTCTCCAGGGTTGGAGGCAGGAGTCTCTCCCAGGAGATGACAGGGATCGAACCTGGGACCTTCTGCATGCAAGACAGATGCCCTGCCACTGAGCTGTGGCCCCTCCCTGTCAAGAATAACTCGACTGGCCTTGAGAGCTATGCAGCTGAAATTGAAGTGGGTGAGGCCTCCGATTCTTGCTGTACTTTAGACAGTCAAATGGAGACTGTCCCTAGGGAACCTGTGGCCCTCCAGAATAAAACCTTGTCAATGTTTCAATACCAGGAAAATATGTTTTGTTTCCCCAGGAAATTGTGCAGCATCGGTGATATTGTTAAATCTGGTACAGTGGTACCTTGGTTCTTGAACGGCTTAGTTGTCAAACAAATCGACTCTCGAACGCCTCAACCGGAACCGGAAGTGAGTGTTCCAGTTTGCGAATGTTTTTTGGAAGCTGAACATCCGACACGGCTTCCACAGCTTCCGATTGAGTGCAGGAAGCTCCTGCAGCCAATCGGAAGCTGCACCTTGGTTTTCGAATGGGTTTTGGGAGTCAAACAGACTCCTGGAATGGATTAAGTTTGAGAACCAAAGTACCACACTATGTGCGTGTGTGTGTGTGTGTGTGTGTGTGTGTGTGTGTGTGTGTTGTGACTTAGGAGCCCTGCTGGATGAGGCCAGAGGCCCATCTAGGCCAGCACTCTGCTGTAACAGCAGCCAACCAGATACTGGTGGGAAATCTTCAAGCAGGACCTGGGCCCAGCAGCACTCCCCCCACTTGTGATTTGCAGGATACTGCTTCTGACAGTGGAGACAGAACACAACCATCATGGTCAGTAGCCATTAATAGCTTTATCCTTCATGAATTTGCCTCATCCTGTTTTAAGGTGCAGTGGGATTTAAGTTAGTGGCAGCAAAGCTGTGTCATTAACTCAAATGGGACATAGTTCTGATTAGCTTTAGCTGAATAACAACTAATGTTTAGGCACTTTTCTTAAAATCTTCACTCCCCCCCCCCCCAACTCCCCACTAGGAACCCAGTTATGAATAAATGTTGAATTATATGAGGTTTTTACAGCTTATTTAAATTCTCCTAAAGCTGAACAGCATCCATAACCAGACTTGCTGGGGCAAAATCACATTAGGGTAATATTATAGCTCGTATTAGAATAATATGCTTGAGTATGTGTCAAGGATGAGCCTTAGATAGTTGTTAGAGGTGAACCTGGGAATCACCCAGAACCTGGAAGACTTGGTTGCTGAGGCAACGTTCAAGACCAATTAGAAAGCCTTTTATAGCTCTTTCTGTCCAGGAAGGCCCAGTGGCTAGGGTCAATCCAGAGCCTGAGAATACCTGATGGCCTGGAAAATGCTTCAAGTTGCAGCTCTCATAGCTCACCACATTGGGGTAGCTGCACCTCAGACAACTCCAATATGCATTTCACTCTGTTACGGAAAATCTGGGTGCGTATTTGCCCTGCCACCCAGCTCGTCGGACAGAGTCCGCGGGTCCTTGCGGAGAAAAGGGAGCTCAGCCGGACACAGGAGCAAAATACGAAGATCCAAGTTTATTGCGCAACAGGTTCAAAACCAGATTGAACCCCGAGAATGGGGCGACATAAACTTTTAAAAGTTCCCTCCAAGTCCCAGAATACAGTGCACGAAAACGTCATGAATACATTATGGGAAGGTCGGGTTTCACGGGTTACATCATGAATATATTTCACACGTCATGAATATATTAAGGAAAGGTGGGGGTACATTAATTAACATTTGAGATAAGGGAGGGGGAATATGTAGAGCGAGAGATATACATAGATAAACATTTATTGAGTACCGGTGGTGGCAAGACAATGGGCCAGAGATATGCATCGTCTACCACCTAATATTGCCCGGAGGAAGGGTTAGGTGAAACGATCCGACAGGATTAAGAAGTTCCTGTGTACGTGTCCTGTCGCTTCGGGGATTATGGAGGTCGGGGTGACATCATGGAGTCCAGAGGGAGCTGAGTTGAATGACACCAAGAGCTAAGAAATCGGAGTTATGGTCGATTTTATATCAATTTCCAAAGGTTTTCTATGTTTTCCAACCCATCCCGTATTGGGGATCAAGAGCGGAAACAGAATGGACACATTGTAGCAAGAATGGATACATTGTAACAAGATTTTGACAGTTTTACGAGGTCTCTGGTTTCGGATCCATTGTTCTCACAGTGGGGGGCTGTCAGCAGCTTGTCAGGGGTGAAATGAGGCTGCAGTAGCTCCCTGAGCTAGCTTCTGCAGGGCGAATGCATGGCTGTGATTGGCTAAAGCGCAGCTCAGTATAGTGAATGGGGATACATTATGATGCGGTCTACTCACGTAAGAAATAGAGCGAGAGGAAGGCATAAGAAAGACGGGGCTTATTTCGCCCGTATAGAAATAGGAAAGAGAGCCTTTTATTAACAAGGCAGGGGTATAGTGTGGTGCTTGTGCAACGGTGTGGGGGCTGAGGGTTCTAGGCAGAGTTGGGCACTATCGAGGTCATCGCCTCGGGCCTCTTCAGAAAGCGATGGAGGGGAAGGTGGGTGCCCCCCCCTTCCTCCTTCCGTATCAACTCCAAATTCATGTCAACTTTCCGTTTCACAGGGTATATTCTATTGAAATCAATGAAATCTCTCCCTTACAGTGGAATTCCTGGTCAACACCAATAGCGGAATGAAATAATACAATCCTGAGGTGGTGCAATGGATGTTACCAGTGGCGTAGCGTGGGTTGTCAGCACCCGGGGCAAGACAAGTAATTTGCGCCCCCTAACCCATGGATTTTAGCACTGATTTTAGCACTGTGAGTGCGAGCGCGCGCCCCCCAGATGTTGCGCCCAGTGCAGCCGGCCCCCCCTGCACCCCCCACGCTACACCACTGGATGTTACCACTTCAGGCTGGAGGTGAGTCCCACATTTTTAAAAATTGTTCCCTACAAATGGAAGGCTTGCAAAGTTCAGATCATTCTTTTCCCCTGCTGGACTGCTTTTGTTTCTGTTTTACGGCACCCCCCACAGTCCACTCTGTTTTGAATCATGTGCAAAGTAATTGGAAGAATGATCATAGCCTCACAAAGAAGCAACAGCAAAAAGGGGAAGGCAAAGAACTCTTAGAGACACCAGTTAAGGTCCATTCCTTCCCCTCCCCAACTATGGCAGTTTGTTAGACCCATAGAGCCAAACACCCCACCTCCTAGGTGAAATCATTCTGCAGGAGAAAATAAGCGCAGAGATCGTATTTCTCAGAGTCACACATTTCTTGGAAGGCTCAGTTAGCCATGTTAAGATTATATATTTGCCTGTGCAGCCTTGCAGTCATTACCCACACTGCCTGTTTGCAATCCTCCGGGATAAGAGATGACAACAGCTGGGCTGTGTGCTGCGTCGCGTGGGAGGGAGGCGTGCAAATTTATGTGTCAGTGTGATTTTGCCAGCCGTAGGCTGCGTCTCTGCCAGCGTCAGAAAGGGAAGGATGGTTGCCCTAAAATAGGGACTGCTGAATGACCCGTTTGAAATATGTCCCAAGAGGGACAACAGATTGGCTTTATTTGGGCAATGGGGGGGGGTTACATCCAAAGGATGTTTGGTACACCCAAGTACCTTGGTTTACGAATTTAATCCGTTCCTGAAATCCATTCTTAAACTAAATCTGTTCTTAAACTGAGGCACGCTTTCCCTAATGAGGCCTCCCGCTGCCAGTGCCCTTCCACTGTTCAGCTTCCATTCATAGACAGAGGTAAACACTACTTCCGGATTTGCGGAGTTCGTAAACCGAATAGTTCGTAAACAGGACTGTTCGTAAACTGAGGTACCACTGTCCTATTAAACTTGAATGTTCAATTGATTTCAAAGAAAATATAATGTGCCGCCTGTCTAAACCGGTGCTGTTCTAAGAACAGTCCTACGCACATCCTTGAGTTCTGTCTGGATCATCTGCAGATGACCAACTGTTAGGCCCTGAAATTGTGTCCAACCCCTCTGGTGAAAATTGGAGCCCCCTCCCCTTGTATTTTTACTCTATCTACTTTGGATATCTTTTCCACAAGTAGATGATTGGGGACAGAATGCTCAATGGGCATAGAATGCTGATGGTCTGTTGCAGGGTATGCAAAGGGTTAAAAGCTGGGAGGGAGGAGATGGAATGGAAGGGGGTGGAACCTTGAACAGAAGATGCAAAACATTGTTGCAGCTCCCACTTGTACTATGACAACTAGGAATAAAAGTGTTAGTGGGGTTCATAGTTTCTGTGGCAGTCCACTCTGCATTACTGTTGTCCCTGAATTGCCCCTTGTCTCTGAATTTCCCCACTGAAATGGAGTTCAAACAATATGGAACATTTTCTCCCAGTCTATTGTTGTTTCATCATATTGCCCTTTTGGTCAGTATCAAAAACAGCTTATTTACTAGGAATCCTTCCAAATGAATATGTATTGTGGGTTCAGTACTGCTTCTGTTTTCTCCAGCATCTATGGGACTTTATTTGCATCAAAATGCTAGTAGATATATTTTTTCACCAGTTAATCAGGATTTGCCCAGTCTGTGGAAAAGACGGTAAGTTTTTGGGTTTTTTTTTTTTTTAAAGGCTGTTGCCAATGACCTGAGTATGATATCTGAATGACCTGTTGGCAGTCTTAGGCATCAGTCTGAAAGCACCCTGTCTAACGTGAATGAACTCAATAAAAACAGAGTATGGTTTCTAAATATAGCAACCATTTGTATGTATTCTTTGCTCCGAAGGAAAGAGTAATCTCCTCTTTCATCTCGCCAATTAAATTCCTGGAATGGATTATAAAAAGGCATAGAATACCTTGGTATAACAATAGCATGCAGCCTGCCAGTTGAGATTTTCCCTGCCTCTGGTGGAGATCTGCGCTTACGGATGCTTGAGATAGAAATACCAGAAGTAAACATTTCATTCCCCTCCTAGGGCAACATTTAATGAGTAACAAAGACCTCTGTCCAGCTCAGAAGGTGACACTCAATCATAACAGGGTTTATAAATGGAATAAATGGATTTACATACTTTGTTTTGTTCACCCTTGTCCTGAGTTCCATAACAACATTCCATAAGGTAATTGTTTGTAATTTCCTCAAGTTATCTGGAATTTAGGCAACTTGATTGCCCTTTGACTTGTAACAGGGGACTCCTTAAAAAAAACCCATTTATATCCCATATTTTCTCCAGGGAGGCATATTTGATTCTCTCACTATCCATTTTTTTATCCTCACAACAACTGTTTGAGGTAGCTTAGGCTGAAAGATGGTGACTACCCCAAAATCACCCAGCGAACTCCAGGGCCAAGTGCAGACCTGAACCCGAGTCTCCCAACCTAGTCCAATGACTACACCCAATTAGCATCACATCCAAGCCCTGGCTGGACAATACAAGCATTCCCCAAGTGGCCATGTTTGTAGGCGTGCCAGTGAAGAAGCATGCAGTCCAGCAGATGCAACTGAGGATCACTCAAATGGTCGCAAAGAACGCTGGGGCATAATTCTGGGATTGCGTAGCACACTGGTGTGGCCTAGCAAAGGGGCCTTAGAGTAGCTTGATGAGCAGTCCCAATCCCAGCTTCATGGCTTCACTCCCCTTGTCCTCCAACATTCTGATCACCATACCCATTTCCTTTCTGGTGACGTCAGTTGAACCCAAGGATCCTGCCACCCCTCTGCATTCCATTACAACTTGAAAGCAGAGGTTCTTATTTATTTAAGAAGGCTGGACCAGATGGGTCATTGGCCTGATGCAGCAAGCAAGCTCTTCTTATTAATGTGACTATGGCCTGTAATGTCTTCTGCCGTAAGCCAAAACTTCAAACCCTCGGAAGTGTAGAGTCAGAAAAAGCAGGCGCTGCCGCAGTTAAAAGGAACATTAATCACTCTTTTGAGTTAAGTCATCCTGTCCTTTTCCAGCACAGGCAACCTTGCAGTCTGCTTCTTTTTGGTCTGTATAACATCCAGCCATTCATCAGCGATGACCACAAATGTGGCACATCTGTTCCCTTCTGGGCTTGTGGCCTCAGTGCTCTGTAATGCTAAATGGCATCCCTCACTCGGCGTCTCTGTCTGATCAGCTGTCACGTATGGGACACCCCCCTATGAAGCTCACTCTGTATTCCCAAAATAGAAAAGCGCTAATGGTAGCTCACAGTGAAGACAGATTCCCAGTAAATGTTCCCATTGTATTCCTTCACCCGGTGTCCAGCCCCTTTCTAGCTGTGGCCACCACCCCAATTTATCTTGGAGGTGGGGCTTGATGATGATTAAAAAACACAACCTTTGCTGTTGCTAATCCAAGTGGAGTGGCTGAAATGTGGTTTTGTTAGCGGGAAGAGTGCAAACCTTTCAGCTTCATGGGTTAGGCACCTCGAACAGCAATGTACACTTTTCTGATATAACTCCGCCAGGGCTAAAACTGGTGACTGAATCAAACAAGTATACATCATCAGGCATTAGCAATGGCACATACCTGCTTGCTTGCTTGCTTCCTTGTACATGTTCAGACTCCTTGGTTCAGCCCATATAATTTTCTGCCCCAAGTAGCTGCATCAGATGAACTAACATATTGTTATAAACGGGGGGGGGGGGGGCTGTATGCCTGAACCCCCTTCAAATTCCTGGATCCAGCACAGATTCAATTCTTGGAATAGCCTGGTTAGCTTCCTGATGAGTTGATGGCCTTAGTATGGGTAACAAAGGTATCTAAGGTACCTAAGAAACAAAGGATGTAGTGAGAAGACAAATGCTCCCCTCCTCCCCCAAAACTTGCTGGTACTTAGAAAGACAAAGACAAAGGGAAGAGTTAAGGTGTGTGAGCTAGAAGCTAGAAGCAAAGCTGCAGACTGGGAAGCCAAAGAGAGAGAGAGAGAGAGGGAGAGAGAGAGAGAGCGCCATGCCTGATTTCTGCTTGAATCCAAGGTTGTGGCTATGGGAGAAGCAAGGCCATTTTGGGGTGTTAATGCCGTGAGCCCCTCCATTGTAGGCTCAGGTTGTACCGGTATATATGGGTAAATAAACCATATATCATAAAGACACCACAGTCTCCGCTGTCCCTCATTCCAAAAGAAACACAAATCCTTGGTAAGCGCCTGGAACCCTTCAAATCGTGCCCCGCTTGGAAACAGGGGTGGTGTACAACATTATCACCTGAAAGAGCAATCTACTATGAAGGCTAATGTCCTAGCATAAGGCAAATATCTTGGCTACTATATTTAAACTACTCTGAAATAAAAGGTTTGAGGCTGCCTCTATAACCAACAGAGCCTTATGGTAATCCAGTATGAACTGCAATGTTGCCAAAGGTCTTCATGTAACGGAGAACTTCTGGTAATCCTCAGGTATCTTTTTTTGTTGTTGAAAGGTTTCAAGCCACAGAAACGTTCTCAACACTCAGATTCTCATCAACACAGTAACAGCTTGGTGGTCGCCCCAGGAGGGGGAAGTGATTTTCATATAGAATTCCCTTGTGCAAAGAAGACTTGAGACCTCCAGCTAAACAGTGGCCCAGCAGAAAGTTCAGGAGCTTAGAGCCTTTGTATGTGGTAAATTCCTTTTTATTCAAGCTAATATCCCAGAAGAGCCTTAGATTTCAACTTACGACCTATTGGTTTCCATAGAGGCTGTTTCCCTATCCTGGAGACTCAGGCTGCATATACGCACTATAACTTTAAAGCACATTCAAGAAACATTCCTCCCCTGCAAAGAATTCTGGACACTGTAGCTTATCCCCCATAGAGCTACAATTCCTAGCAACCCTTAACCCTTAGCAAACCCTTAACCCATCCGTCTGTCTCGGCAAACAAGAGAGGAGTGTGCCCAGTGCCCAGAATTCTCTGAGGTGGGCAGTGTGTTTCAACTAGACTTTAAAGGTATAGGGCCAGATTCAGCTACTCAGTTCCGTTAGTGAATGTTAGCCCAAGGGCTGTTCCTAGCACAATGGAGCTTCCCCTCACTCTCCTCTCCTGGTGCAGCCGCACGCCACGCCACACCCCCCAATCTGCTCTGGAAGGTTGTGGGAACCCCCAGAACAGCGTGCAGGAGAGAGGAAAGGGGAGATAGTTTTGCTAGTCAAGCAGAATTCTTATGTTGACAGAACAATCTCCCTAGTGCTACGCTGAATTTATCCGTAGTGCGTACACTGGCTCAGCATAGGCTCTGGTTTGTTTCTAAATGGATCTTGTGACAGGCGATGCGATTTGCTCCTCCTGGTCCTGATGAAGCCAACTCTGATCATTTCAGTTGGAGGTGTCAGAAGCTGAACTCAGGGCCTTCTGAATGCAAGTAGCTCATTCCGCCACTGACCTGTGGACCCTGATCCATTGCACACAGTGGAAGCTGATCTGTTCAACCTCAGGCAACCCCAGCCCACCTGCCTTTTTACACACAACCAGTCCAAGTGGTGGCTCCTTCTTAGTCTCCAGATTTTCCTTGTAGAACACAGCAGGGAGGAGAATGGGGACACCCCCCCCAAGAACTACTTCGCTTGCCAGTCCTTGGCTCTGGCTCCAGCCACTGTTAGCCTCTCTGCCTTCCATGCTACCATCCCAATAACCATCAATGCTTTTTTCTGGGGGATGCAATACTAGCAGCTCTTTCCCCTCCCCTAGAAGCAAAGTGCTGGTTAAAAGTGTGGCACTCACTGTAACAACTTCATGGTGAGTGCCAGCACTGTTTTTTTCAAGAAGAAAAGCACTGGGCTGAAGGCACCTTCCTTCCTTCCTTCCTTTCCATATATATCCCTTCAACCAGCAATGCCCTCCAGACTCAGGAAGGGCGATAGGAATAGCAGGAAGGTTATGCAGTTCTATGGTCCACCAATAAGCACAGGTTGACTTCAAGGAAGTCTGGGGCCACAAGAAGGGGGCAAGTCAAACCGAGAGGAGCAAGCAGGGTCTGATTCTGAAGACGTTGCTCCCTGAAATAGGATGGAATTACACGTGTGCTGGATGTACGGCAGCTATCTGGATAATGTGAAGATTTGCACAATGAAATTTTGAAAGCAGGCGGCAGGCAAGCAGGAACCTCCTGGGCAGCTTTCCTTGGGAGCTGCATTTTATGGTCTGCAAGCCAGGCCTCTCTATTTTTAAAGCCCTGCTGCCTTGCTATATCTGACTTGTGAAATAAGCATTCCGCATGTTGACGGGAAGCCGGTGGCATATATTTGCAAAGCACTCTTGGAATACTTTAGAGAAGAGCCCTTCGGTCTGCATGAGGGTTTCTCCTGCGTGTTCCAAAGATCTCAGAAGCAGGGCTGCCCCTGTTCTGTGGAATAGCAGGCCTGTCAACGTACAACAGGTGCCCACTCTCTGCACATCCCCAGAAACAATTGAAAACATTTCTGTTTTTTGTTCCAAGCTGGATAAATAGGTCTTCACCAAGTTCAGCCTGTAAATTCTCTGAAGCCTAGGTAGAGGCATTTGGTGCTCCTATCAGCCCTGTGATATAGGAGAATGGGACACCCTAGTAAAACTCAGGAATAGTAGTAATAGTGACAGCAGTCATTATCGTTATATTTGCATAGAGCTTTCAAGTGTTCAAAGCACTTCCCGTGTATTTTCTTCTTGCAATCCTTACAAATGCCCTGTATTATCCCCATACAGGGCTGGCCCAAAACATTTTGGCACCTGAGGAGAACCTGAGGCTTTACTCTGAGTGTGCCGAGAAACCAGTTCAGAAGGAGCCGCTTTGCTCAGGTGATACTGCCTCCTGGTAACATTGTGAAGCACCAAATTCCTCAGTTCTGCTCCCTTCCAGTTTGCCAAGGTCAGCTTGTCTGACGTACGTGTTGCCTAGTTAATAGAATCACATTCCATTATCTGTCACTGGCATCGGTTTACACTGTATGTTGCTTCCCAAGAATGCATAAACTTTCTCCCAGCTGTGACCCTCCCACTCCCAAATGTTCCCCTCTGACGCAACTGGGCTTGAAAACAGCCTCCTGTTGAAGCCACCAGGAGTTTTTCTTTTTTCATTCTATTTTCGGCACTGGAGGGTTCCTCTTGAGCTCCACTCCCCCATTAAAATTCCTGCTGGCTCCAATGGGAAGCTGTTGTTTAAGCTAAATTGCCACGGGTTGGGGAAAGTAGGTCAGATGAGGAGGACCCATGGGCTAGATCTACATATTTCACACCCACCCCAAGAATAAAGGACGCAAGTCACTGGGAACGTCTCCTGCATGAGTTTCGATGGAGGGGCTTTGCAGGGGTTTGGAACAGATGGGTCCCTTCCAACTCTCTACAATTCTATGAATTGCAGAAGAGCTTGGCTTTTGTTCTTGTTTCTTGCTCCCGAAGTTCTGTGTGGGGCTTGTACGGGAGGAATCCCGTCCAGCTTCTGCAACTGCTCCCACTGTTGCTGAAAAGAGAGCAAAAGGCGCCCAGCCTTGCGAAAGTATCACCTTTCCCACCCTGTGTCATCGAGACATCTGTCGTTTGCAGCATTTCCAGCAAGGCATCTGAGAAAGCTGGCTTGATTCATTACCAAGCCTGATGATCTGAGCTTGTTTTACTGAATGTGTCCTTGTGTTAGTCTCCTCTGGCAAGGGGCCTCTGGTCTGCACCTGCTCTCTGCTTTTGACATACAGTGGGGCTAAGCTGCCAAAGATCCCATCACCATGCAAGGACCGCCCACTTGCCCTGGAAGGAAAATGGGAGCAGGATTTCTGCGAAGGCTCCACAAGTCTGGTTGCTCCCACCTGGGCTCAGTCCATCTTTGTGCTTCCTTGTGGATGCTTCAAAGCCTGCTTTACCTGCTTGGAAGATGCTAAAGGTAGTGATGGGCCCCAGCCACCTATGGATGGTCAGTCACAGATCCACATGTGATTTGGGAAGCCAATACAGATTTAGATTATACCAGGCTTTGCCAAGCGGGGTGTGTGTGCAAGAGCGAGGTAGGTAGATGAGTGAGATGGAAAGGTACAAAGGACAGGCAAGTTTGTGCTGCCTCAGGGAGGATGGAATTGCTTCTAAGAATCCAGAGAATGGGCATGATGGAAATGGAGGGCTGGGCTGTCAGGTCAGGAAGGAGTTTCCCTTTAGTGCCAAAAGTGCAAGCGATTTCTGTTTTAAACTCATTTAGACTGCAGGTCTTCCAAACAGGAAATGGTCTTACGATACCACACTGTAACTTGCTCTGAGCCCTTGGGATGTGGCAGGCTTTTGGCTGAAGTAAAATGGACCAGATGACCTTCAGACTCTTTCCAACTGTATGGCAGCTCAGAAAACATTAGCGAGAATCTAATGCAATTCCTTTAGAGGGAATGGTAAAGAAAAGAACAGCTGGGAGCTGCAAGTCCCTTTGCACACCAAGTGTGCTGTGCTAATCTGTCCTGCCCTCTGGGGTATTTTAGGTCCTTGGCTCAGTTAGGTTTGACACCCAGTAATTGAAGGAGCCATAGCTGAGTGGCACAGCACATGTTTTGCATATGTAATATCTCAGGTTTAATTCCAGGCATCTCTAGTTAAAGGATCTCACATAGCAGGACTCTTGGACAGATCTTTGGTGGAAACTCTCCAGCAATACAGATAGGCAGGAAAATGGGCCATTAGTCTGAATTAGTAATAAGGCAGTTGTGGATATCCTTAAACAGTGTCTCTGAATTCTGCAGGAAAACAACTTTTATCTCGTTAAGGAGTTCGTACAATGCAAGGAAACAACTGGGTCTGTTATGAATGTTATGCATCTTTGTAAAACTTGATTGTGAGGACAGAAACTAGGTTTCTTTAGAAACACAAGAATGCAACTGAAATTATTTTTCTTGTTTAGAAAGAATTTCCTCTTTCCATCAACAGTCCCGAGAGCCAGTGTGGTACAGACTGAGAGCATGAGATTTGAATATGAATTAAAATCCCTGCTTAGCTATCACTGGGTGACCTGGGGTTAATCACTCAGTCTGACCGAGCCATCTGTAGTAGCAGCTCTGTGTATATTTTAAGCATACCCTCTTCACAGAAACCTGTGTGTGTGGATTTCTGGAAATCAAAGTCTCTTTATAGAATCCCAAATCATTATCATGTGGGTTCCCTTTTTAAAGCACCTCCCCATCCCATTTATGTATTGCAACTACTTGAAAGAAAAAAGCCAGAAGGCTTGAAATAGCACAACCCACAGCATTTGAGAGCAATAAATCACACAAAGCCAGCTGCATTGGGGCATGACAGAATGACTGATGATTTAATGCTTCTTGAAGTATTTTTTTGTTTTTGGTTTCCTTCCACAGGGCTTGGTTTGAAAAATAACAAAATGAGGTAAAATAAATTAATTTTATGTACACTTTACATACACTCAGTGTCACATGGCGTCTGCAGCAACAGCAACAAAGACATTGTTACAAAATAGAACGTTGAGGTGGCTGTTGCAGGTGTTCAACAGCCTGCAACTCACAATGTCGTCATCCTGAGAGTAGTAACCAAGTAATAATAATGATCCTTTTTTTTTGTAAACATGTTTAGAAGCATTTACGGTGGACAATGGATGGGCCGGCTTCATCGTATTCCTGTTTTGTGATCCACATCTGTTGGAAGGTGGACAGGGAAGCCAGGATGGAGCCACCGATCCAGACGGAGTACTTACGCTCAGGTGGGGCAATGATCTGCAAGAAGAAAAGGAATGATTCAGTTGGCAAGAGGGCGGGGGGGGGAGAGATACAGGAGTCCTTAGATAATGACAGAAGAACTCTGCAAAAGGTGTCCTAGACAACAGCATCCTTTATAAGCAGTGGCACCACCTCCCACCATTTGGGTACTAGGAAGAGGTCTACAACTGACGTTATACAGGAATACTAATCCAGTCCTCATGCATGGCCCTCCACATTCCCAGTTGTAGCTCCTAGCAACACCTCTAATATTGTATTAAAGTTACCCAGTTAATTTGGTGGCATCGTTTGTATTGTAATGATTGTACAACAGGGTGAGCCATGCAAGAGCGGCCCTCTCAAGATTATTAAATTCTGTTCCCCTATTTCTCATGTTCTTGCATGGAGATGCCTTTGAAAGCACTATGATTAGAAGCATGCAATTGCCCTAAGCATTGGGTCTCCCTCTCCTGCATGCCTAATGCATACAAGTTGTGATTCAGTAATGCATGGAATTAAGCCCACCTTGATCTTCATTGTGCTGGGAGCCAGAGCGGTGATTTCCTTCTGCATGCGGTCAGCAATACCGGGATACATGGTGGTACCACCAGACATGACATTGTTGGCGTACAGGTCCTTTCTGATGTCAATATCGCACTTCATGATGCTGTTGTAGGTTGTCTCATGAATACCAGCGGATTCCATACCTGGTGGCATAGGGAAGGTGAAAGAACAGAAAAGTGAAGGAAGCCACTGGAACCACAGGCACACAAAGAATTCTTCGTAGAAGATGGGTCAGTGGGGAGGACGCTCAACAGAGAGATACATACCAATGAAAGATGGCTGGAAAAGGGTTTCTGGGCAACGGAAACGTTCATTGCCAATGGTGATGACCTGCCCATCAGGCAATTCATAGCTCTTTTCCAGGGAGGAGGAGGAGGCAGCGGTAGCCATCTCATTCTCAAAGTCCAGAGCCACGTAGCACAGCTTTTCCTTGATGTCACGGACAATCTCACGCTCAGCTAGCAAGAGAGAAGAGGAAGAATTTAGCAGCCTGCCAAAAGAGAATCCCGCCCGGGAGGGGAGAACAGCCAATAGGCACATAATAAAATTACGGGCACGGCACCTTGTACATCAAACTGAAGCTCAGTTTTTAAACGTTTAAAAATCTGCCACTAGAGGGAGAACGTGGGCTAGAAAGCCTAGCCTACACTTTTTATGAATGAGGCCAAAAAACATGAGATGGGCTGGCTGTGGATTTTATGGTTCCACTGAGCCTGGCATCAGCCTCCAGGCTCATCCTCTACTTGATGACCAGAAGCAAAGCCTGGCTTCCTAGAAAGGCCTCTGCTAGTGTCTTAAGGAGCCGAGGGCCTGTCGGAGCAAAGGGTATTGATGGTTCTAAATCAGGGCGAGGAGGTGTAAGTCAAACGCTGGCGCAAAGGCTGAGGGCTGGAGAGGCCGCGCTCCTTACCAGTGGTGACAAAAGAGTAGCCTCTCTCAGTCAGGATCTTCATCAGATAGTCAGTGAGGTCCCGGCCAGCCAGGTCCAAACGCATGATGGCATGGGGCAGAGCATAACCCTCATAGATGGGCACGTTGTGGGTGACACCATCGCCGGAGTCCAGCACAATACCTACGGAAACAAGAAAGGGGTGCGAAAGTTAGCAAAGGAGGCTGCAACACCTGCTTGCTGCATCAGATTGATACGGGACACACAGGCAAGGGAGGAATGGGATGCAACCTTGCTGACATCTAGATGAGAGATTGCCAGGCATCATAGGCAGTGCTAGCAGACAAGTGTTCTCCCTCCTTAGTGGGCATCCTAGCTAATGGCTAGGTGTGTAGGGGGCCTCCATCACTGAACTGTTCATGCCAGTGGCTAGTTTCTTCCTTTTCTTGACGGTCTTAGTGCCAGTAAAGGCATGTAGGAGACTCAGCAGCAGACTACTGTACAATGACTGTTATCCTGATGCCAGTCTATGTAAGAACATCAAGAGAGCTCTGCTGGATCAGGCCTAAGGCCCATGTGGTCCAGCATCTTGTTCTCACAGATGATACTAACCAAGAAGAGCCAGTGGCCTGATTCAGCACAAGGCAGTTTCCTGTGTACCTAAACCCACACCAGTGACTGGGCACCCCCTATCGTAGTTGGACTACAACTCTCTCTCCTCCCCTCTGTCTTGGACTTGCAGTGTTCCCTGGACATCCTTCCTTTTCTCTTCTCCATTTCTGGTCCTGTCACTCACCAGTGGTACGGCCAGAAGCGTAGAGGGACAGCACAGCCTGGATAGCCACATACATGGCAGGGACGTTGAAGGTCTCAAACATGATTTGGGTCATCTTTTCACGGTTGGCCTTGGGGTTGAGGGGGGCCTCAGTGAGCAGGGTGGGGTGCTCCTCAGGGGCCACACGGAGCTCATTGTAGAAGGTGTGATGCCAGATCTTCTCCATGTCATCCCAGTTGGTGATGATGCCATGCTCAATGGGGTACTTCAGGGTCAGGATACCTCTCTTGCTCTGAGCTTCATCCCCTACGTAGGAGTCTTTTTGACCCATACCCACCATGACACCCTAGGAAGGAAGTGGGAAAAGCTCTCAGCATCTTCTTAGGGCTGAGGAAGTGGATCATGACAACCTAATTGCTGTCTTCTACACTAAGCAAAGAGCTATAAGCTATTCCTACCAAGGCCCTAAGACCTTTCCTTCACAACAGAGAATAAAGTACAAGGTGCAGGAAGGAAAACACCTAGCAGCAGCTGTATAGAATATATTTAGAGGGACCAACAAACAAAACTCTATCCTTTTCTTAGGAAAATAGGGGACATTGTAACAGACTGCTAAGAACAGCTGATTTCCCCTTAATGTATTCCTATTCTTTTTCAGAGATAGTATAAGCTCATAGGCTATGATGGACACACCTCACATTTCAAATAAAAAAATGCTTACTAGGGCAATCACTTTATTGATATCCCTATTTCGAAAGACTTATGCCCCTGGGAAGTCCATAAACTCAATGCCACAGCTCTATTGACGTTTGTATTCTGTAGAATTCTGTGGTACATATACCCAAGTAAGAATTAACAGAATTGTAGACTTAGGAAGCCCAAATGAGAGTGGGGGAAAGAAAAGAGAAATGGCCCATCTCGCATATATATTATTTCCTCAGTCCCACTCAGGGTCCAGTAGAACGGGAATTAATCTAACAGATGTCGCCATGTCTCAACCTGCCTATAGCTGGAGAGGGGCATGGCTGGCAGAAGAGGCTAAAATACCTGATGACGTGGGCGGCCAACAATGGAGGGGAACACAGCCCTGGGGGCATCATCCCCGGCGAAGCCAGCCTTCACCAGGCCGGAGCCGTTGTCGCATACGAGCGCGGTGGTCTCATCCTCATCACACATGGTGTCGGCTTTCTGGAGATGAAGCAGAAGCAAGAAGAGTTCACAAGAGGCAACTGGGCAGCAGGCATCCACTCACAAAAGCTTAGAGGCTACGGGCAGAATTCTCATCTATGGAAGTCTGACAGGGTGTCTCCACCATGGCGGGGGTGTATAGGCCATCAATCTGGAGAAAGCAGTTCCTACACTGGCCGCAAAATAGATTCTTTTCTGTTCCCCTTCTACCTGTTTACTTTATTGTTAATAAAGATCTGCAAACTGCAAACCAAGTAACAGCTGAATCTTCAGCACAGTTAGATGAACTTATTGGGGTCTAGAAACTGAATCACATTTACTTAGGATGAAGTCCCATTTGTCTCCAGTGACTTCCAGAGTAATAGGTTAGGCTTTACAATGCAACCCAACACATTTTGAATAAGAAGGAAGCTCTACTGAATTCAGTGGTACTTGGTCTATAGTAAATGTGGTTAGAGTTGGAGCTGTACACCTTGAAAAATCAAATTTAAATCAAACTTCCTCTTAAAAGATGTGCAGGCCACCCACTTCTAGATCCCCATATTAAGATGGTAATATACAAGGTATTATGCTCTTGTGCCTGGAATTAGAAGTGTATGCTGAAGAGCTTTAGCAAAGGCACCCCGCCACCAAACTTTTGACACATGGCTAAAGTGGCTAGCACTTTCAGAGAGTGACAAAGTTGAATAAGGTTGATCCATTTTACATCTCAATGGAGATAACCCAAACCTTCTCACACAATCTGACCAGCACGACACAGCGTGCAACAGCTCACAAAATAGGGGATATTTTTCCTTGTGGAATATACAGTTTGCAAGGAAAAGCTTGAAGGCTTGCTTCCTTGATAAAGCTTCTGGGCATACCTGTACTTCCAGGCAGCACTAAACACTCTGAGCTGTAGTGCTGCAAATGATGGATTGTCCTGGGGACTTTCTACAGGACTAGCTACACCCTACAGAATCTGGCTTGGTGTAACAGAGGCTTCCAACTGGGTGAGCCCTTTCTCTGTGCATGAAAACTTCGGGAATTATGGAAGCAAAGGATGAAAAAAGAATAACCCAGAATCAAATCTCATCCTTCAAAGAAAATGGTTCCTGTCCTTTGTAGCTCAACATCCTGTGCCTAACACACAGTAAAATTACCATTCATTCAGTGATATAAAACACGGTAACAAAAGGGCAGGATTCTTCAAAGCCCTTCTAATTTAATGATAAATATCAATGGAACCAGTTATGTTCCAAGTGAGGAGCGGATTTGTTCATCCCAGGCAATTTATAACTTGGCAGCTGTCAGTTCCAGCCTCCCCTCTCCTTCAGAGTCCCCTCCAAGTGGCCAGCAGCGACTTGTTGAAAGTCACAAGAGTTCCGTGGGTGGCAGAGTCAGACCCTGAGCCCACATCTTAGAGATCCTTGCCGTGGGACTCCGCAGACTCTGGCTACGGATGATTCCATCTCACAATATGAGCGTGTGTGTCAGAATCTTCACAAGTCTTAGCAGCAGCCTAAGTAAGCCAAGGGAGAGATTCTGCATGATTTGAAAACTTGCTCCCGGATTGGTTTAAAGGCTGGATGCAGGCAGGATCTCTTTTATAATTTAATGTAAAAAACTTTTTTTATTTAAAAAAAAAATAGCAGTGGCAATTGAAGAACGCCAGGCGGAGAAGGCTGGATGCAGCTGCTTTCTGCTCCCTGTTGCCCATTTCTGCTTTGCACCGGAGAGGAGTTGGAAGGCTCCCTCCTATCGGGGCTGGCTTTGCCATGTCTCCACCTTCCCTCTCCCGGGTATCCCCCGGGCCGCGTGGCTGGGAGTCCCCCCCACATCATGTGGTCCTGCCCGGATCCATCCCCCTTGCCCGCCCGCTCCTCACCTTCGGGTTGGTTCCTGGCTCTTAGCTCCGGTTGCTGCTTCTCCCAGCTCTTACAGCTCGGTGGGCTTGCGAGGAAGCCCGGTGGGTTTTATATAGGCTCCCGGCCGGGCTCTTCCCTCCCTTGCCGCCGACCCACAGGAATGTCTCCATATTTGGGTGTCGGGCACCGAGCGAGCCCGGGCGGCCTGGCCGGAGCCCCCCAGGCCCCTTGCGCTGCCGCGGGGCTGCCCAAAGAAGGAGCGCCTGGCCCGCGCCCAGGTAACACGGGCCGGGCCGTATAAGGAGTGTCTGCCGGCCGGGACCTCCTCCGCCCCCCGGGCCAGGAGGGCTCCTGTCCCAAATAGTCCCCCGAGCCGCCATGCCCTGAAAGGAGAAAGAAGCCCCCGGCTCGGGGAGGGGGGTGCCGGGCAGGCAGGCCCCGGGAAGGAGGGGAGGAAGGAAGGAAAAGGGGGAGGAAGGAAACGGCCCGGGGCTGAGGGCGGGAGGGGAGGCGAGGCTGCGGCCTACGCGCCTGTCCAGCCTGCCGCGTTTCCCTCTCGGCCGCGCCGGGAAGGAGCTGGCCAGCAGCGGCTCTGGGAACCCCCTCGCTCAGCCTCGTCCCGCCTGCGGAGCGGGAAGGGGAATTGGCCAGCAAACAGGCCTGCTTTGTTCAATAGGCTTTACTCCCAGGTAAGTCAGGGCGGGCCAGGACTCGGCGCCCAAGATAGGTTTGGACCCGTGCTAAACTCAAGTACTTTTTACTGTAAGGGTTGCATTCAGTGAGTGTGTAACCTGCATACGCAGTTGTACCGACTTGTTCACGTGTACACTCTTTCACATACGCTTGTACCTGTGTTCGGTGCAAGGTGTGAACAAGGCTGGGGTCAACCTGTGCATGCTTACTCGGAAGGAACTCATTCCCTGGTTAGTGTGGTAGGATTGCAGCCTTAAGGAGCGTACCTTTGGTTTTTTCGTTTTCTTAAATTCGGCCGCTTATTCATCTCTCCTGTCTGAAACCACATAAACAAACACACCCTTTTATCTCAGACTAATGCTACTTTTTAGAGCTCTTGTATCACATCTCTTCATTCAGGATCAATTATTGTGGTCTAGGGCTCATTCATAAGATCACACGCTTTTGTTGTGGGTTAATTTTAATCCGATGTAGGGCGCATTTCATGAACTCGCATTCTTCCAGTATAGGATGCTAAGATCACATTGGGAGAAGGAATGGAAGCAAATGGGTTTATTGTACAGGAAAGTGTTTAAAATTGAATTAGGACACATACAGAAAATCTCTTTTGATCTGCTCTGTCTACCCCAGAATTACTGTACCTCTTGTGTTTGCAGTGGCAAACAATGCCACGTTACTAACAAAGACATTATGAGATGGATTTTTTTTACTGAAATCAATGATTTGCTTCCAAGTATTTGGATCAGGGAGGTATCACAGGAAAAACATTAATTAGCAGGCTGGTTCAAGGTGTTAATCGGTTGCTAGAGCTCGGCATAGTTGAACCACATTCACAAAATACAACATACTGTATACATTGAAGGTAACAATTATAAAACCATTTTACATCTCTGTCCTCACTGGACTGTGTGGCTATTGAAATGTGATCTTTCACTGCAAGTTTTGTATAGATTGTCATGTCTAATCTGTACTAATTAACAGTTTATTAAACCCCAGCTGTGTGAACTAAATCAATATTTACCAACGTTTACATGTGAAGAACAGTTTTACATGAGGAATTAGGATGTGCCCTAGGCCTCTCCCTTCTGGCTGGCAACACCAGTTCTCAAGATATATGCCAGTTAAATGGGGCTGTCAGGTAGACTGGAGCACAGTGAAGTCTATTTCCATGCAAGATTGTATGAGAAAAGCTTATTGAAAGCCTTGTACAAGATCAGCTCAGAAACAAATCAGGAGAGACGTCAAAGGAATTTGTTATTGGGGTAGGGGAGCTCCTAACCTTTTTCTCTACAATTCAAAATGCTGTGCAAAATCAGTTTTATATATAGAGGATGATAAATATCTAAGGGTCTGGCTAGCTGCCAGACTACACTGAACAGTTACCATACACCATGGGCCCTGCCGCACTTTAGGCTATTTATACCGCTTGGGTACACTGACTTAAAAAAAAAAAATCTAAAGAGATTCATATCTAGTTATGGTCATGGAGGTGGTTAATGGCAGTTTTGGGATTGGAGAAAGGGTGGAAGTCCAGTCCCCTTTAGGATGAGCCAGGGCACCAGCCACTTATGGAGAGGACTGGACTGAACAGATACCTTAGGAGGACAGTACAAACACCCTGCCAAAAGTAAGAGGAAGTAACAGCTATACTTGCAGCCCTTCGAATAGACGCTGATTATTTTCAAGAACTTTGCAGGCAGGACTGAACCAAGTCAATATTGTAACTTTAAATTATGTAAAAACAAATGTATTTGCTAACCATGGGAATATTACAATCATCATCAGCATTTATTTGTCACTTTCTACACAAAGAGTGACTCAAAGCAACAAGATTAACAAACATTAAAAAAAATACATCAAGAAAATGCAACAAAAGTGCACATTTTATGTAAAAAGTATTCATCCAACAATACTGCTGGGAAAAAGCCTCCCCTGCCAAATAAAACCCCTAAATCAGACTCTAGTATGATCCTATTTAACAACTTAAAAGCCTAGGTGAACAACAATGCTTTGCCTAGCTTCTGAAAGTTGACAATGCCAATGCCAGACATGTTTCCCTAGAAAAAGCATTCTACAAATGGCGACAACACTGGACAAGCCCATTCTTTTTTATAATTTTTATTGAGTTTTGCTTTACATACATACACAGAAAAATTCTTGCCTTGCCACCTACCACATCTCTTATGGTAGGGGAGAGGTTGGTCACACAGAGAAGGACGTCTGATGGTATTAGCAGGATCTGGGTAGGTTCCGATGGAGAGATGCAGTTCTTAAGATATCGGGGTCCCAAACTGACAACCAATGCAGTCAGATATGCTTTGACTGTCTGGTTCCAGTCAACAATTGGCTGCTGAATTCTGCACTAGCTGTAGTTTCTGAATGCTTTTCAAAGGAAGCCCCAAGTATAACGTGTTGCAGCAATCAGAGGTTTCCTGAGAGGTTAACAGTGTCTTTATAGCAGAGGTTGGCAGGTTGTAGGCAACAAGTGAGGGTAAGATGCAATATGGAACACTGAAGCCTAGTCCCATTCCTCCATTGCAACTTCTAAGCTCCCCCTGCAGCACATCCAACTGGAGATTTCATCAGCCGTTGTGCACATGCCTGTTTAAACCTGTTTTCACAATCATAAAGACTCACTAGGAAATTGGTTACGGAATCATAGCCTTTTAAGAGTTGTAAGGCACCTTGGAGATCTTATAGTCCTACTGCCTGCATGATTGCAGATGACACACCATTATGTCCCTTGCTGCAATTTGGTGACACTGGTAGCATGTTTTCATTACTGGCTAAACTACAGGCATTCACAACAGCAATAGGACGAAGACCCACTTTGACGGCAAGCACCCAGTTTTGTACATTTGGACTCGTACATGTGAAAAAACATATATTTAGGGGTGAGGAATGTTTTTCAGCTCAAGGACTGCATTCCCTCCTGGGCATGTTCCATGTTCCAAATGCCACATGGCAGTGGTGGGTAGGGCTAGGGGCAAATGAGGGTGGAGCAACCAATGTAAATTTTACTTTTATACAGTAGACTAGTCTCTACACACCCACACCCACACACCTCTGTTCTCCATGCAGGCAAGGTATTATTGGAGTTCAAGGCAAAAACATTCGAGGGTGCCAAGAAGGACATGTGAGGGACAGGGTCTTAGTGGGGAGGGCATTGGGTGGGGGGAAGACCAGATAGAGAAACTTGGGAGGACTGCATTGGGACCCTGTCCCTGCAGTCCCCCACCCCAATATGTAAGATTTAAAGACACCATAATCTCACATTGAAATTACGCCATGGCCTAATTTGATACGTGCACATTGCATGGTTAGTTGTACTTGTGTTAGGCAAAATAATAGTAATTCAGGATTTCCCATGTATCTTTTAGAACGGAAATGCACATGTATATACTTTTGCATTTTCAAAGTGAAGGAAGTATGGGACTTTGGACCTTCATCCCCTTCAACCTTACTGAAGACATTCTCTGTAAAAAACCCAATACTTCATTTGTAGTTCTGGTTAGAAAGTGAGGCCATCTGTGTCCCATATAATACCCCAAACTGCTTTAAACAACAATATACACTAATTAGGTTGGATTATGTATCTGAATTGCATTCCACTGTGGTGCTATGATCCACTGCACTTAAGTTGTGTTAATCTGTATGTAAAATAGACATTTATAAATGTTCACATCTGGAAACATTTAAATAGGGTTGTATCCTATAAAGTCTTTTTGCTGGTGCTGGAACTTCTACTTGTGTAACAGAACTTCCTCCCTCCAATCCCTGTGTGCTTCCCAAATCTCTTTTGGGGAGTTCCCTTGATCCTATGAAGCATATTAGAGAAGAGGGAGGGGAAATCTCACGGTGGGAACAAGTCCTGGTGGGAACAGGATGACTTGGATACAATCCACAGTTCTTGAGCCATACCACTAAAAGCAGTAAATTCTTCCCATGCGGTTTATTACATATCATTCCAGAACATGATTTTTGGAAGCATCTATATCTCGAGAGTAGGGAATAGGTGATAAGACCTGCAGCCATCATATAGTCTGTGTGTCAAAAATTTGTTACGTTACTAACAGTGCCATCCAATATATATCTACTCAGAATATTTTTATACCCACTGAATTAAATGGGATTTATTCTCTAGAGAGTGGGTATAAAACTGCAGCCTGGTGGAACTCTTTACTGTATGTTTTGATATAGTTATTTGAAACATCCCAACCAGCATTCTGTGCAAACTTACTTTATATTAACAGCATTTTTATGCGAATCTCACAAGAAACCTCTAAATTTCAGTTGTTAAGAAATTATAGTCATCTTGTTCTGAATGTATCTAGTGTTACAAGTTTGTCACTATACATGTCAGTGCATACATGCTCAAACTTCAAGCAGACACATTTGGGCAGCTCAAACCGGTGCATTATTAATTTCTACAGACACTATGCTTGAGAGTGGCTTGTGCCAAAATGAGACATTGGTTCATATGCTGCCTCCTCTTCTACTCTGCTGGACATGTGGATGGATGGTGCAGGGGTGACCGAAACTAAGTTTGGGGTGCACAATCCCAATTTTGTTCATTTATGCATGTTTTGGGTGTTCTTGGCAACACCTGCAAGTGTCTTGCACCAGCCTGATACACTGCTGAGGTGTCTTACAGATGCAACTCCCCTGGAGTTTTGGATTCATGATGTGGGATGGCCCAAGTTTATCGTGAGGCATAAATCCCCTCTTGTGTATTGAATTCTAATCTTAAGATTGTAAACTTGCAGGGAGGTTCTCAGTTCTATATTCTATACAGCCTCTTATCACGCTCCCTCCCCCAAGCACTTAAGAATGAATGAACATGTGGAGCCTGCAACAAGTGGAATTTGTTGCAGTGGAAAGTGTTGCTGTCTAGGGTTCCAGCCGTGCCTCTTCTCAGATACTCCATTCCCTGTCCCATTCATTTTCCACAAGTCAGCCAGCATCCTGTGGCTACTGTCCATGCTCAGAGCTTTATTGTGTCCCTTATTTTTTATATATTTTTGCAAGCCATGGGATTTCCCCAAGCTGGCTGATATGCCTTTCTTCAGCATGGGTGATGACATTTTACTGGACAGGGATCCACACTCAGAAAATGAGGTTGCTTTTAACATACGGGATTACAGGCAACCTCCCATTTACACACTTTCAATATGTGCATGGCCGTGCATATGTGCATTGGACTGAACGTGGAAGCGACCAAAAAACATCCCAAAAAGGGATGGGGGCGGAATGGGGTGTTTGCAGGCTTTTCCAATGGCATTTCAAATATACACTATTTCACTTAAACATGTGGTGCCTTGGAACATAACCCTTGCATAAATGGGGAGTTGCCTGTATTATAATTTGTTACCTGCACTCAGATTGTTAACGTTGATCATACCAACCAAGCTAGAGAACATAAAAGCAGACTTTGTGATCTTCAGTTATGCAAACTTCTGACACAATGTTGCCTTATGATGCATGTCCTTTTACAAATATCCATGCCAACAGTATATAAACTAAATGCAAAAAATGACTAAACATCAGTTTTTCTGCTCTCTCCAAGCAAGTGGTCATTTCCATTGTAAACATTCTTAGGGATTAGGATGTAGGAAGATAGGCATGAAGGATTAAACTAATATTTTGTTAGTACTCAGCTATAACAGAGACAAGGCAGGTCAAATTCCAGCAACGAGAGCTGGTCTAAGAGTAAAGCCGATCTCCATAGGAGAAATTGCTGTAGGTTCTCAAGTCTGTCTAGATGAAAGTAACAACTTTACACCCTTGCCTATTGCTTTAAATCATAGGATGTTTTCAGAAGAGTCATTTGTAAGGTGCAACATTAAAACAAACTGCCACGTTTGATAGTTATCTCACATACTAATCCAACTTTTCCACTCAGCTAAAGAACTTATCGATTGAAACATCCTGTAGAAATGAATTTCCCCAATTCATTAGAGCTGATCAGTATAATGTGCTGCAAATGTTGCCCTTTTTTGTAATATCAGTGGATTGATATTGAAGAAATACATATAATCTCCAGCAAGAGGAATTCATATTATTGATAAATCTTCCAAAGGTATTCTGTGGGTATATTCAGAGGACCCATTTTATCATCACATAGTGAGTTCTTGCAATTGCCATTCACTAGATTCATATGGGAAGGCTGCAAACCCATGCTTACAGAAGCAAAACCCTAAAACAAAATCCACTCCCTAGCCCTGCGGTCTTTAAACAAGGTGACTCTCCACTGGGTATCAACATCAACAGGTCATTGCACAGTGATGCACTAAAACATAATGGAATTACTCTTCCTGATTTCACACTTGTGAAGACTGTAACCCTATGCACACCTTCATGGGAGTAAGCTCATGTGAGACTTGCTTTTGAGTAAACTTGCAGAGGATGGGGCTTACAAAAACTCTATGAGCAACATACTCTCACCAAATGTATTTTGGTCAATAAACAGTGACATGGGATGGGGGAACCTCCAATTGACTCTGAGGTCTTCAGACAGCAGTAACAGAATTTCCAGCTGATGAGGGTTAAGCAGCACTCGTCAGTGTTAAATTCAACAAAGCAAGCTAAGTGGGTTTTAGAGACAACAGGAGGGAAATTCTAGCAGAACCTCCAGTCCATATTACTAGACACAAAGCCAAGCAGTAAAGTCTAGGGAGAGAAATAGCTTCATTTTATCACTATCCATTTTAAGTCATATTTTTAACTCCATTATTCTCTAGATAAATACCCAAGATACTCTACTTAATTATTGCTATCAAGTACACTGAGCCCCTCTCTGCTATGCAGAACTTTGGATCTATTTCCAGTGGTGCTAATGCATTTCTTTTCTACATTGGTTTGAACATGTCCAGATAAGTCTATTTTTCCGAACACATTCAGCTCCTCCACTCTTAGCGCCGTATTAGCACAGCAAGAAGGGAAGCCATGGAATGATAGCAGGGCTTTTAAAACTAGAAATTGGACTCTCTTCAACTGATTTAACTTATGACCTTCTCAGCTGTTGGATCAAGTTCTTCTAATAGGCATTTAGCCAAGGCATAAAGTAAAATGTGAGGAGAGGCAACTTGCTTTGCAGTCAATCTGTGCATGCTTAGCAGTCTGTAAGAAAGATTCTCCCGTGACATTTGTCAGATTAAAGCCACTAAGACTAATAAAGTTAGCTATCTACTCAAAGCATTAGAATGTATAAATTCTGTGGATTGTACAGCAACCCAGCAACTCAAAACAGCCTGGTATCAAACAGAGAAGAGACTCTTCCAAGAGTGGCAGGCAGAGAACAGCTTTCTAGTCTTCGTGCCCTTACCTAGATGGTAGTAGAACGTGATACCGCTATGTGGTGAGCACCAAAACTTTCATTATTTATGTATAAAATATCTGTGGACCTGCAGTGTGTTTGTAACTGAATAAAAAGCATTCTTCAGGATAAGATTGAAAATTGGATGGATTATATTCATTTACTTACAGAAGCAGAGCACAAGTCAGAAGTTGGAATACTGAAGCAAGAGGAGATGTCTGTTCCAAACCATGTTTTAAAGCTTATCTTGAGAGTGCACAGAACAGTTTTCTTAAGCTTTGTAAGTTTTTGTCTTTGTCAGATGGAAAGGCCACCAAACCTTCTAGATACTCAATGAATTCTTTACCATTTTAAAGACGGACATGTTCTTAGTTAACATAAAGATTTTATTGCAAAAAAATTTAAAAAGTGTACAAAAACTTCATTCTTTAGAAATGGTCTTTCTAAAATTCAGAATTCTCTCAGGTCTGCCTATAGACATAAAGTTCGTAATTTGCTTTAAGTACGAATTCTAAGTACGGTTTGCATGTTAAGTGTTCAAGTTCATCTGCTTGCATTAAGTCTTTTACCCCAGGTAGATATTCGCTGAGCTGAATTCCTAAAACAGAAAGAAGTTATTAGCTACTGTAAACTATAAACATTGAGTGATCATTGAAATGCGTACCTGCACTTCAGAATAACTTGTCTAGGCCTGGGATACAGTGATAATTTTTCCAAGCACTATCATCAATGGGTAAGTTTTATTTTCAAACCACATTTGGCAATTCCCTTCTGCCCTTAGCAAACCATGCCTTATTTTCAATTTTGCCTGCTGTGTTTATATCTTGACTACTAATGATATTAATGCCATTTGATGTTAATATATGTAAGCAGCAAACTCACAAAAACTTATTTCTGAGTGTATTTCACACAATATGTACCTTCTTTGAACAGCTTTTGTAGAATTTTCACAAATATGCTGTCTTTAGATGCTTCAATTGGATCATCTTTGCCTTCTGAACTACACCAACTGTAACCAAAAATTAAAAGTTAGTACAAATAGAATATATATTTTAAAAAACAAATATATACAGTATTAAATCAGAATCCCCAGTGTCACTTTGTGTGTATTTTGATTATTTGCAGTTATTGTGTATCCTTTACTCAATTTCACATCTTTCAAGGCCGTACAGTATTAAGAATGCTAAAATGTATACTCTACTTGACAGAGATTAAAGTAAAAAAAGAATAATTATATGTGCCTTACTATGGATAAAATTTTTGTTACAACTAATAAGCTGCACTTCCAAATACTGCAGGATATATACATAGAGGTGTTAGTACTGGGCTGTCCCCTGTAGTGGGATTAGCAAACAATTTTTCAGAGTGACCTATGCCACAGAAAGAGGCTTATCAAGTATTAGAAATGATGTGCAGTTTGCACAACAAGCTTTTTTATTTCAATATACCTTCCGATTCAGTGTTGTTGCATTATACAAACAGCATCCATGCCCCAAAACATTGCCAACGGAGGAAATGTCCTATTAGCACATTAACTCAACTATCGGCCTTAATCTGCCCTATAAGCAGGTTTTCAGAAGTGTCTCATTTGCAGGATGCTGGACCAAGAGAACTCTGAAATCATGTTTAGCGTTCCATTTCAATACAATCAATAAATCCATTTAGCATGTCTCTCAGTAATGCATTTTTTAAAGCATTGTCAAAACCTTTGCAGAAAGAAGACCTTCCTTAATTTCCCTTGCCACTACCATTTACAATCAGAATTTCCTAGGTAGGTGAAAATGGATGCGTGAAACAACTAAGCATGCTGGGGAAAGGATCTATTTCCCTACAACTTCCTTTGCATTTCTATTCGCTACTTCACCTTCATGAGGAGGGCACAAAATGTAAGAGAGAAACACAGTCCACTACCATATTAGGAAGTCACCAAGTGTTCCCCACAAGCCTCAGGGTACTACCCAAGAATTCAGTTGCCATATATAGCTATGAAGCAGGGATGCATAAAGGATTATGCACAATTATGCACATTCCTGAAGAACAGGTAGTTCAAAGTGTCCAATGCAATGATTTGAAGATGCATCAAAACTCAAGATGACATATTCTCATGAATAAGGATTATTCTTGCATAGCTATTTTATCTAAAGCTCAATCAATTGGGCATATCTATTGAAATGCTAAACATGCTATTCAAATGAAGATCAGTTTCCAACAAATGTTTCGGCTGCCAACTTGGATATCAAACCTTGACAGATTTATATTTAACTTTGTTCGCTCAGAGTTTATATACTATTTGTGCATAGTGATCCCTGTTCAGTGAATCCTTAAATTGTTCTCAGTATAGTAGGAGAAATAATTAACTCCAAAATCCTAAACATTCCATGAAGTTAGAGAGAACTGACTTCTGAGTAAACCTGCACAGACTGGGCTTCAAAGGGGTTCACAGATTTCTTTAGTGTTCGGAATAAGTGTACCTCAGATATTCACTCAAACGTCTGAAGGTAGAAACAGCAGCTTAGTCTTGCAAAGACTTGGGGATTTAGCCAGCTAAGCAAGTTTGAAACACAGTGTTGATTTATTCCATCATTTATGCTTTAGAGACTGAGTATTGTTTTAGAAACTGACTAGTTTTTGAAAATTAAAAGGTGGGATATGGGGGTTTTCATTTGTCATAGGGGCTGTCTGGAACAACCTGCAAACAGGCATGTTCTAAACACCACCTGACACAAATACAAAAACACACACCTTCAACTATCTCTTGATTTAGAGCCAATAACGTTAAGTTCAAATGCTATTGTAACTGCAGGCAATTCCTTAAATGGAACATGTAGAATAGGCCACACACAGCCTCCTGGGCCACTCCATTTGGCCCACTGACCTCTCCTCCCATGCTCTGCCCACACTGTAGCACCATTTCCCCACTACTTGGTTGTGTCTGCCAACCAGCTAAGTAGTGAGGTGTGGCAGGTCATGAAACCCAAGTTCTCACCCCTGGTGCCCAAGTGATCAGTGATGGCTGAGTTGCAGGAAAGAGGGCCTGCTGCTGAGGGAGAAATAAACCTCTCTATCGGAAGCCTGCTATGTTTCCATGTTGTGCCCTTAGAGAAAGACGCCTGTTTCGAAGCATGTAGTATGGAACACAAGCAAGCTGTCAATGGGGAAAGATATTTGACCCCGCCCACTACTGGCCTGTGGTTCCTCCAGATTCCCCCATGATGGAAAGTGGCTCTAGGGCTGGGAAAGGTTTACTACCCATGATGTAGCATATTACCATGAAGAAAATGCAATCAGCAATCATCTGAAGTGTAAAAGAAATGTACCATTGCTGTGCCGTTGGCCAGAGAACCAAAAAAAGCTGGCTTGGCATAATAGTTAAGAGATTCTAGTTGCCCACAGTTCAAGTCTCAGCCCTGCCAAAACCTGTTGGGTATCCTTAGGTAATCTTAATTTAGCCCCCCATCTGAAACAGGAGGGGAATTATTAGCTTCTCTGAGGGCTACTGAGGATGACCAGGTTCACACATCATATTAAACTATGGTTTACTGTGAATGTGTAGTGTGCTCTTGCATGCTACTGAAGTTGCAGGCTTCCTGCTTCCTGCTGGGAAACAAACTATGGCCTGGCTTGTCACCTTGTCCAAACCCAGGCTGATGGTTTGTTCACCCCAACCAAGCAGGAGTAGTAAAACGTAAGGACAAAATTTGTTTGGAGAGACACAAATCATGAGCCTGCACAGACAACCTATTATGGATGTGTTTTCAATAGAGCACAGTGCATCTTCCCCATAACTATACAACCTACTATAATTTGAGAGGCACCACACCCCATATTAACTTGCCAGATCTTTGTCATCATCTGCCAATACCCTTTGACATGCACCTCCTCAATCAAGGGACAGTCTTGGCATTCTTTGCAGTGATGCCCTGGTTGTGGAATGCTCTCCCTTAAGAATTTTGCCTGGCACCCACACTGCTATGATTTACTGATTTAACCAATAATATTGTAGTCACTTAAAAGTTTTGTCTGCTATCTTGTTTTTGCACTTTAAGAAATATTTAATGCTGTACACCAGGGGTGGGCAGAAGGTAGACCAGAATTTTCTGGTAGATCTCTGGGTGATTTGCAATAGATCAGCAAGGATTTTTGACTCCAACCTGTTTAACAATAACACAACAAAATAACCCCCTGGGGGGAAAACAACTTGGTAACTAGGAATATATTTTTGTATGGAAAGATTGTGAGCTCAGCCTTACTTCTAATACTCAGAACAAATCCCTGCCCTCAACAGCTGCTTAGAGGCAATGTGTTCTCAATTCTAAGCTCATGTCTTTTACACCTTGCTCCAGTCGGTGGATCTCAGGGTTCCAGTAACACACAAAGTAGATCCTGCAAGCCTCAAGTCTGCCCTCCCCTGCTGTACAACACCCTGAAATCTGATACGATGAAGTGTGACATAAACATGTTTCGAAGAAAATATTCAATCTGGAATAAGCAGCTGGGGAAACTACAAATTTTAACAGAATATTAAGTGTACTAACAAGTTTTTATACAATGGCTACAGAAAAAAAGGGAGAGAGGGGAAGCAGGACTACTCCATCAGCTCTTCTATTTGAGTTCTATTTTTCTCCTCTCCCTAATTGTTTCCATTCAAGCTGGTTTGATTGTTATAAAATAGTTGTTGTAAATTTAAGACTCGAGTTTGCTTATTTTCCCCTTCCTCTGTCATCGCGTTTCCTTTTGTGTTATGTCTTTTAGATTGTAAGCCTACATGTAAGAACTTAAAAGACATAGAATCATAGAATCATAGAGTTGGAAGAGACCACAAGGGCCATCGAGTCCAACCCCCTGCCAAGCAGGAAACACCATCAGAGCACTCCTGACATATGGTTGTCAAGCCTCTGCTTAAAGACCTCCAAAGAAGGAGACTCCACCACACTCCTTGGCAGCAAATTCCACTGTCGAACAGCTCTTACTGTCAGGAAGTTCTTCCTAATGTTTAGGTGGAATCTTCTTTCTTGTAGTAGAACTGTCTTTGTTACCGAGTTTCTGTGAGCTGCATTCTTTACAGCCAAAAAGTGGGGACAAAAATGCTTTAAACAAACAAACAAACAAACAAACAAACAAACAGCTTGCTTACCTATCTCTTAAAAGAGCTTTGCAAAGTATTTTAAGTTTAAGATCATTTATGTCCACTTCCTCATCCTTCATTCAAAAGAAAAAAAGAAAGAAAAGAAATATTAAATTGCATTGGAGATTTTAGAGAAACACACATTATGCATTGTGATTATATCCAAATTCAATAGTTCACAAGCTAAAAACATGACCAGACGTAAGAAAAAGGGACAATTTTCAAGGGTATGGGCCAGAAAATAGCTTTTTGAAGTATGTCTAAAAATGGATTATGACTTGATGGGGAAAGGAGGGGAATCTACATTAAAAAAGACTTCATTTATGCCTTTTATTTATTAAAATATGCCTTTTATTCCAGCATAGCCAAGCATATAGAGACTTTGCACAAGAGTCTCTTAAGAACAAGAATAAAAAACGTTTTTCCTCTTGGCCACAGACAGAAATACCAGACTGGGAAAACTGTGGCAGGATGAAGAGGGCAAGCAAGAAGATGCAAAGCCATGTGCTTTCTAAACAAGAACAGATCAGAAAGAACAACGGGACCTTCAGAGAGGTTCTCAGTTTTGCATGAACCCACAATGTCCATACAGATATGTAATCATACATGTAAGCTCCTTTAAGGTGATCAGTATATTATTGTGCTTAGGGAAATGAGAAGACCTGGTCTGATGCCACAGAATGTGACACAGAGCACTTAACAGTTTGCAGTTCAGTTTTTGTGGGAGGGAAAGTGTCAATTTGGCTGGGATCAAGTGATACAGAATGGGTTAAAAATATTTTAATAGAAATATTAATAAAATAAAACCTAACACAGGGGCAGGCGGAGGACCGATAAGAGGTCTTGGGACATTGCCATATCATGAATCTAGATCCCGACAAGGTAATTATACCAGTTGGGGTAGCGACATCAATAACTAAAAAGAAGGTGGGAGGGGAAATGATCAATTCCCATACTGATATGAACTGATATTTGACTGATGGCATCACTAAAACTGAGTCATAGTCTTCATTTTCAGTTTTTATGTTTTCACAGGTTTAGCCCTCCATTTTTAAGAAAGATGGCCAATAAGTCAAGCAGTTGATATTAGATGGGACTTGAGTATTTTGGTAGCTGAGAAATAAGAGGTTATGTTTATTTATTTTTTTACAGATGGGGGAGGGGACTTCAGTTAGACTGAAAAACATCCTGGTTCAGAGATCACCAAAACTCACTCATTTTCATACCTCATCAATATACTCCAGCAGATCAAGTGCCTTCTTGAAGTCATATTCATTAGCCCTTCTGTTCTCAGGGGATATGTACAACTATTGTATGAAAGATGGAAGGACAGCATTATTTTTAGACTCCAAAACAGTGTAATTGATCTTGCTAAGAACTCCTTGTGGGAAGACCACCCTGGATTCTCACTCATGTGACTGTTGACTGAAATATGCCTTCATTCAGCTGTAGGCATTTTTATAGTAAGGAAGAGAGTCGGGGTTTTAGAAAGGCATTCCACCAATATTACAATGGAAAGATTACACTGCCTATAAGGTTGCTATATGATAGGCTCAAATTTACAAACCATTTAAGGCTCCGGCATTCCTAGCCTATTGTGGTAGGAACATAGTTCCACAAATAAGTACTCTGTTATAGAAGAGCTCAGTGGCAAAGCATCTGTTTGGGCTGCAGGAGGCTTGAGGTCCAATCCCAGCATTTCCAGGCAGGGCTGGGAAAGACCTCTGTCTGAAAACAACACTGAGCTAGATGGACCAAGGGTCTAATTCAGTACAAGACAGCTTCCTATGTGCAAAAAATAAAAATAAAAAATCATCTGCAATATTCTGAAAAGATAAATACCCGCAAAGGAGACATGCATATTTACTTTAATAGAGTAAGCCCTCAACTGACATGGGAGTTACGTTCTGGGGATCACACCTAAAGCCAAAATTGCTTATAATCACAAAACATTGGGTGCAATGGTGGGTGGGATTGCCAAAGACTCCCCCCCCCCCCGACACCTGTCCCCTTTCTATTTATTATTATTTGCCAAGAACATAAAGCTGGATGTACACAAGCTAAATGTCTGTAAGTTGTGGGACTGTTTGAATTAAGATCCAGAAGTATGGTTGCAGTCACAAAAGTTAAGCTATGGTTCAGCACAATGAGCAGCTTTGTTCAGATTATAGCTGTTTCTTTAAAAAATAATAATCCTAAACTCGAATGACACCAGGGGCAGAAAGGAAAGGCCTTGCTGATAGAAGAAATTAAAAGCAGGGTCTGGCAGTGATCCAGGCTGGAAGATTATTAGGGGGCATCAGAGCTGCCTGGCTTTAGCACAGCTGTTAAAGAACCTCCTCCCCCCTTTCTGCTTACAGAGACTTCTTCTGTAATACCATTGTAATGCCTAAACACCAAAACATTTGGACTCCTGTTTGCCTCCCAGGATGGACTTCGTGGAATGCAGAGGCAGAAAAGGAAAAAAGCCCTTATATATGTAATACTTTTACTAGGGGGTTTCATTCATAAAAACATATGCAGACAATTTGCCACACCTGTCTATCCTTCTGGTTTCCTTAATTCAAAGGACTAAAAAGTGTATTTACCAAGAAACTGTTTATAAGCTTAGCTCAATGGTGTCCCAGTCTCCGACTATCATCAAAAAAGTGTAAGTGGATTTGATGAACATTCCTAGTCACAGATCTTGCCACAAAGCAAGCACAGGTTAGTGCTCTAATAACCCGTGAACTGCGTGTATAATCAAAACCCACTGCATAAGGCATCTGGATATGGTGGCAGAGGACAATGTCTATGTAAGAGTATAGCCAACTCATCTGAAACAGGACACGTTCCTGGTATTTGAGGCACAAAATAATTTAACCCAAACACCACCATTCATCCAAGGAGCTGAGAGCATTATACATGGTTTGCTCCCTATTTTATCACAGCAAACCTATGAGGTATGTTAGCACTGAAGATTAACTCTTTTGACTCAAACCGCACAGCAGACTCCCTACTAAAATTTCCTGAATTTATTTTGATTGTGTTGGCGAGGTCACTAAGATTTGTAATACAAAGGAGTCAGGACAGACTCAGGGCAGCTTCATTGGGCTGTATCTAATAGTGACTCTGTGGTAGCAGAAAGCACTTGTACTCAAGCAAGGCAGGGCACTCAGTATCTATCACATGAACAGGGAGCCCTCCCTCCCTCCCTGGGGTGTGGAAGTTCCAGCACACGGGCCAATTTGGGCCTGCCAGGGGGTCCAATTTGAGCCAAGAGCCCATTTTCTCCAAACCATGCCCATCAACTGACATCACTGGTGATGTCAGCTGATAGACAGGACCTTCTTGGACAGCCCACCTCCACTGATTCCTTCCATCTCTAAAAAAGCTCAGCCTTGAGCAGGCAGTGAAAGCTGCAGACAAGTTTTTTCCTTCATTGCTGCACGATGGAGCAGTCCCTGCCAGAGCTGATGTCTGCTTTATGGAGACACTGGCTCTGAGAGACTGCTCCATCACACAGCGATGAAGAAAGACTGCTGCAAAGAGCACTGTAAGCACAAGTGATTTTGACCAGTGAGTGTGGCTATTCACCCGTCAATTGTGATGCCACAGTGATGCCATGTGGCTGCCAAGTTGTCTGCTGGGGTCAGGGGATCAAAGCATGACCCATTTTCATCCAGTCATTTTACCCAATATTATTCAGGAACACAAAACCACCTTAGAGAAGAGTCTTTCAACAGAGCAGCTCAGAAATTCAATACCGGTAGGACACTTAGTAGTACATACCTCAATCAGCTGCGGAGCACTTAACACTGGCATTTCATTGAGATTTAATTTTTTCTCATCCAGCAGCTGCTCAGGTAGAGTCTCTTGGTGTAGCAGAAAGCGCTCTTGTTCAGTAATTTCTTGTATACAAGAAATAAAAAGCACAGCACAAATTACTATAATTCCCGAGTACAAAGAGAGTATTATTTACCTAATTATGAATATTCCATCACGCTCAAGGTTTTCAGTAAGCCTGAAGACCAGTAACTCTACCTCCACCTGTAACCTGCCAGTATGTTTAGTAGCCAGACAGACCACTTGCTACAAATCCCCTTCACTTCTTGGCAAACAACTGGATGGCTACTTGGAAGGAGGATTTTGACAAGAAGCTTTTATTTTCTGACCTCTAGCATAGAACATAAAGGCCACCACCACCACCACCCCTAAAAGCGGTGGGAAGTCTACCTACAAGATCCCAAGGGAGGGAATTCTGTCCATGTATTCAGAAAGACTTGTAAATGACAGCCCTTGCCATGTGCTACCTCCCAAGTTATTGATAATCATGTCGAAAGCAGGCAGCAAAAATGACACGTTTTCATGATAGCGGACCTGCTCCCCCCATTTCTGCACCAAAGCATCATCACCCACTGAATTAACCCCTTACTTCAAGTGCTGCACACCTTACTGGAGCAACATCAGAAAGATGGAAAACTTTCACATTCCAACCACAACAGTAATTGTTCATAGATACAGTGGTACCTTGGGTTACATATGCTTCAGGTTACAGACTCCGCTAACCCAGAAATAGTACCTCGGGTTAAGAACTTTGTTTCAGGATGAGAACAGAAATCAGGCTCCGGTGGCAGAGCAGCAGCAGGAGGCCCCATTAGCTAAAGTGGTGCTTCAGGTTACGAACAGTTTCAGGTTAAGAACGGACCTCCGGAACGAATTAAGTACTTAACCCGAGGTACCACTGTACCTGTATTAATTTGTTGTGTGTGGCAGCCAATAATTTCAGTGGGGAACTGACAAACTGCTTTGGAAACTAAAGCTCTGTCGTTGGTGTCTCAACCACCATACTGCTGGGATCACAATTGACCTTGCAGATCTAATAAATTAAGGGGTATCTCCATATACAGAAAACTTACTTTAAACTTTGCAATGTAAAAAATAGTACCTTCAATTTTCTCATTCTGCATCACTTCTGATACATCAGAAGCCAGTAGAGACAGTTTACACAGTCCAAGAAGAGTTTTCTTCTTTGCAAAGTACCGAGTTTCTGTATTTGCTAAATTCTGCAGTGTTCGGTTAGCCTAACATTGACAAAAAAAACTTTTAATATTTCAAGTGACACAAACCTCAACATGTAAGTTTATTTACACACACACACACACACACACACACACAAAAGGGACATTAGTAATTTGCATGATGATTATATATTGTTATTATTTCATAAACATGTTCAAATTCTGATATGGCCAAGGAGAATTTTCTTCTACAGTGAACAATTTTATATAACTCTGGGAATAACAACATGCAAAAGGCAAGATAGGGAAGATGTTAAACAGCTGCACTACAGGACACACGTTAAAAGTCACTGAAAATAGAAATGGTATCAAAGCAAGTCTGTTATGAAGAAATGGTATTTTAGGAATACATCGATTTCAGGTAAACATTTCTATTATGTTTCTTCAAACAAAGCTCTAAAGAGAATTCACACCCCAGTATTGTGAATGGTGGTGACCATTTTAGGCACGTTCAATTGACATGCAATCACCAATGTGTGAGTCCTTTTGGACCAGGAAGAGGGCAGAATGGGGGTGTAATGGGGCGGGTTGATGCTCATTCCACTGGCTCTCATGGGGGCCAGGAGTAGAAACCCTGTGCGAAATGGTTGCCTCCTGAAATTATAATGCTAAGAAAGAAGAGAAACTCACTAAAATAGTGACTGGATCTACCAGAATAAGAAAAGGGAAAAGAGGAAAGATATTACAAAAACAGTTGCTTGCTAAAATATCTGATTTTATAACTTGTCCAGTATTTAGGCTGGGAAGCTTTTTTTATTATTATTTTAAAAAGTTAAGTTATATTTTGCACTTTTAACAAATAAAACAAAACAAAGACATTCATTTGTCTAACTTGGACCCAACAGCTTAATATTTACAAAGCTATCAGAATAACCTCAGTAAAGAAAGAAAACTGCAGAATGCTAGGTCACTTAAGTTCTAGAAATATTTGATGAGATTACAAATTACCTCTGTGTCAAGATTTCAAAGAACAGAATTGCCTCCTATGCATATTATGTTTACTTTACATGGGGTAAGAGCTGAGATACACAGGAACAGAATAAAACTCTGATAACAGTGTTGTTCTACAAACTGTTGTGGAAAAACTATTGGAAAACTCAGCACAACACAGCAGAAGGCAAAAGGATGTGCAATGCATTGTGCTAGCATACATTGTGGGAAGCGGTGCAGGTCTTCGTACAAGATACTGAACAAAGCCATGCACTATCAGAGGCACACTGCTGGATTTCAGTTTTCTTTTGTTGTGCATGTAACTTGCGCCAAGTCAGGAAAAGCTGTTCTGCTTGCAGAATCCCACTAAAACGGTAGGTGCAAATACACAGAGGTCTCCACTTGTTCCTTAGATTAACAAAGTGGGGTACCTGTGTACAGACAGTCACATTCCCTAGCTCTGCAAGGGGTGTCTACCGAGGACAGAGCAACTACCCATTACAAATACTTTGCTTTTTTTGTAAAGCCTTACCTTTTCAAAATCATTGCTGTTGATGTCGTGTAGCCAGCTGAGTTGCTCATGAGCTTGTAAGAAGCTGGCCAACTGGCCATGCTGAGCAATGGGCTGTGATAACAGCTTTCCCCGTTTTCCTTTTTCCAAATACCAACGGAAGAGGAAATCTGAAAAATTCTAAAAATAGCAAGAATGCGGTCAAGTTTGCAAGACTGCAACTTGTGCTAAAAATAATAAACAAATAGTAAACATTGTAACCAAATGGGACAAGTTTTAACATTCCAGCATAGAAAATACTTATAAAAGTTCTATCACTTGTTTCGCACAAGTTTACATTTCAGGAACAGGTCATCAGTGAAGAAATAGCTGTTTACAAAGGGGTGCCCTTCACCATTCCATATACCAAAGTTGTCCGGATTGACAGATGAAACTTACTGCAACACCTAAGTCATGGAGCACCCAGAGTTCTGTTCTCCAACGACTCAATTCTCCCCTAGCATCTGTTGCCTGATGCAGCCACCTAATGGCTAAGCCTGGTTATTTTCTCTGTAACTTATGAGGCTCTTGGATAGTCACTATCTGTATGTGTAATAAGATAGCTGCTTAACAGAAAAAGAAATCTGTACTGACATAATTCTGAAAAATAACCAGACAGCAAGTCTGAGGTTTCTCCTATAATACACACTTACTTAACAGCCTGTTGTTTGGAGTAAATAAAAAACATTACCTGATCAGCAAACTGTGTCATGTAACGTTGCAATCTGGTCTGGTTATCAGTCTGCTCACACAATTGTACCAATATGTCAAAGTCACAGTATTTTTCTGCTAGAGTGGCAGCCAGCTGGTACTGTCCAAGAGAAACTGAACAAAAACAAACAAGGAAAAACGCCCACAATAAAAACATGTCCATTTTGTGAAGACTTAAAAAAAAATAATAATAAGATCCACGAGTGTGGGTTTCAAGGGCATTTTGCCTCTAGATAACTGTTTTCAAAAACTATAAAGCAGTTAGAGCAATTTGCAAGGGGTATACTCTACATGCCATTAGAAAGATCATAGGCTCTATATGATTAAGTTGAAAGACTATGCTAGATCAAAGAGTCTTTTGTCAGTGGGGGGACAATTTGATTCAACCAATAGGATTTGGTTCCTGTGAGTGAAGGTGGGTACTGCATTCTCCCCAGCAACAAATAATGGAGTAGTAGGACAATACAATTTTTCTCCTACAGAAGAGCTTTGAACCACCAGGGACCACCCTATTGCCCGCTGTGTTTCCCACCTGCATGGATGCAGGATCAAGACCTCAGTAAGCAGTGCTTGCTACTGGAGAATGGCTGGGAAGCAAGCCTGCAGTCAGACAAAACACACCATTTCTCCTGCCTGCAGTGGAGCCTGGTAAGACAGATAAGGAACAACCTGGGGAGACACAGCTGTTGACAGGGGGGCTTCAAAGTTCCTTATAACTGAGGAGTAAGGGAAAAGTTAATGTTAGGGCAGAGGGGGCCCGACTGTAATTCCTGACAAGCCAAACTCTAGCATGGAGAAGAACTCGTAAGCAAAGGATTAAAGGTAAAGGTAAAGGTACCCCTGCCCGTACGGGCCAGTCTTGACAGACTCTGGGGTTGTGTGCCCATCTCACTCAAGAGGCCGGGGGCCAGCGCTGTCCGGAGACACTTCCGGGTCACGTGGCCAGCGTGACATCGCTGCTCTGGCGAGCCAGAGCCGCACACGGAAACGCCGTTTACCTTCCCGCTAGAAAGTGGTCCCTATTTATCTACTTGCACCCGGGGGTGCTTTCGAACTGCTAGGTTGGCAGGCGCTAGGACCGAGCAACGGGAGCGCACCCCGCCGCGGGGATTCGAACCGCCGACCTTTCAATCGGCAAGCCCTAGGCGCTGAGGCTTTTACCCACAGCGCCACCCGCGTCCCTCTAAGCAAAGGATTAGGTTCTGACAATAATACAATCACACATTCATTCATTAATAATTCCTTGCAAATTATCTTTCCCTTAAGAAAAAGCAACTCAACATTCGCTAGAATTGAAAAACTAAGAACCAAACTGCACACTGTTGTTGAAATATTCTAATCCATTTTTGATTTGACATTACAAGTCTAAAAAGAAAACTCTACTCTGAAAGCTAAAAATAGGCAAACATTATTGGAAAGAAGAAAAAAAAGGAGAAGAGCATTTCCTTATTCCCCTGCTTTCCTATACCCATGGCAGAGACTTAAATGGCACCCTGTATAATAACCGCAGCACTTACGTAGTGGTGACAACAGTTCAGATCTTTTCTGCATGTATTCCATTTCCAGACTGTTATAGCGTTCTTGGTACTCTGGCCGGTCCACAGATTTAAGCTGAGAAACGTAACCATCCAGAAAGCAATCTAGAAGTGCCACCAGCTGTTCTGTCACTATGCTACGAAGCTTGCTGTTAACCTGAGGATAGACCTTCTTCAGAATGATTTCATGTTGCTGTATTATAGTCGTCCGCACACCAACAGATGCTTGAGAAGACCGAAAAATGAAGTATGAACGTATTATTATATTTGGCATATGGAATTTGAAAAATGACATATGATAGCGTACCAAGGGGAAGTTAGACACAAGAGGCCGTTAAAAAGTAAACGTATCTACTTTCCATAGCAAAGCAGCAACCCCCAGCCTAAGTCATTTAGTGGAACAACAGCACTGCACAGCAGAGAAAGAAAAGCGTCCACATAAACAATCCTAGCAGAGCCAAGGCTATGGCTGAGAAGAAAAGGCAACTGCTAGAGCTCAGTGTCAAGTATGCACTCTTGTCTACCTTTCCCCTCATGAAATAATCTGAAAACTTTAGAAACAATAGGATAAAATCCTGTTCTTTACACCAAAACCTAATACACAGGCTTCTTTCCTTTACAGCTTTAAAACCATGGTTTCTAAAAGTCTCTCAGGGTCACTGCCTGCATTACAAAATTCTACATGGAAGGGATTTCTAAGCAAAATGTTACAGCCATCCGGTACATTTGTTTGACGATACATGTGCACATGCATTGGAAAGCATTTGTTATAACTTCCATGTAGGCTCTTAATTCTATGATGTGCAAAACAACTTAAAAGCACGAGGGAATGTATCAGATATTTCCCCTGCAAAGCCACCTGTACTGGGATGTTGCTCGTAATTTTTATGAAAGTGTAGATTTCAAGTTATTACAGGCAGGAATGTAAGTCTATAATAAGCTTAGGGCTTGTTCACAGGAACAAGTGTTGTACCGAGTAGGAAAGAGACTGTGCCTCAGGTTAGCTCAGCTCTCATCTGTCCTTTCCTGTCTGATCTCTCTAGGAAGAAAACAAGGTGCAAATTTAAATTGTGGCTGAGAAATCACATTTATTTTGAAATGCCATTAAAAAAAAAACAACAAATCACAATTTAATTCAAGTAAATTTTGACATCAGTTTCCAGGGCAACCATCTTAAAAGTTAACAGCACTACTAGCCTCCTAATGTTATCTGCACCAGTAAATAAATGCTTATGTTAGAATGCACAGACAGCAGTAATGGCCTTACATAAGCCATAATGATGATAAGCAGGCAAGCATGTTAGCCCAGACATTCAGGATGTAACATTTATGTTCAAGAAAACCAGTGAGGTATTTATGAAACATAGCACTATTGAGTTAGAAATTTAAGAGCAAGGGCAACAATTTGAAAGGCTAATAAAGTACTCTTCAGTGGATTTTATGTAGAAAGAGAAATACTGTGTTACAAAACCATTTATATAAGATTTTCTCTATTCTCACCTGTCCATGGAACATATTCCGGTTCCATTTCGGGAGGCTCTCTTATTTTATATAAAGCAGCTTTGGACTGGCGGTCTTGGATAGCAGCTTGCAGCATATCCTAGAGAATATTGACACAGAAAACATAGGACGTTACCAAACATAGGATTTTTTGGGAGTGTCACCTATATATTAGCACTCAGCATTTTTAGTATTATTACATTTTACATTTCTGTATCCTGTATTATGATTCCAAGCCACACTGTATTTCCCCCTCCTTTATTCTGGGTAGTTTCCTATGGGTAGCGAGAATAACCAGTTATTTTACTGCTACTGCAATTTTCTGTTTTCATCTGATGGGAAGATATTTTGGGAAATCAACAATATTGTCATCCATTTTCATTTTACTGCAACGTATAATCTAAAACTGTCCAACCTCCCACTTCTTATTAAAACCCTAAATTAGTGTATGATCCCCTTTTCAAATTTCATTTATTGGAACTGGAAGGATTTAAGCTATGAAATCAAATGGTGCTTTAAAACATTTAGCTGGGTGCATTACGCCCAGTTTCCTAGGTTGCAGACTTTTTACCTTTACTTAATTTTTGAAATGTAATACCTTTATGATATTGTTGACATTGACGACTATTTCAGACCATTCCTCAGATTGAACTGACATATCCTTCAAGACTTGCTTTTCCTTTTCCAGTAAGCATTCAAAAATAGTATCTATCTGTGACACCTGAAAAACAGAAAAGAAGAAGGAACACTGACAATTAACACTGCTGATCAGGTATAAAAGCAATGATTCAGCCTGATATTTTATGCACTGAGCAGTTTAAGTGTTTCACTTAGCACATTAAGAGCGCAATCGTACACCCAACCAAACACCCTGATGCTGAAGGCAGGAGATACAATGATCTACTAGCTACCACAGGAAGCTACCACAGGCACTAGAAGCACTAGCCTGGAGCTGGAAAAACAAAACCTCTCCTCCTGCCATGTGTGAGCAGCAAGGCTTCAGGTGTGGTGGTAGAGCATCTGCTCTCAGCTGGGAGCTTAAATTGCTCCGCAAATCTCATAAATGGCTTTTCTGTCATTTAATTTTCATTCTTAAAATGGATCCATAAGCATGGGAGATTTTCATCAGGCACTTTCCTAAAGGAAAAGTATTCATGTTCCCACCCCCGTCCCAAAGTATGGATCTAAAAGAAGAAATCTAGAATATTACATGGATTCTCATGCATTTTATTAGGAAATGCTATTCACACAGAAAACGATAGATGAGGTTGTAGATAAATTATTTCTTTATATCACCTCTCTGAAGAAAACATCTGCAGGAGTTAGACTTGACGGAACGTCGTCTTCTCTTTTCATCAAAGCAGTCTCTATTGCAGCATTGACCACATCTGGCAATCTGTAGTGATGGTTCTTGAGAGCAATGGCTGCCGCTAACTTTTCTGCATGTTCACAGAGTAACCACCGAGTTGCCATTGGTATGCTTCGTACTTGGAAATTGCCCAGGCGACCAAACAGACCCACCTTGGATAGAGATAATTGTACATAAAAATACTCTTGTGCCACGTCCTATATTGCCACATTTACACAAGAACATTAGGAACCTACCTGATGAAGAAAGTCAATGAACAGAGAATGGGCCTTTGTCTTATTTTCCAGCTGATGAAGAAGAATGATAGAAGAATTTGGAAAACTAGCTGCTTTGGTACAAAAAAAGTGACAAGGAAAGGGGTTTAAAAGTTAGTATAACTTACAGTCTTACTTTCTTAAGGCTGTACAGTCAGAATGTCCATTTTACACATGAGACTTCTCACCTTCAGGTACTGATTCAGCCCATCGTGGGTCAGATGTAGGATAATCATCCACCAAATTCTCACTAATTTGAAACACAGCTCTGTCTAGGTCTGCATCAGGGTATGCATCTCCATGCTGTGGAAAGAGCTCAGTGATGATGATTTGTGCACCTTTCATATTATTACTGAAATGAAAGGAAACACTTGGTGAGTTGACTCTTAGAACGGAACACTGGTCCTCACTGGGAATGTTGCTTTTAACTGCACATCTGAGGGTGTCCAAGTGGGTCATAATCCCTCCAACTGCTTGTGATTGCATCCCTCTTGCTCATATTCAAGAAGGCCCCTTCTGCTTGCCCTTCAGTTCTGTTCTGTGGCTAAGCTACTGTACGATGACATCAGGAATCAGGAAGAACATCCATAAAAGGACTGGGGCTGGGGAGGGGCAGAAGGAAACATAGCGAAGGCTAGCTGTGTGTGCACTGAAGCTGGATGCTCAAGACCAAAAAAAACCTTCTGGTGATTGCTATGTGCAGACTTCAGGTGATTGCTAAGTGGGTGGCATTGGCACCTGCTAATGCTCAACTGGAAACCACATTCATAATAAAGACCATGGTTCTGGGCTACCTTGGGCATGGGATGTGAGTCAAGTGGAATGCATCAAAACTGCTGTCTTGTGGGTGCGATCAGGTGGCTGCATGGTGAAATGGGAGCATGTGCCGCAGCACTCATCTTCCCCAAAGCAGCTACTACCGATGCAAGTAGGTCTAAGTTGTACGAAATGGTGTACGAAAGTGCTTGCTGAGGACCATGCAGCCACTTCTGGTGGGAAACCTGCCCTCAGGAGAACGCTCTGTTCAGTTTTCAAACAGTTAGCTAGAGGTGGGTGAGGCCTGGCTGCAATAGGGGTCTCTGTGAGAGTAGGTCTGGCTTGAGTGGCAGGAACTACGGTGGATACTCTACCAGCTAGAGAATTTTGGAAAACCAAGACTGGCTGCGCCAGCAGAGGACCACTAGGACTACCTAAACCCTGTCCAACTGAATTTTAGGAAGGATGTGTGACAGTAGGGCAGTTAGATGGCATGTGTACAGGAGGCCTGGAGGCCATGATGCTATGAGGGCATTCACAGCTTTTGCCCTCTAGATCAGGAACCTTTTGACACATCTCTTGGGCAGGTGGCTGGTCTCTAAGGCAAAGGGGTAATCTATCATGCTGTCAACTTTGCACAGGCTGAGGGTAGGTACATGCAATAGTGTTCTTCTATGAAAGTGCTTACCAGTGAGCTAACAGGGTCAGGAGATTCCTCTGCAAATGGTGCTCAGAAATCACAGAATCTGGGGTGGACTGACTTTTTTAAAAAAAACAACTTCGGGGTTTCACTTAAAGGATGGTCCTCAAGAGCAGGAGAGGGTCCTAGAGACTCTTAAAACTGCTTATTGGGAACTAGCTCTTTAGCTGCATCTGCCACAACAGCCTCTTCAATCTTGAGGACAAATGCAGCTTCCAACACAAAACAGGAAAAACTGCTGGGCAGGGCACTAAGACCAATCAACTGGATCCACAGCAGCAGGTTGTAGATGGTGATGCTGTATTCAAAATATTGCCTCTTTCTTCAAGTTCTCTAAGTATTTCATGGTTATCTTCTGCCCTCTGGGGGACCACATCTGGTACTGCAGCACTACTGTGGGAGAATGATGTTGACATCAGATGGGGAACAGGCAGAAGCTGCCATAGGTGCTGTAAGGAGAGGAGCTGTGACTGTCTTTACTGGAGGGGTGCATGAAAGGAGATTAACCCCAGTCACAGCTTCAGCTGGTAGTGCTCTATCTGCTTCCTGTGAACTTGTGCCGTGTGGTTGAAGCAGGGGTAGGCAGTAATCATCTAACGACCGTGATATGCTTAACGCTGGGAGGTGGTTTTAAAGGAGAAGATTAGCACACTGAAGGAGGAACAAATGGATTCTGCTCCAAATGAAGACAAGAAACAAACTGAAGGACCAGCAAAGGGAGAGGGCTTACAAGCAACAGGAGGGATTATAGACCACTTGGACAGAAAGGAGCACAAGATCTTTTGATAGTCTGCAGAACCCAATTGTTTGTTATCTGATAGAACATAAAGCCATCTATTTTTACAGATTTTGGAAGTGCACAAATGGCTGCAGGGAAGAGAGGAAGAAAACCCAGGGCATACCTATTTGTATTATGTTGGCTTTCATCCTCTATAAAAGGTAATGCAAAAATGTTAATATTTCTCTTCAGTTTTACAAACCCACAATGCTCCCAGAATGAAATATATATTAAACATGGCATAATTTTATACCTGCAAAACTGTAAGAAAGCAGATTTTAACATTTTGGTCTTATCCTCTTGCGCTATAATATCCATCCTGGAAGAAGCATCAAATGCAATGCTCTAAAATAAAATTGAAAAAGAGAGAAAAATGTAAAGGAAGGAAAAATGCTTCCACAAAAGTGTAGTTTGAAATGGTAAAAATGCTAACTTTGGAATAACTAAATTATCTAAGAAAATCCAGTGCAGGAATATACATCTTTACTGTTAAGACAATTAAGACAATGCTTTCTCTCCTTACCTCATCATTTGTCTCAGCTACAGAGGAGGCTAAAGAATCCTCAATATCTTCAGGAAGCACAGTAATGTTTTCCCTGGAATGTATGGCCACGAGCCCACTTTTTCTAGTGAAAAAAATTGGAAGTCCAGCACAGGAACCTGCTCCTAAAATTCTATCACCTAAGGTAGGAAATAAACACAACACAATACAACTTCAACACCATTAATGAATGTCAAACTGTGGGCTTAAGTTTGATTTGCTAAGCTATGTTATAAGCACAAGTTAAAAGGCTGTAAGGCCCGGTTTTCAGAGTTATCAAGTGAAAAAGTAACAAGACAGAGTTTATTATAAAGTTCCTATGCCTACAATAGGGGGACGTGGGTGGCGCTGTGGGTAAAACCATAGTGCCTGGGACTTGCCGATCGTATGGTCGGCGGTTCGAATGTCCACGGCGGGGTGAGCTCCCGTCCTTCAGTCCCAGCTCCTGCCCACCTAGCAGTTCGAAAGCACTCCTAAGTGCAAGTAGATAAATAGGGACCGCTTTATAGCGGGAAGGTAAATGGCGTTCAGTGTGCTGCTCTGGTGCTGGCTCGCCAGATGCAGCTTTGTCACGCTGGCCACGTGACCCGGAAGTGTCTGCGGACGGCGCTGGCTCCCGGCCTCTAGAGTGAGATGAGCGCACAACCCTAGAGTCGAACACGACTGGCCCGTACGGGCAGGGGTACCTTTACCTTATGCCTACAATAATAACTCTATATAACACAATAGGGATTGTTCTTAAATCTGAGATTTCACTGTTAGGCCCGTAACTGCTTAAGTCATTGAGACTTCAATTCTATGCACACTTACCTGGAAGTAAGGCCCATTGATCTCAATGGGACTTACTTCTGAGTAGACATGTATAGGATTGTACTGTGAGTCAATGGCAAGATGAATAATCACTGCTATATCTATACCACTGCTATACCTATGACCATTTCCATAAAAAGTAAATACAGTAAATTTTAAAAGCATAATTGTTCTGGAGAGACACTATAAACACCCTCATTGGCTTATTAAGAGCTCCGGCTTCTGTAGGCTCTTACCTTGAATACTGAATATCATTTTCTCCTGGGGCAAAGAAATTCTTCCCATTCCTGTTGAGCAAGCAAATACCTCCTCTTCTGTGTAAAGACAGGCAGCATGGCTGGAGAAATTTGGGACTACTAAACGACACATCAGTTCTTCAGGCTGAAATATGTTTCATTAAGGGTTAACACCGACATTTAGAAAAGCATATTACCCTCAACCTGTTAGGCTTCATACAAACACATAGGTCTCATGCTAACGGCTTGATCCCAAAGGGGCAGGGAAAACAGGCTGAAAGTGACACATTTGTGGTTGGTGTTGCCAACTCCACATAGTTTTCCATAATAGTATAATATGTTTAGGTTGATATCCAGCTCTAGGCTGCTAACATAAGTGTTCACGTATAAAATAAATGGTTGTTGTTGTTGTTATTATTTTATACCCCCCTTTCCCCCCTTAATGCAACAGGTGAACAAAGTCAGCATGATGTATTTCCAACAGTGTGTTTAGGATCAAGAGCTAATAGCTAATAAGGCACAAAAAACCCTGTAATGCATAAGGTCAATTACCTGAAATGGTGGATTATACTGGGTGACTTCCACAATAACATTATCACATGTGGGGTAACCATTATCCTCAACTGTTATTAAAGTATAGTAGATGAGGCATGGACTGTCACCAAGATGCCAGGCTGCAGCTAAAATCACCAATCCATCACTATTTATTGGAAGACAAAAGAGATAAGCACTTGCCTTGCAAAACTGTGATCAGAAATACCAAGAAGCAAAACAAAGTTTACTAATTATCTGACAGCATTCACTTTGCTTTTCTTAGAAAACAGTATCTTAAGAATATGTACACATGCATCTTTTTACATGCTGCATGTAAGCAAATTCATTACATTAATATGCTAAGCCTTTGGATATTCCTTGGCTTTTGAAGGGAGGAGAAACCACAGCATTTCACAGAAGATCCCTGATTAAATTACAAAAATTGGCATCTTATTCTGGGTGGAGAACTTCTAAAACAAGGACAACTCATGCTAGACTTAAAAACCAAGAAGAAATTAAGTATTTTCTAAAATGTCAATTCTCATAACAGTTCTGCAGCTTGAAATAACCGACCTTGACACAAAAGGACAATGTATACGCTAGTTCATAATAGGCTCCTCACTTTCTCATAAGAACTCACCGATTTTGCTGCAAATCCAAATACTGCACATTGACATCTCCTTTAATTTCTTCATAGTTGCTTTCAGAACCCTGTGCAAATAATAGTTATTAAACATGCTAGCAAGAAAGCAAACACTTGTTTTACATTCCAAATGTACTGCTTCTTACCCATATTGATTCCATGATGTTTTCTTTAAGTATTCTGTTTACATCCCAGCTGACAACTTGACGCTCTGTAGTATCATCTATTTCCCATTTGTAAAGATTTAAGCTGGTCAAAGCATAAAAACGTGAACCGTTTTTGTCCCAAAGAACACTAGAAAGCTGCATTAAACATAAATTATAGGGGTTCAGTGTTCGATACAATAAAGTTCTCTATTTAAAGTTTTAAAGAATAAAACAGAACTGTTTAACACCACATTTCAAAAATTAAAAACAAGTTTCTCTGTGCTTTGCTGAGATTGGTCAGATTGGCTTTAGTGTTTCACAAATGTGAGAATTTCAAGCTAGATCAAAAACCAGTTCTGGAAGACACAAGGGCTAACTGATAAGACTAAAGTCCATCAGTATCATGGTCAGATATTGGATACTTTTTGTAATTCTATTACTTTTTAAACCTGATGTTGTAAGATGCTTCCCTCATATGAAAGAAACTAAAAAATCCAAATACAGCATCATAATTAAGTTTAAACTATTTTAAAGACTTACTGCTACATCACTGCTGGGAGACAAGATTCCCAGCAGAGAGGAAACTCTTCGGCCTATTCCAGAAAACATGCCTTGTCCTTGTGGTAGGCCATGCTGATAAATCTTGCCACTACTGTCTGGTGTCAGTCGAATAAAATGGCTCCTTGAAGATGATAAAATAAAGCTTCCACCCTAAAAGAAAAGAAACCCCAATTTAATCCTGCCAGCTTTTTGTTGCTACTGTATTATTATTCAGTTTTAAAAAAGAGAATCCAGACTTGCTAATCCAACTCAGAGCAACATTTTATTCTGTTTTACATATACACTGTGAGAAAAAAGCATTTCATCACTTATGGACAATGGTCAGTGACAGGACGCAATCCAGATTTCCCAGAGTTGTTGACAAATGCCCCATAAAATGTATGCTCACACTTAAGTTTCTATTTTACCTTTACAGCTGTTAGAAAACTGCAGAGAGCGCCTCCAAAGTCCGTATGGGTCTCAGTAAACGAGCTTTCATGCACAAAGCTGGGCCAATAGCGTATTAATCCTTCACAGGTGGCAACCATGATTGACAGAGACTTGCAAACACAGCAAATAAAAAAACGGTTAAGTATTTATTCAGAATCTGAGCAACAAATTTACACTAGTTTCAAGCTTCTCATGTCATGGTTTCCAGACAAGCAGCTCTAGAAACTAATTGTGTGAAGGAACTAAAACTCATTTGTGAGGTTGTTGAAGAATGTAAAGTTATTTCAAGCTTTTTAAAATCTGTAGTGCAGTGTGCCATAAGATAAACAGGCTGATACAATTTATGCAGTACAATCTACAGGCTAATTTTCTATTTATTCATTCATAAGTAAATTGCAAATAAGATCCATTTGTAAAAGTAATACTATCAGCTCTAGCAAATTGAACACTGGATTACATCATGAGTGTAATTTCTAAATGATCTCCAGTTATGTCGGTTTTCTGGAAATACTGAATTGAAAAACTTTCTTCTGCAAATCAGTGTAATTTGCATAGGAAATTTTTCAGTTTGCATTGCATGCCTAAGACAATAATTTAATTTACCATGTTCATTTTACGTGTATTTCATTTTTAAAGCTTTTAAAAAAAGCTTGAAACTGCAAAGTTTGCCTAATATTGTACTTGAAATTGGCATCCATTGATTGTTACAAATGAACTTAAAATATGCTCCACGTCACTTCTGATCCTGTAACAAAAGATGGGATTCATTACTTTCCTAAATGATATTCCCAAAATAAATGTTAAGTTTCTCACCTGTAAAGAAGGTGCTTCACCAGAGGCATTAAGAGACGATATTGCCACTAAGCTTGAATTCCACAGATAGTCGCTAGGTGGTAACTGAAGTTCCTTACATGCAGACAACTGCAAAACACACACACATCATTTTATGATGCTTCTTTTATGAGTTTCTTGAACAAAATGAAGTAGTCTATATTATCAGTTCAGTGTCTACTAAAGGCACTTTGGAAACAGCAATGGTGCAGAATTAACAGGAAGTGGAAATTTCTGCCACAGCTGAAATGCAGTTTTTGCATTCATGAGCTAGCACAAATGTTCTGTTTTGGATGCAATGGAAAAGCATGCGAAAAAGAAGCCATGTGCTTTGTACTTCCTCCTGCATCACCAACACATCAAAGCTGCACTATGGCTTAGTTCTTGAATACAGCATATGAGATGGCATATGAAATGTAGATTTGACTGTAAAAAGGTAAAGGTACCCCTGCCCGTAGGGGCCAGTCTTGCCAGACTCTAGGGTTGTGCGCTCATCTCACTCTATAGGCTGGGAGCCAGCGCTGTCCGCAGACACTTCCGGGTCACGTGGCCAGCGTGACAAGCTGCATCTGGCGAGCCAGTGCAGCACACGGAAACGCCGTTTCCCTTCCCGCTGGTAAGCGGTCCCTATTTATCTACTTGCACCCGGGGGTGCTTTCGAACTGCTAGGTTGGCAGGCGCTGGGACCAAACGACGGGAGCGCACCCTGCCGTGGGGATTCGAACCGCCGACCATGCGATCGGCAAGTCCTAGGTGCTGAAGTTTTACCCACAGCGCCACCCGCGTCCCGAGATTTGACTGTACTCATGAGTAAATGGTTGAAAGCAGGAAATATCACCACTAGAGTATATTGCTAGTTTCTGACAAAACATTAGGGCTCCAATCCTAACCACATTTACCTGGAAGCTCCACTGAACTCAAAACAGTCTTTTGAGGCTACTTAAAGACTCAGTGAGACAACAGAAAATAGGAAACTTATTAAGGTGAACACTAGTTTTTACTTTAGCAGAGATACCAACTCATGTAAGGTCTTAACTTTTTGCAGAGAGGACTTTAAATGCGGCAACACAGAAGTACCCTAAGTTGATGAGGCTCATAGCAATGTCACTGTTTTGAGGTTGCTCATTTGCTACGACACTTTATTTTGAAGATGTACATTACAACAAAAACCTACAATTCTATATTTGACGTACTATTATCTTACCTTAGCAACCGGAGATTGGCCAATCTTCCAAATAATCAGTCTGTCTCTGTAGACTAGCCAAGCCCATCCACTTTCATCTAGATGCACATTCAAATGGTCCTCAGCTACAAGAATGAACAAAGTTTTAAATTTATCATACCCGAGGCATAGCAGAATAAGATACCCAAGTATATATTTGAAGCCCTATACATTTTATTGAACGGCACCTACTATACCCAGTGTTGTTTGGGGACGTAGCCCACTTAAAACCATTACCATTATGCTGACTTGCTAGAACAGGTCCTTTACAGTTTGTGGGTAACGTTAAATAAAAAGCAACAATGCTAGCACATGACCCACATGTATTTAGGTGATTTTTACCCCACCTTTTGCAAAACAGTTCCAAAGAACTTTACAATAAACACTAATAAGTAAAAAAACCTCAGCATATAAAACAATAAACAAAGCTAATAAAATCAGCAGCTGAAATAAAAATAAAACAGCTGATTTTCAGTTTTCCAGCTCAATGAATGCTTCCTCTCACACATCACCTGGGTTTCTGTTCCATCCCCACAGTCAACTTGCATTTCATGGCCATTCAGCAGTTCCCACTGAGCTCTTTTTGGGGTTTCCCCCCTTTCTTTCTAAATTTTTAATACCTACAAACCTCGGGGTTTTCCTGAGTTTGTTCTTCCGTTATGTGTGGGTGATGCCATTTTGGCAACAGAAGCAACAGCTTACACAGCCTGAAAGTCAGAATTAGAGGGGTTGATGATGACTGTGTACCAGATAAATATGCCTGGGAAGGGAGTTCCATGACTTGGACATCACCACACTGGGGTGTGGCGAGGACCCTCTCTTTGGTGGCCTAAACTTTAAAGTAGGGGCATCTGAATAGAGACTTATGTGAAAGATCTTAACTGTGCGGGAGAAGTTATTATTCTGACTATACAGACCATTTAGGGGTTCGATGGTCAAAACCAGACACTGAATTTAGCCTGGAATCACACTGGCAATCAGCGAAGATCTTCCAACATTGGTGTATTATGGTCATGGTAGTCAGTCAGTTACCACTCCGGCAATTGTATTCTGAACCCATTGCTTCTGGATGTTTTTAAAAGGCAGCCCCATGTTCAGTGCATTACATTACATTACATTAACCTGCCATAGATGTTATCAGAACATGGACAACTTTGGACAGACTATTTCTCTCCAGGCAGAGTGAAGCTTGCACAATGACTGAAGTTTGAAAAGGCATGACATATTTCTGAAGCCATCTGCACAATGATGGATCTAAGAACACCCTCAAACTTTGATTCCCACCCCCTTAAGTGGGAGTGTAAACCCATCTAAGGCAGGCTAAATTTCACATCTTTGGTTTGTTAAGCCATTACCCCATACCATCAATTCCTTGTCTGGAATAAGCAGTATCTCATGTATGAGTACAAGCGCTAATTTGCATATTTATATTTCAAACTTAACTGCATGCTGACTGAAACATTTATCTAGTCTAAGAACATTAGAAGGAATTAAACTACTTACCATCAGCCATTCTCAATGCCTCCATAACCTTTACTGGCAGAGGTGAACCAAAGCTTTTCACATCATAGTTGATGGTTTCACTTCCTGATGGATGATGTACAACTTTTGTGGGTGTACCTCTAAGCAAAAAGATGTATGTAATGTCATAAACATTTCCAATATTTCAGTTTCAATTGAGTAAATTGCATTAATCCAATACCATGTTATGTTTTTCATTTTCTTGTAATTGTTGGAACAAATGTGTACCTTTTTTAAGCTATTCAACCAAATGTTTCTTCAGTTTATAGAAGCTTTCACATTTTACTTCACTTCTGCATTGTTTCTGTTGTGCAAGGGAGTGGTGCCTGCTGCCTTGAAAAAGATGGTGGCGCAACCACTCCTAAAGAAACTGGCCTTGGACCCCTTGGATTGGAATAACTACTAAACAGTCACAAAAGCTGGCTCCTTGGGGCAGGTAATGTAGAAAGCTGTGGTGGCGCACCTGCAGGCATTCTTGGATGACAGATTATTTAGATCCATTCCAATCTATTTCCAGGCATGGTCATGATACAAGAGTTGGCCTTGTTTACCCCCCCCCCCCAATAGATAATCTTCAGAGAGCGGAACAGCAAGAGTGCAACCTGCTTCCTGCCCTCTCTGTGGCATCTGATACCACTGACCATGGCAGCCTCCTGAACTGGCTCTGTGGCATGGGAACCAGGGGCACTATGCCACAGCAGTTCTTGTCCTACTTTCTGGACCATGAATAGAATTGGGAGAGGGCTTTTCAGCCCTCTGGCAGTTACGGTAGGGTGTACTGCAGTTTATCCCCAATGCAATTTAATAGACGGCAGTTATATGACACTTAAGCATTCGTCTTGCTTCCATCCCAATTTGTTTATATCTCTTCCCATCAAGTCATTTGTTCATCCCACAATTTGCAGTGAATTACCTCTTCACTGGCACAAAGTCAAGTTCTTTTTTAACAGTGGATTTGCTGCCCTAGGGCGACACAGCTTTTTATTCCACCTTCAACTCAGCAAACCTAGTCCTGGGATGCGCTTAAATCCCTCCCACAAAACAGCGATGGCCTGGAGGCGCCCTTCAAGAGGAAAACCAACGCGTGAGACGGGCAGCCGATGTCCTGACCAGGGAAGGGGAGGCTCCCTCCCGCGGCCGGGCTGCCGGGCAGAGCAGGGCGGGCCCGGCCCCCTCACTCACCGCGCAGACAGAGAACTGACGCTCCTCCTGGCCACCGGCGAGAACAAAGCCGGGGAACTGAGGGACGAGGTCGCGAAGGCCTGCTGGCCCTTCCGGCTTCCACTCCGGAGGCCTCTCCGGCCCGACCCGCCGCCCGCCGCCGTGTGAGGCGAGCCGGGGGTTGAAGGGAACATCGCGAGCTCAGCGAGAAGAGCCCGAAGCCTTCGCAAAACACAGCAGCGGCGGCGGCAGCGGCACTCGGGAAACTCGCGCGCTGCGGGCGCCCCCGTTTGACGTACCGGCTTGCTGGCGCGTCGGATTTGCGTCACTCATGCCCCACCACGAAGGGGATTGGCTGAAGAGCCTTTTTTTCTGTCGTGTCCTGATTGGCTCAGAAAGGCGGGAAGTTCCGTTATTTACGTATGGGAGAAAGCAGAGGGAGGAATCACGTGGTTAGTATGAAAAGCGTTTATTCGCGGGCGGGGACTCGAGAATATTTTTGAACGCCCGTTCTCTCAGTGATGTGCTTATCACTTTCCTTCAAAGTTTTATGCCCCACATCTTCATTCTAAGACTTAAGTTTGCATGGCAAGTCGCAAGACAAATCAGAGGAATGTGGGAGCATTTAGCTGGTGGGGGTTGAAACGGGTAATTTTAATCTATTTTAGTATTTTAACTTGTGTATGTTTTAAAGTATAGTTGTGATCCCCCCCCCCCCCGATTTTACTGTGTTCATTTTACAATCAAGCCTTGTACAGAATTTATTAAATAAATAAATAATAAGGAAAAGTTAAAAGATTGCAGAAGAGGGAAGACAAAGAATCAAGGAAGAAGGGGTGAAGAAAAGTTGGTGACTTAGAGAGAGGTAGCAGATTCACTCTAGAATAGCATTGTAAGGGCCTGTGCTAGTGCCTCTGTGTGTTCTTTTTAAAATAAAAGCACTCCTAATTTGACATTCTGGATAGAACTGCAAATTATGGAAGACATTGTGATGTTATCCAAAAAATGGCATTTCTCTATTGGATTCACTCCCATAGCATGTTGTATCACATCCTGTACCCTGTAATGCCATAATGTTCTGGGTTTGCTTAATGGAAGAAAGTTAAGTGATGCGGAGCTGGGGTGGAGCCACACAAATCTTTGCCAGCCTCTTGGAAATGTGTAGTTCTACCCTGAGAGGAGGATATAAATAAGCAATAAAAATAATGATCCAAAAATGCATGGTATCATTAAAAAGCAAGGTAAGTTACATAAAACCACAGCTCATGGTTTATCAATGAATTTTAATCCATAATAGAAAATATTACTGACAAGCAGATAGTGTTGAAAAATAAATATCAAAGAATGTAGAAAAAACCTTTTTTTTACTTGAAGTCAGGTATACAGAAGATAGACAAACATGTTTTAGACTCTAAACTGTCAAATGCTTTACTTAATTATAAAACTGTTACATCCAGAGACCCCTGAATTACAGATAGTAATAGCTATATAGTTGTTTGCAATTGTAGGAGTCTGTGCTCTTGTACTCCATTGTTAAAACCTGCATGAAATGAACTTTGAAGTTACAAAACTAGTAAGCAACATCATACAATGCACACTACTCCTAAGTTAAGGACATTTGAAGGTAAACCATTTAGAAGTTGGTGTAGTCATTATGAAACATTGCAGCAGCCTATGTACAATAGCTTGTCATTTAGATCCCCCTGATTTCGAATATAGTAATAATAGTAAGATTTGCACCCATAAAAAATTAAATAATTTGTAGTTTGCTGATTTGAAATTGACATCATTATTCGCTCCTTGCAGTATTTCAATTTGTGAGAATTAATTGCTATTTATATGCCAATGTAGTAAAGACATTGTGAGACTTCTATATTGTCCTAATAAGCACTGTTGGATTTTATAGTGTTATTTGCAAACTGCAATATAAAATCATCTCAAGAACTCAAATACAGAAAAAGGTCACGGCTTGTCTCAGAGATACCTGTGCAAATGCATGTTATGTGAAGTACTTCGATCAATATGTATCCATGTTCAAAAGCAGATAACCATGGCTTCTAAATATGGTTTGATTTCCCCATTCCTTTCACATAGGGCAAAATGCTACATTATACATGAAATCGAGTTCTAGATCATCTCATTTTCCTCTTACAGACAGTAGGAGGCACTGTACGTTTGTACATACATGTGAAAAACTATTAGACAGGCACACACTGCTGTACAGTGGTGCCTCGCAAGACGAAATTAATTCGTTCCGCGAGTTTTGTCGTCTTGCGATTTTTTCCGTCTTGCGAAGCACGGTGTCGGGAAAGTTTTGGAAAAGCTTCAAAAATCACCAAAGTCTTTAAAAACCTCAAAAAAGGCTACCACACCGCGTTCTATGAGTTGCTCCTTGAAGTCGCAACTGTATTAACGGTGTTAAGAAAAAGGAAACAAACTTGCAAGACGTTTTCGTCTTGCGAAGCAAGCCCATAGGGAAATTCGTCTTGCGAAGCAGCTCAAAAAACAAAAAACCCTTTCGTCTAGCGAGTTTTTTGTCTTGCGAGGCATTCGTCTTGCGAGGTACCACTGTAGATGACAATCCCAACTACTGGGTTATAACAAAATTAACCCACAGCAAGTGTGTGGTGCAGGCCCTGGAGAGGGAATAATGTTCTGAGGGAATAATGTTTCCGATAAAGCTGAATAAGGTGCAAAAATATATGGAGATAGAAACTTTTATAGGTGCTGAGCTAGTCCTGGGTGCCCTTTATCTCCCCTACCATGTCTGTTCCCAACATGGAAATGAAATGGCATCTGTTTAATATAGAAAGAGGACTTTTCGATTTTAAACTTGCTTTGTTCATATGTACAGTTCTGAGAGGTCCACTTCGGATGAAGGAAGAAAATGGACTGAGTGAGGACACGAAGTAGCTGCATAGTTCTCAACTCTGAACATTTCCTGCCTTGGACACTAGGTGACAATGAACTCATGTGATGACTTGACATCCATCTAAATCAGTGGTCAGCAAACCTTTCCAGCAGGGGGCCAATCCACTGTCCCTTAGAACTTGTGGGGGGCTGGACTATATTTTTTTGGGGGGGGGGGGAATTAACGAATTCCTATGCCCCACAAATAACCCAGAGATGCATTTTAAATAAAAGCACACATTCTACTCATGTAAAAACACCAGGCAGGCCCCACACATAACCCAGAGATGCATTTTAAATAAAAGGACACATTCTACTCATATAAAAACATGCTGATTCCCGGACCGTCTGTGGGGCGGATTTAGAAGGCGACTGGGCCAGATCCAGCCCCTGGGCCTTAGTTTGCCTACCCATGATCTATATCACCTTTCAGGTGAGACCAACAATTTGGTTCCCATAAGATTTTTTGAAACAAGCCAGACAATTCCTATGAAAAAGAAGCAAACCATTACTGTAGGATCAGTAAGAATGGGGACAGTATTAGGTATGGAAGCTGGACACAGAGCTCACTTATCAGCAGTTAAAAGAGAAGCATTGCAACATGGTAACCTGTAACATTAAATCCATGAGAAATTCTTGAAAAACTTCCCTGCTGTCATGTTACACATGTATATGTTATGAAATGCTCTAACAAGAATAAATAAATCTCTCATTTTGAAGCTTTAAAATATTGTGTAGCTGATCAGAAAGGCAGCAGTTCCAAATACATTTACTTACAAGCTATTCTACAAAGCTGCAGTAGAATTCGCTTTCAATATTACGTAGAACTTTGTCAAAGGCTCTTATATTAGACTAAAGATTTGTTAAAAATGCATCTTTTCAAAAGTTGAAATATGCACCAATACATTAAGTTCTAAACCAAGAAGTGAGTTAACTGACAGTTCAATTATGTTTCACCAGTGTGTGATGTATACAATTTTATGTAATCTGATAAAATTTGCAAAGTTAGAAAGAGGACTGTTTGCTAGTATTTTAATAATAAATACAGTTAAAAATCAAAGAAGTAAATTCCTATGCTTTTGTTTATTTTATTTTTTTTGGTAGTTTTTAGAATGCATAGTATTATTAATTTTGTTCTCTTTACTCTGACAATCTAAGGCTGCAAGCCTAATCCCATTTACGTACCTGGGAATAAGCCCCATTGAATTCAATAAGGTTTACAACTGAGTAAATATAGTTTTCCTCGTGAAAGTTTCCAATATTTAACACACACCTAAGCATAAACATGTTTGCTAAGTTATACCCATTTTATATTTCATGACATATTTCCAGTTTTGATTCAATATAATAGATGGTGGGTAATAGTAAAGTGGCTATGACTGCAATCCCATGCACAGTAAACTGTTTTTATTTATTTATACAGTTTTATTCTGTGTGACTTAAACATATATTTATAAACATATGAACAAATGAAGCTGCCTTATATGAAATGAACCTACATTAAGATACTTTTGGGCCAAGTGAATACTCTTCCCACCCCGGACTTTTTTGGTGCCAGGTGAATGCTTCCCTGCCCTGGACTATTTTGAATGTTGTTGTTTTTTTATGGGGGTGGGGCACTTTGGAACAGATAATGTATACTGGGTTTTAAATGCGGCTTGTTCTGCTTTTTAAGCAAGTGACAGAATGATTTTTAGGGTGCAATCGTAAAGTGGAGGAGAGATTACAAAGGCAGTTTAAAATGTCATCCAGTGTCCTGTTGGCATCAGGACAGAACTGAAGACAGAGGAAGGTTCTGTATTCCTAATCAGTTACTAGCCGCAGGATTTAATTAAAAAAATATTATCCAATTGGGAAGAATGAAAGTTTTAGATACACTCAAGAACATGTCTAAATCCTGTCAGCAGTTCTAGCCAGGATGACCAATGGCTAGGGATGACAGGAGTTTTAGGCCAACAACATATGAAAAGCCACAAGTCCCCCATCTCTGTCATAGGTCTCTGTCTTCCAGCCCAACTAGTAGCAGCTTTTCTATGATTCCCCCTTCAGCTTCCTGTGCTACATCTTATGCTGTACCAGAGGGTTCTCCAACTCCCCGGGACAAATTTGGAGGATGCAAGGGTCAATGGTGAGAACAGGGAACTGGTGAAACTTTCCCTCTGCTCTGATCCACTTTGTTCAATGAATGGATCTCTGTTTCCAACCCCATAACTTTAAAAAAAATTCAGAACTAAATGTCGTTTTAATTTCCAACAATGGAAAAATCTGTGTGCTGCCATAACTTAAAACCAATGAACATCCATATGATAGTCATCAATCAAAATACAAAGAATTTACAACCTGAAAACAGCTCAGTATTGGGTATCTTCAGAATATAGTTAGTAGTTTTGAATAAAAAGTTTAGCACAATCAAGTTTTAAAATATTTGAAACACGCTGAAAAAATATATATAACATTTATTGTACATAAACAAACATAATTTAAAATTCTTGGAAATGTGATACATTTCGATACTCTTTCATAATTTTAAAAAATATTTTTCTTTCAGGATTTCACATTTAATGCAAAACTTTCAGGAGTCTGGATAAAAGACTGTTTCTTCATTAGTTTGCTGAAAAGTCCATCTGGGTTTGCAAGCAGTGTTTCGTGCTTTCCACACTCAATAATTCTACCTTGGTCAAGAACTGCAACAGAATTAGCATTCTGAATGGTGGACAGACGATGAGCAATAATGAGGACAGTTCTCCCTTCCATGAGCCGATCTAGTGCTTCTTGGACAAGATATTCATTTTCAGCATCCAAAGCACTAATTCAGGAATAGATTGAAGGGAAAAGATGTGATATATTCCTCTACTACACTCTGAGGGCTATTATTTTAGTACAGACTAGTTGGCTAACCAGCTTGCTTTTGTTTCATTTAAAAATCTGCCAGAAATACGCTTAAAATATTGTTATTTCACAAAGTCCACATTCTGTGGACAAAATAATATCCCATTATTTATTGGAAAAGATAATCTTAACCCATTTTGTCTTCAGCAATACGCAGCACCTTTTGACAGATCAGTTCCTACTGAAATTTAATTAAACGTTCATTTTTAATCAAATTTATTTTTAATCAAGTTTCAAAAGGCAAGGAGCACATCCGAATGGGAGCTTCCCAGTAGGAGAGAAGGAAGTGTCCCAGAAAGAAAGACAGCTCCTCTCATTGTACAAATGAGCACAGCTTATCCTGCAGTGATTTTTGTGATCTCCTGGCCTGGACTTGCTGAAGCATTCCACAGATGTGGTCAGAAACTGTTGGGAACATCAAGTCACCGTTCCTTCCAAACTGCTTTGAAGAAATATACATGGCCTGCTCTGGCATAAGGTGAGTAGTATAGAAGTATTAAAAGGTCAGTAGTAGAGAAGAAATTATCACTTCTGGGGAGAAATGTTTTACTTACCTCGTTGCTTCATCAAGAAGAAGAATTTTTGGATTCTACAGAACAAAACGAACTTGGTTTTACTTTGACAGTTTTTTTTAGTTGAAGGTTGCGTTAATGTACATACATTGGAAAAATAACTGGAACATTAGGGAGAATACTTCAGATCTCTCTTCCTCTATACAAGTGGAAAGCAACTATGAGGTCACCTTTATTAACAATGAACTTATCACTGGTTTCTGGTGGAATTGCTACATAAGCATAGTTATGAAGCAGCTAAGTTTGCTGCTCCAATTACATGAATAATATATGGAAGAAGCAAACACATTCAGAAGAGCAGCATGCCAATGTCATTCTATGCAAAAATTTGAAATTCCTTGGAAAGCTGAAATAAACAATACATATTTACGTATAAGGATGAACTGGAGTAAACATGGTAGCTTTTAATACACACTACTAGATTATTAAGATTCCTCTAAAGCACAATTGCAAAAATGGCAATGTATTAGTACTCAGTACTAAAACAACAATAATGTTTTATCACATACTAGAAAAAAAAGATTCTGCTATAAAAGTCCTTTCCTCAAACTTTTTTTTATTTTTATGTAGAGACTGGAGTTTGTATCTAACTAAATTAAGAGCTATTACCAACAAACAGGAAGGCATTTTACATTATTCTAAAGTAACCTGCAAGCTAACCCTCTTAAAGTGCTAAGCAAAGGTACTACACCTTTGACACCTTAATCAAAATTACTACCTTCCCAGAGCAAAAATGTTGCTCCTGGAAGAGCAATCTATTCCAGACAAACCTGTAGAGCAGGTTTCAGATGGAAAAGTAGCACCGGACAATTTGACTCTATAGTAAGCATCATATAATTCCACAACTGTAACACATTTCCTATTCCTACTACCTCAGTTAAGAAAAGTCTATTTGACACATATGTTTTCCCTTGTTCTTCTTTCAAGATATGGATATGAGAAAAGCCAATTGGTTTCTGTCTTACCTTGAGAAGAGCTCGAGCAATTGCAATCCGTTGCTTCTGCCCACCTGTTAAAAAATGTAACATTAAAATATATATTTTTTCTGTTTTTTTCTCTTTATGAAAATTCTTAGTTAAACGCAGGAGGATTAATTGCTCTCCACTAATTCTGCAAGAAGAACTACATTTTAAAGCTTTCCAGCGGAGTAGCTGTATGAGTGAGTTGCAGCAAAAACAACAGTCTTGTGACACCTTAGAGCAGGGGTCAGCAAACTTTTTCAGCAGGGGGCTGGTCCACTGTCCCTCAGACCTTGTGGGGGGGGGGTGTCAGACTATATTTTGAGGGGGGGGTGTGAACAAATACCTATGCCCCAGAAATAACCCAGAGATGCATTTTAAATAAAAGCACACATTCTACTCATGTAAAAACACGCTGATTCCCGGACCATCCTCAGGCCGGATTTAGAAGACGATTGGGCCAGATCCGGCCCCTGGGCCTTAGGTTGCCTACCCATGCCTTAGAGCAGTGATGGCCAAACTTGGCCCTCCAGCTGTTTTGGGACTACAATTCCCATCATCCCTGGCCACTGGTCCTGTTAGCTAGGGATGATGGGAGTTGTAGTTCCAAAACAGCTGGAGGGCCAAGTTTGGCCATCACTGCCTTAGAGATTAACAAATTTATAAAAGCCTAGGTTTTGGGGACTAGGGTTCACTTCATCATTTAATGTAAGTGAATCGTAGAATCATAGAGTTGGAAGGCATTATCAGCACTATGCTCTAACCAGCTAAGCTATCCTGCTATAATAATAATTTACTTCTTTGTTTATAATATAGTGCTATTCTAAGTTGCAGGTTGGATAAAGGGAGATTTGTAAACAGGTCAGAGAGAAATAGAATGCGTAAAGTACAGACAGTGGCCTGGTTTGTCACGCTAAGCCAAATTACCAGTCAGTGCAAATGTGTAAGTGTGTGGACCCATGGAGAGGAGATCATGGCCTCTTTGCTCCTCCCTGGGATATTAACAAAATTAAAATTATATTTTAAAAGCACACATATTACACAATGCATTTTGAAAAGTTCAAAGTCATACCTGAAAGAAGAACACCTTTCTCCCCCACTAACGTGTGGAATCCATTTGGAAAGTTTTGGATAAAACTAGCAGCATTTGCTATCTCAGCAACTCTCTCAATTTCTTCAGTAGTTACTGTAGAAGGGTCCTCTGCACCATAGGCAATGTTTTCAGCAATAGAGCATGAGAAAAGAACTGGTTCCTAACGTGTAAAATACAACATTTTTATATGAGTTTTTTTTTTTAATATCCGAAGTCTTAATATTTCCTACCAATTGCAGTGGTTAAACATTTTGTACAGCAGTGGATCTATTCCCTCTATAGGAATATAGAAGGAAGTATTCCTATATTCCATAGTAATACAGAAGGAAGGGTTCTCAAACTTTTGTCCAAAACTTCGAATGGAGCTTTGCAATAAGAATCTTCCTTTCACAAGGAGTGCAAGAATTAAGATAAATATACAAAGAATCAGTGCTTCTCTTCTTACCTGACTTACTGTCCCGATTCTATTCCTGAACCAGAGTGGATTTAACTGACGAACATCAACACCATCGACAGTGATGCTTCCTTGAACAAGAGATGGTTGTTAGATAATATTCTAGGAACAGAGGGAGAAATAGGAGGCTCAGGAGAATGAGAAATACCGTATTTTTTGCACCATAACACTCACTTTTTTCCTCCTAGAAAGTATGGGGAAATGTCTGTGCGTGTTATGGAGCGAATGCCTATGTGTGGCGGGGGGGGGGGGGGATCTGCTGCAGTTGTGAGCAGAGGATCCATGGTTCCCCTTCCTGCCCTCCTCCGTGGCTTGCTTTGAAACAGCAAAGCGGGAGAAGAGCCGCTGAGTGGGGAGCTGAGAGGGACAGAGAGCCTGCTTGCTTTAAAGGAGCAAAGCGGGAGAGGAAAGGAGCCGCTTACACGAGTGTAAGCGGCTCCTGTCCGGTTGGCTCCTTTAAAGCAAGCAGGCTCTCTGTCCCTCTCTCCTCCACACTCAGCTCGCTAAATAGCATTATTAGCAGCATCCTTCTCCACACACCCCATGTGTGCTCCTTGTCCCTTGAGTGCTTTTCCTTCCCTTCCCACTTAAAACGTGGTTACAAAGCATGGATCCACATGGATCCTCAGGATTTTTGCACTGGGTCACCTCAAATTCACCATCAGATCACATAGCATGTCCATGGCTACATCTTGCACCAAAAAAATCACGCACCCACTGTTGCCTGGGGTTGCAGTGGTGCAAAAACATGGTTACAAAGCATGGATCCACATGGATCCTCAGGATTGGATTTTTGCATTGGGCTACTCCAAACTCACTGTCAGATCACATGTCTGTGGCCACAGCATGAACCACAAAAATCATACACCCACTGTTTCGTTTAGAATATTTTTTTTCTTGTTTTCCTCTTCTAAAAACTACGTGCGTGTTATGGTCTGGTGCGTGTTATAGAGCGAAAAATACGGGTAATAGCAGAGGGAATGCTTAAGTGCCACAGAGGTTACTGTATGCATGGCCTTCTTGGCAATTGTATCCTGACTGGAACTGTCTCCTCCTGTCACCTACTAAAATCACAATTATTTGCCTATGCTTTGGAAGACTTGGATAAGGTTGCTCTGGATCTTAATAATTTGTAATAGTCTGAAGACCCAGGAGGCCGCCACCTTGCTGAAGCAAAGCAAACTCTGCACATTGTGAACAGGAGACCAGCATTTTTGCATTCTATTCTGAATGCAAAACCGCATCCAACACAATTGCTGACCTAGTACACCCTCATTCTTACCTGAGATTGGATCATAAAGCCTAAGCAGGAGAGAGACAACAGTCGATTTGCCAGAGCCACTTGGGCCAACCAATGCCATTACAGAGCCCGATGGGATGCTAAGGGTAAAGTCCTGAAAAACCAATGCTTCTGGACGAGCTGGATATGCAAACTGGATATTTCTGAACTCCAGAGCACCTTTGAAAGCATCCTGGTTTAATACCATTCCCTCTAAAAAAACAAAACAATTAAAATTGCAGTAATATAAACACATTTATGGCTGAAGAGGAACCCAAAATTTGTCCAAGTAAGATGCATCTATGTGCATTACATTCAGTCGCGCCATCAAAAAAATCAAAATAAGGGGCACAGGTTATCTACTGTGAGTTCTACAGATTTGCTCATTTTTAAATGTTATCTATAAGGCAACCTGGACCAGTCTGATCAGAGGAATTGGGCACAAGCCTTAGCTGTGTTCTTTCTGGGAATTAAGTACCTTAGCATTTGCACATTCTAAAAATCCCCAGTGGCTTATTCTGCTTATGGCCTAGCTGGACTAGGTAGTTATTCCCACTTTCTCCCAAGGGAATAGCAGCACCAATAGCAGCACCAAAGACAGAGAATGGGTCAATCAATAGGAACAGAAGAGCTGGACTGATATGTTTGGTTCATTCTTCTCATATATTTGGAGGGATGAGAGACAATATACACATAAGACATAGGTGGGGAAAATGCCTTCAAATTTCGTGTTGGTATTGGGTGGCTTCCCTTACTATAAACACAACATAGCTAAGGATTTTCTGCTTTATTACCTTTTTGAAAAGGGTCTCACTGATCACAGCTGGCAAGACTTTTGCATGTTTTCCTATAGTATATCCTCTTCCCATCTGTGCCAGATCCCTATGGAAACACATAGTGTTGTTTCTATGGGGATGTGGCAAAGGCAGGAAGAGAAAACATGGCTAGAAAATTTAGGAGTTTTGCAGGCTGCAGTCAGAAGCCAGTAAGGCTTTTTTTAAAAGTGTGAAACACAGAAGACAAACCACAGACACCTTGTCTTAGAGTAAGGAAAACACACACATATTAATACATTTGCAGGAATTGCTCTTGCCTCTCCCTGAAAGCAACTGAAAACCCACCCTTTTTTTGGAGGTGGGCTTCAAATAGCTGTGAAAAAATGTGGAGGGAATTTCAGTTCCTAAATGGAACAAACTCACCAAGGGAAAAAGGAGCATACAGAGTCAGGCTAGAGGTAATCAGCAACATCCCTGGCAAGTCACAGAATTATAGAGTTGCAAGAGACCCGTGGGGGGTCATCTATATATATGCCTGAAAACCAGCCCTGATGGGAACTTCAGCTGTAAGATGGTGTTCCGGGTTAGAGAGCTCACACCACAGCTTAAACATTTATGAAACAGAGAACCTACCATTAAAAGGAAGTTGTGGCTTTCGATCCATAAGTTCCCACAGACGCCCTCCTGCACCTAATCCTTTCATTAGCTCAGAATAGAAAGAGCTTAAACCTAAACAAGAAAAAGTATTGTTATGTACAAACAGGAACATGTAGGACAGGTAGTTTGTCTTGAAATAGAGTGGCATAATCTCCATGCCTGAATCCTTATTCTAACTGCTATATGGCTGCTCAGCCTGAAAAACAAGTTTTGCATGTTTGACAGAATACAACTCTGCCAACCTGCTTCTAAACAGGAGATTTTAAATAGCTAGCATGTACACTTAAATAAAATTGAAATAGAAGACTAGGGTGTTTTTGGCAGAGAGCAGTCATTCTGCGAGGGCACTGCCTTTCCCTGTCTTTTGAAGAAGGTACACCAGCACTGGAAAACTATTTTTTCCTTTTAAGTAAAGTAAAGTATACTTTAAAGAATACTTTAAAGGACTTTTCAAAAGAATCACCCTGCTGGATCAGGCCGAGCGTCCATCTAGCAGGACATGAGAGCAATTGTTGCTATTCTATTCCCCAACAGTTGGTGTTTCGTAACATACTCTGTCTGATCCTGGAGGTTGCATATAGTTAACATGACTAGTAGTCCTTGACAGACACATTCTCCATGGATTTGTCTCAACTGGTGGCCATCACCATGTTTTGTGGCAGCAAAATTCCATAAATAACTTGTGTGTTATGGAAATAAGTGCTTTCCTTTGTCTTTCTTGAATTTCCTGCCAATAAGTTCCATTGGATAACCCCAAGTTCTGGTATGGTGAGGGATAAACACTATTCTTTACCCACTTCCTTAACACCATGAATGATTTTATAAACACTTATCATGTCTCTACTTCTAAACTGAAGCTTGCCTATAATATTTCTAACTCATTATTTTTAAGCATATATTTTATGATCCATACCTCCAATGCTTATGCCAACCCAGAAGGCGTACATTAAGAAAGAAGACAATTCACCAATAGTCATGTGGGCACTGCCCATCAGTAATCCTCCTTTGTACAGAACAGAGAGCACAATCAAATTCCCAGATAGCCCAGTCTGAAAAAGAAAAAGTAGCGTATCTTCCAAGATAATCCAAACCTTCATAGCGGCATCTTCTAAAATTCTCTCATGTTTGAGAACATTTATCTAAAATCTTAAAATAAAGTCATTTACTGTTTGGGGGGGGGGGGAGCAACCTTGGTACCCATATTGCCAAAATTAAAAAAGTGAAGACATAAATTCTTTCATCACATTCTTCTAAGAGAATCAACTGGACACGCAACATTCAGTACATGAAGTCTATTACGTTTGGAGGGCATCTTTAGGAATGCAACTATTATCTTCAGTACTTCCAAACTTTTCAGAAGGTCTCCAAAGAAAGCCAAATAAATATTAACTTTGAGCCAAAGGAGCCCCTGCGCTAGCAGAAGGCACTTCCACTCATGCAAAGGATTCCCTGTTTTCCCCCGCTGCAGTCCTAGGTCTATTCTTGAGGTTGTTGGGACCTGTTGCAGGAAGAGTTTGGGTGAGAAGGACCACAGAGAAGGTCCAACATGTCTCCTGACAGGCCTCAAAAGAGCTCCTGCCTGAAATCCTGGAGAGCTGCTGCCAGTCAGTGCAGGAAGCACAGAGTTAGATGGACCAATTGTCTGGCTCACAAGGCAGCTTCTTATGATCCAATCCATTGCCTGCTCTGCCCACCCTGGGTATCTTATCAGATAGGAAAACATAACCCATGTAAATTTTCTTAGGAAATTTTCTTAGGAAATACTGCATATCTGTAGTCCCTGTTTACATTACACAAACAAGGAAGCTCACGACAGGCAGAAAGATAGTTTAAAGGGGAAATGCTGCCATACTCATGCAGCATATATCCTGAATTTCCACTGAATGAGCTCTGATATCCCCCCCCCCCCCGGTTCCTATTAAAATCAGGGTAGATTGGAAATTCTCTGGAGCAGCTAGTGGCAGAGGTTTCCAAAAAGTGCCTTGGTCACAGTTACTGCTAACAAGGAAAGCTTCTGTAAACAGAACAGAACAAAACAAAACAAAACAAAACAAAAAAGTGATACATGGCCTGAGGTGCAACTCCCAGCTACATGTGCAAATAATTTTCTGTAAGGGTGTGATATGCTATTTACAGATGGAAAATCCGAGAATGAAGGTGCCTATATCAAAGTAGCAGTATAAATATTCAAGAGAAACCCAGAGACGTTAAATAAACATTGTGGATTCCTCACCTTCTTCATATACTTACTGCTCCAAAGAATCCTGCTCGAGCTAACGCTTCCTTTTTGGCTAACTGTAACACATGGTCAACTTTGCTCCTGTATTTCTCCATTTCTTTCAATTCTTGCCCAAAAGCTCGAACTGTTCTCAAATTTCCAATCCGTTCTTCTGCTAACTGCAGTTAACATTTAAAATATATATAGATATAAACCAGGAGGCTTGAATTTCATGTGCCCCAAACCAAAATAATAGTAAATGTGATCCCTCTAATTCCGTGGTTCCTACATGGTGGCAATTTGATTTTTAAGGGGGGAATTCGAGAATGAGTTATTAACAGTGAATGGCCTTTTAGGCTTCCTCCACATGAATAGGAGTTCACTTTTTGAATAAGAATAATTATATGTCACAGGGGGAGGGGAGCATCAGGATTTTAGAGATGCTTAAGTGGGGCATGGCCAAAAAAAGGTTGGGAACCATTGCTCTAATTGCTTTTAAGTACATTGTTCCTGTAGAAGGGAGCTGGAACATGATCTAAGGCTAAGCCCCAGTACCATATGGGGCTTGGGAAAAAGCACTGTAGCACAGGCCACAGAGGGCAGTTATACATTGGCCTAGTTCATATTAAACTATAGTTTAAAATAGGTTAACAAGAAGAAGCAGTGAGCTGATGCCCCCTGCTCAATAGTGTCTGCTTTGCTCCTCCCCTGCTTCTGTCTTTGCCATCCCAGGAGGGAAGCAAACCAGAGGCTGGTTTTGCATTATGTGTGAACCAGCACTGATAGTTTCTCTCCAAACAAGCCACAAGTATAGGTGTCAAATGAGCCAAGCAGGCACTTCTGAGCAGTATTCACCAGCAGGCTGCTTGTTCTTATTAAGCCATCCTTTATTTTCATCTATAGTTTAACATGGCATCTGAAGCAAGCCAACAACACAAGCTCAGTGCAGATCCATCCACACAAAATGTTGATGCAGGCCTTCATTTGCTTAACCTTGTTGTTAAGAGACAATATATACAAACCCTACTATGACACCTATGATACGGACCAGAGGGGGGGGGTACCTCTTGCCCCTTCCTCTCCCCTGAGCAACCGAGGCGATGACCTCGAGGGTACCCACGGTACACCCACCCAGTCCCCCTCACCGTTGCACAAGCACCACACTTCTCCCCAAACCCCCCTTCTCTTCTTCCTCTCACGAGCGTAATAAGCTCATATATAAATATATTCCCCTATCTCTCCCTATGCCTATTTGCGCTCTATACTTAAAACGAGTAGACCGGGCGTCCCTGTATCTCCGCTTACTCCTATGGCCGCGTCTCAGCCAATCACAGCCATGCATTCGTCCTGCAGGAGCTAGCTCAGGGAGCCCTTGCACGCCTCATTAAACCTACTGACAAGCTGCTGACGGCCCCCCGCAGCGAGAACAATGGAACCGAAACTTCCGACCTCGTAATCTTGTCAAGACCTTGTTACAATGTATCCATTCTGCTCGTAAACCTGTCAAAACCCAGTTACAATGTATCCACCTTGTTTCCGACTTTGACCGAGGCTACGGAATAGGTTGGAAACCATCGGAACCTTTCGAAAATCATATAAAATCAACCATAACTCCGATTTCCTTGCTCTTGGTGTCATTCAGCTCAGCTCCCTTTGGACTCCATGATGGCACCCCGACCTCCATAATCCCTGAAGCGGCAGGGCACGTACACAGGAACTTCCTAATCCTGCCAGATCGTCCTGCCTAACCCTTCCTCCGGGCAATACCAGGTGGCAGACGATGCATATCGCTGTCCCATTGTCCTGCCACCACCGGTACTCAAGGAATGTTTATTTATGTATATCCCTCACTCCGCACATTCCCCCTCCCTTGTCTCAAATGTTAATCAGTGTAACCCCACCTCTCTGTAAACATATTCATGACGTGTGTAATATATTCATGATGTAATCCATGAAACCCAACCTTCCCATAATGTATTCATGACGTTTTCATGCACTGTATTCTGGGACTTGGAGGGAACTTTTAAAAGTCTATGTCGCCCCATACTCGGGGTTCAATCTCATTTTGAACCTGTTGCGCAATAAACTTGGATCTTCGTATCTTGCTCCTGCGTCCGGCTGAGCTTCCTTTTCTTCCGCTAGAATCCACGGACTTGGTCCGATTGGCTGGGTGGCAGGGTAAATACGCACCCAGATTTTCCGTAACAGCTTGGCGCCCAACGTGGGGCTTCAGCGGTTCTCCCGGGTTGCTGACCGGGGGCCCCGAATTCTTCAGCCGGCTGCGGGCCACTTTGCCCGAGAAGACCCTTTTGGACCTCCGGCCACTTCCCGGGCGGTAATCAGGAGCCCCAGGAGTTCAGCCGGGGAGCAAAAGGGATCCAGCCGGCTTATTCATCGGTCCCGGGATCGGATCGACGTAGAAGACGCGTGAGTATAGGAAAATCCAGTGCACTGGTGGGAAGGGGTGGAAGTCTCCTGGCAACTGAATTCTCTGCCCTCCTCTCTATCGTACCTTCTTACCTTTCTCTTGGTCCAGTCAGTGAGAGAGACCGTGGACCGCTGCTCGACCCGAAAGGGGGGTTCTGAGCTCTATCTCTTTACCTAAACTCTCCAGCCAGCCGCACCAATTGGGAGCCCGAAGGGTAAGACGGAGAGACCCGACTTGAAAGATAGCCGACTCTCCGCAAACGGGCATCCCAGTTGAAAGCAAGGGGTTGGAGTTCTCTTTCCGATCTTCCCGAGCGTCCTTTCTAGGGGGCAGGAAGTGGTCTTGCTTTCTATCCCAATCCCAGCCGCACCGGTCGGGCTACGTACCACGTGTATCGTAAGCCCGCTTCCGAAAGCAAGGGGGATTTTCGACCCAAAATTCTATCCAGGGATCACCCGATCTGGCACCGCACGGCGCGGGCGTTCAGTAGGGCCCCTTTTCCTGAGAAGTTTGACGATAGGTAGGAGGTTGCCAGGAGGGAATAGCCCATGAGGAATTGGGCGGGACCGGCAGAGTGGAAAAGGGACCCCAAATAAATGGTTAAGGAAAAAGGAAGGAAGGAAATACCGGATAGCTAGAGCTCTTTAAAACCTCCCTAGGAAGTTGCCAAGCGACTAAGACCTTTCCCTTTTATAAGTCTTTTGTCGAACAGCCCTAGACCCACAAATCCTTATCGACCCCTCCTCTCTCCTCTTTCTATCTAGACACGCGTGAAATATACTATGGGTACCCAGGCTTCCAAACACGAGCGGACTCACTCTGGGAGGAAGGCTTCCAGGAAGCCATCCCGTTCCCAGAAGGATCCCGACTCTCCTCTCCAATTCGTCCTCGCGTATTGGAAGTCAATTCCTGGCCACAAATTGTTATCTAAGGAGAAATTAGAAGACCTCTGTTCCGAAACCTGGCCCGCCAGTACTGCCTCCGCCAAACCCGAACTGCGGTGGCCGCCGGGGGGTTCGTTTAATGAAGAACGCTTGAACCACTTAAGGAAAGCCCTGATGGAAGAAAAACCCCGCCAGTTGGAATACCTGGCCGCCTTTGAGGCAGTAAGGAGAATGCTCCAAGCCCCAAAGGGAACAACTTCTTACCAACTACCTATATTAAATCCCGGGCGACAGCCAATGCCCCCCCCTTACGAAGATGACGACGTACAGCAGACCCTGGTCCCCTTTTACTATCAAGGACCACCGCCGCGAGCCCCGACACCCAACGACAGCAACTCTAGTAGTGGGGAGGAAACGGGGGAAGATGACGCACAAGGCACTGAGAATAGAAGGGTCACACGACTACAAGCAAAAAGGGACAAGGGGGACACCAAACACGTTAAACACCCCGGGCAAGCTAAAACTAAAATCCCCTCCTCTACGCTCTACAACACCATTGAGGACCCTACCCAAATCGGGAATAAACCCGCTCCCACGGAACCGTGTGGCTCCGCAACGGGGACCCTGGGCCACGACACAGAGACTCCGGGGACTTCTGACCAAGTAAGCTCCACCGTGAGTTCTACTGCGGTCCAGATGCCCTTAAGGGCCCTGCCCATTCCTCCTCTCGTACCTGATGGGCCCCCGCGGATGGTTTACACGCATCACCCCTTCTACACCTCGGACCTCGTAACTTGGTCAAATCAGATGCCCTCACTCAGGGACGACCCGGATAAGTGTCACCGCCAGATCAGTGCAATCTTTTCCACCCACAATCCTACCTGGGCAGACGTCCACGTTCTTCTGAATGCCCTCTTCAACGAGGCAGAGAAGGCGGACATTCTGGCCAAAGCCGGGGAAGCTATAGAATCACCCGATTACCAGAGGGGACGGCCCCAAGGATTGCAGGCGCTCACCGCACAATGCCTCCGAGTAGAACCTACATGGGATTATAACACAACAAATGGGATCTGGTGCTTGAAACTATTTAAGAAAGCCATTCTGGACGGCGTAAAGGCTGCCGGACAACGCACCGTTAATTGGACCAAAGTCCAAACGGTAATGCAGGGACCAAACGAACACCCTTCTGATTATTATACGAGATTAGTCTCTGCCATCAAGACCTGGGGAGGAATAGACCCCGAGAATCCGCAACATGAAGTAATCGTTAAAGGTTTCTTCAAGGATCAGGCCTGCCCAGACATTAGGAAAGCCCTGAATCTTCAAATTGGATACGATGGAAAGAGTGTAAACGAAATCTTGTCCATTGCGAAATCCATCTATAACTCTCGAGATGAGAGAAAGAAAAAGGAGACAAAATCCGAGGCCGAACAGATCTTGGCCTTAAGTATGGAAACTACCTATGGCCCTAACCGAGGTAGAGGTCTCAACCGAGGAAGGGGAGTCCGGGGAGGAGGACCCCCAAACCCCTATAGGCAATGGGGACCGGGGACCGGAGGGTGCTACTACTGCCAGGAAGAGGGACACATAAAGAGATTCTGCCCTTACCTAAATGCGACACCCGCACCCTATGGGGGGCAGGAATCCAAGCCCTTCCCTGTTCGAACCAGCCACCCTCCTTTCCCCCCGCAACCCAACGTAACCCCAGGCTACACTAACCACCAACCAGTGACTTATGCTCCACCAACGCCCTCGAACCCGATACCTCAAACCAGACCCCAATCCGGACCCCGAACCCAAATGCCAGCCATAGACCAGTCTGCTCACCCTTGGGCGAATGCCACTGCTCCTCCCTTGCACCCTCCAAATCAACCACCTCCCGATGATCAGGACACCTATTGACAATTAGAAGGGGATCCCAGTCAGACCCAAACCATCTGCCCTGTCCTTGCATTGTCACCTGAGGACCCGGTCTGCACTATCGAGATTGACGGCCACCCCTATCAATGTCTACTGGACACAGGGGCTACTTATTCCACCCTAACCGACAGTCACCTGGAACCAGGAACAGTGACCAAGAAAGTAATGGGACTGGATGGGATACCCCGCACTTGCCCACTCTCGCGACCGGCCAAGGTCACCCTCGGACCATTACTAGCGGAACACACTTTCCTTTTAACAAGCAGCCCTGTTAATCTCCTCGGCAGAGACCTCCTCTGCAAACTTAACGCCACCATAAAATGCTCCTCGGATGGCATTTACCTACATATGCCAGGGGACTCTATTCCCATGTTCCAAGGTATCGTCCAAGAATCTAAAGCGGACCGACAGTTTCCCGAACTCCCTTTGGACCTAGAAAACGAATTGCCCCCCTCCCTATGGGGCACTGAATCAACCTCAGTCGGGCTCTTACTCTCCGCTACTCCAGTCAAGATCACGTACCGAAGTGACCTACCCTTCCCGTGCACCAAACAATACCCTCTGCCCAAAGAAGCCATAGACGGCCTAACACCCATGATTGAGGACTTCCTCGAAAAAGGGATCCTAGTCTCATGCGCTTCGCCCTGTAATACCCCAGTTCTCCCAGTCAAGAAACCCGCTAAAGAGGGGGCACCTATACGGTACCGTTTTGTGCAGGACTTGAGATTAGTGAACCAATTCGTCATACCCCGACACCCAGTAGTGGGCAACCCGAACTCCCTCCTAAACGCAATTCCAGCAGGGACAACTTGGTACTCCGCAGCGGATCTGTGCTCCGCCTTCTTCAGTATACCCCTGGATCCGGACAGTCAATTCCTTTTTGCATTTACCTGGGGGCCCGGCCAACTAACGTGGACCAGACTGCCCCAAGGCTATGTAGAGTCACCCGCAATTTTCTCGGCCGTATTACATCAGGACTTAGAGGACATCCACCTACCAGCTAGCTCCACCTTGCTTCTCTACGTGGATGATATTTTATTGTGTTCTACCAGTGAAGAGGCGTGTAAGATAGATACTAAACACCTCCTATCAGAATTAGCAAAGAAGGGACACAAGGTGTCTCCAAAGAAACTCCAATATTGTAAACAAGAAGTCAAATATCTCGGACACATCTTAGGAGTAGGGACCCGAAGCCTAGCCACTGACAGGATCGAGGCAGTCACAAAAATCCCTCTCCCAAAAACGAAGCGACAGTTGCGCGGCTTCCTTGGCATGGCCGGCTTCTGCCGAGCCTGGATCGCTGGCTACAGCGAAATAACGAAGCCCTTAACTGTTATGACGCGGCAGGACCACCCAGACACCCTGGTCTGGGAAGAAGAAGCTTACAACTCTTTTGAACGACTAAAACGGGAACTCAGATCCGCTCCCGCCCTAGGATTACCCGACTACCGAATCCCTTTCAACCTGTTCATCCATGAGCAAATGGGGGTAGCCTCCGGTGTCCTAAGCCAACCCTTCCGAGACCAAGAGAGGCCAGTAGCATATTATAGTCTGCAACTTGACAACACTGCTAAAGGGGCTGTCAGTTGCCTGAGAGCCATTGCAGCCGCTGCTGTCCTTCTCGAGAAAGCCCAAGAAACAGTTCTGGGCCACGAAATCACCCTTCACGTTCCCCATTCAGTCTCAACCCTCTTAACCTTAAAAGGATGCCACCATTTCTCAAACTCCCGCCTCAACCGGTACGAGGCCCTCCTACTAACCCCAACCAACGTCACCATTAAACGTGTCAACTCGCTAAACCCCGCTACCCTGCTACCCCTTCCCGATGATGGCACCCCACATCATGACTGCACCACTATTGTCCGGCAAGCCGAAAAGCCCCGTGAAGACTTAGATCATCTTCCCTTGGAGAACCCAGACCTAATACTATATACTGATGGTAGCTCTAAAGTAATCGACGGGGTTAGAAAGACTGGGTACGCGGTGGTCTCCGACTTCGAAGTACTAGAATCAAACCCAATCAACTCCCAGTACAGTGCCCAAGCCGCTGAGTTAATTGCACTGCTGCGTGCCTGCGAGATTGGTGAAGGGAAGCGGATAACCATTTATACGGATAGTAAATACTGTTTTGGCCTCGTGCACACAACCGGCCAAATTTGGCTCCAGAGAGGCTTCCTAACCGCCGCCGGCTCTCAAATCTCGCACGCCGCCCTAGTTGAGCGACTTCTCACAGCGATCCATCTACCTGCCGCTATAGCCGTTGTCCACTGCAAGGCCCATACCAAGGGCAGGGACTCAGTTTCTAAAGGAAACCGACGAGCCGACAAAGCCGCACAGATGGCTGCCCTACGCATCCCTAACAATGAATCCGAGTTTCAAGCCCTCCAACTACCAGCAGACCTAGACCTTGCAGAAATTTACAAATCTGCCCCAGGGGATGAAAGAGCTATGTGGGAATCGATAGGTGCCACCGAGCAACAGGGCATCTGGGTCCTCCCCGATGGAAGAACCGTCCTTCCAAAGGCCTGGACTCCAAAAGTAGTGAGGATTCTTCATCAGCGGACACACTGGGGAAAAGGGAGATTAATGGAACATGTAATTAGATCTTGGTATGCACCCGGAATAGCCGCTGCCGCAGCAGCAGCATCAAAGAATTGCATTACCTGCCATCGCTTCAATCCCAAGCGTGAACCCAGGAGGCCACCAGGAGCCAGACCCTGGGCCTTTGTCCCTTTTGAGAACTTGCAGCTTGACTTTATCGATCTGCCCCAATGCCAAGGCTTTAAGCATGCTTTGATTATAGTGGACCAATTCTCCTCGTGGGTGGAGGGATTCCCTTGCCGAAAGGCTACCGCATCCGTAGTTGCCAGGGCCCTCCTACAGGATATTATTCCCCGCTATGGCATACCCCGCCGCATAGACAGCGATAGGGGAACCCACTTTACTGCAGAGGTGGTGCAATTAGTGGCCAAGACACTCCAGATTAGATGGGACCTCCACACTCCATACCACCCACAATCCTCTGGCCAAGTAGAGCGTATGAACCAGGAGATAAAAATACAGTTGGGCAAACTTTGCGAGCTCACTGGCCTAAAATGGGTGAATGCACTCCCACTGGTTCTTCATAACATCCGCAGCGCCCCAACCGAACGTTTGAAACTCTCTCCATTCGAACTTTTATTCGGGAGACCCCCTCCCGTCTACAACACTCTATTCCCACTCTCAGAATTGGAGCTGGGAGAAGCAGAACTTACTAATTATGTCATTCAGCTCCAGACACAACTACAGCGTCTCCACCACTACGCGGCCATCGAGGGACAGAACCTGCCCATCGACGTCTACGCTCACTCCTTCCACCCTGGTGACTGGATCCTCGTCAAGGTCTACCAGAAGGAACCACTCCAACCCGCGTGGGAAGGTCCCTACCAAGTACTCTTGACATCGCCAACCGCCGTGAAAGTAGGTGAGAAGAATTCTTGGTTACATCACACAAGGTGCAAGTCCTCACCCCCTCCACAGGAGACTGAAGAAAGCAACGGCGAGGACTTCACCTTTTCGACTCCACCTGCTCCACCGACCTCATATATTGACGACGACGACCAACAGACCGGACCGGATCGGGGCCAAACTCGGGCTCAACAGACCGGACCAGTAGATCGGGGCCAAACTCGGGCTCAACAGACCGGACCAGTAGATCGGGGCCAAGGTTGGGCTCAACAGACCGGACCAGTAGATCGGGGCCAAGGTCGGGCTCAACAGACCGGACCAGTAAATCGGGGCCAAGGTCGGGCCCAACAGACCGGACCAGACACCGCGACATCCAACTGGACGTCCGAAATCGTCCCAGATACCAACACCATCAAGCTGCGTTTCAGACGCGGCGACAGCCACGTTTGACAGCTTGCTTCGTTTGACAGCTTCGCTCTCGGCAGTTCATTTGACAGCTCCATTTGACAGCTCCGTTGACAGCTTGCTTCGTTTGACAGCTTCGCCTTCGGTAGTTCATCTGACAGCTCCATTTGACAGCTCCGTTGACAGCTTGTTTCGTTTGACAGCTTCGCCTTTTGGTAGTTCATCTGACAGCTCCATTTGACAGCTCCATTTGACAGCTCCGTTGACAACTCGCCTCATCTGGCAGCCTCGCTTTTGACAGTTCATTTGACAGCTCCTTTTGACAGCTTCATCTGATAGCTTCACCTTACAGCCTCGCTCTATCTGACCCCTTCGTTCGTTTGACACGCATCCAAACCATGGGTCTGACCTGCACCGCCCTCCTTCTCGCCGCCTTATCCTGGGTCACGTCCACATCATCAGACCACTGCACAGGGTTGCAAACGGACTATCGCTTCTTGGACTATCATGAGGTCGAGACGGGAAGGTCTAACCCTGATCGAATGGGGGACTTTGATTTCTGCCTTCCCGAGTCTCGGACCCTACTGCGCCATTCTCTAGTACCCCGACTCGGCAACGACGAATACTGGGAACTTTTTATCCGAAACAAGGACTTGCGCCGCATCGGGTCCGCGGCCCTCACTCTTGACCACTCCTCTTACCGGCTGACCTGCCAAAACGGGACTTATCTTCTTTACACGAACGGAGAGATCTCACAAAACCCGAACTGGACCGAAGTCGAGATAGGAGGGGCCTCCCACGCTTACACGGACTCAAACCACCCCTCTGGAAACTTGATTTTCGGGTTCCAGTGTCTCCTCTCCACTCCAGAAACCCGGAAGCCTCAACTCCAGGGGCTCTGCCTGCGACGATTCTGCTGCGTATGGAACCTAGGGGTCACTCATGAGTGGAAAGGGGCTGAATACCTTGAAGGTTGGCACCATCCCATACACCCTTCGCGCTCCCCCTCATGGGACCACGTTGGACCCCTGAGATGCGGCGGTATCGCCAGGGATAGGCGACTATTAAACACTACCGACCCACTCCACCCAGTCGGCACAGCACCTCGACAATTCCGCACTGACTCTGCACTTCCAGGAGAAGACCTCCTTTCATCCTGGGAGCAAAACTCCTATATTAAACTCCTCAGCCAGGTTGCCAAGGAAGCACCCTACCCAGACTGCTGGATCTGTGCCCACGCGCCCAGCCACCTCCAGCAGAGCCTCCCACTAGTCCCAGTGCCAGTGACCCTTGAACAATTCCGTTCCGGAAACGTCACTTCCTGGAACTTAACTGCGCTCAACTTGACACATCAATATCTCTATCTCACCGGCCCTCCAAAGGGACCCCTTTGCCGCAGCTTCTCCGGGGAAGGAACCTTCATAGGATCCAGTACATGTTCCAACGCTCTCGAAATCTTACCAACTGGCCGGGTCACCGTCACCAATGCAAGGGATTCCCGGACTTTTCCAAACCTCACCGTCGCCTGGGCCGCTGTCGTCGGACACCCCTTCGACTGGAAGCCCCAACCCTCAGACTCCATGCTGTTGCAAACCTTTGCTTCAGGCAGAATGGAATCTTACCTCAGCGGTCTATTCTGGGTGTGCGGGCATCGCGCCTATACATGGGTGAGCCCACACATGTCCGGATCCTGCTTTGTCGGCTATATTGTTCCCGGGATAAGGATAACCCCACATCTACCCCCTGGAAGACAACGGAATAAAAGGGAGCAAAAAGAACTGTCAGACCTGTCAGATGTTGCTGCAAATGGAGAGACCGTGGGCCGGGCACTTTTCCCTGCCTACGGGGCCGGTTCAAACCACGTGGATATCCTTCGACTCACCGACATCCTCCTTAAGTTCATGCAGGAGGCGACCCAGATCACAGACTCTCTCATGTCGGAACTATCCGAGGTAAGGCAGTTGAGCTTACAGACGAGGATTGCAACGGACTTCCTCTTGTCCAGTCAAGGAGGCACCTGTGCCTTAATAGGCACCGAGTGCTGCACATACGTAACTGACCAGACCTTAAATATAACTGGACATTTGAACAATATTCACGAGTTAGCAGGGAGGCTACACGATATCCAGCATGAGGGACTATCCGATGTGGACCTGTGGGGATGGTTACCCAAGCTAGGATGGCTCCGACAGTTATTGAAAGTCATACTGCTCCTCATCTTGACCGCTGTTTTTTGTGTCTCTATCTTATGTTGTACCGTGCACTGTATTAGCCCCTGCTGTTCCCTCCTCCGCCAGTCTACTTCTTCTACCTCATTCTCTCTTCGAGCCTATTCCCGTTCCCAACACACCCCTACCTTTCCAGACTACGTACAGATGAGGCATCTGGGGGAAGGGGAATACGAGATCACTGAAATTTAGCGTTTCTGTGGTGCGGAGAAAAGATTTGCAAGTTCCTACAGAACTTTAATGCAAATCTATCTCCGAATGGGGGACTGATACGGACCAGAGGGGGGGGGGTACCTCTTGCCCCTTCCTCTCCCCTGAGCAACCGAGGCGATGACCTCGAGGGTACCCACGGTACACCCACCCAGTCCCCCTCACCGTTGCACAAGCACCACACTTCTCCCCAAACCCCCCTTCTCTTCTTCCTCTCACGAGCGTAATAAGCTCATATATAAATATATTCCCCTATCTCTCCCTATGCCTATTTGCGCTCTATACTTAAAACGAGTAGACCGGGCGTCCCTGTATCTCCGCTTACTCCTATGGCCGCGTCTCAGCCAATCACAGCCATGCATTCGTCCTGCAGGAGCTAGCTCAGGGAGCCCTTGCACGCCTCATTAAACCTACTGACAAGCTGCTGACGGCCCCCCGCAGCGAGAACAATGGAACCGAAACTTCCGACCTCGTAATCTTGTCAAGACCTTGTTACAATGTATCCATTCTGCTCGTAAACCTGTCAAAACCCAGTTACAATGTATCCACCTTGTTTCCGACTTTGACCGAGGCTACGGAATAGGTTGGAAACCATCGGAACCTTTCGAAAATCATATAAAATCAACCATAACTCCGATTTCCTTGCTCTTGGTGTCATTCAGCTCAGCTCCCTTTGGACTCCATGATGGCACCCCGACCTCCATAATCCCTGAAGCGGCAGGGCACGTACACAGGAACTTCCTAATCCTGCCAGATCGTCCTGCCTAACCCTTCCTCCGGGCAATACCAGGTGGCAGACGATGCATATCGCTGTCCCATTGTCCTGCCACCACCGGTACTCAAGGAATGTTTATTTATGTATATCCCTCACTCCGCACATTCCCCCTCCCTTGTCTCAAATGTTAATCAGTGTAACCCCACCTCTCTGTAAACATATTCATGACGTGTGTAATATATTCATGATGTAATCCATGAAACCCAACCTTCCCATAATGTATTCATGACGTTTTCATGCACTGTATTCTGGGACTTGGAGGGAACTTTTAAAAGTCTATGTCGCCCCATACTCGGGGTTCAATCTCATTTTGAACCTGTTGCGCAATAAACTTGGATCTTCGTATCTTGCTCCTGCGTCCGGCTGAGCTTCCTTTTCTTCCGCTAGAATCCACGGACTTGGTCCGATTGGCTGGGTGGCAGGGTAAATACGCACCCAGATTTTCCGTAACAGCTACAAATAAAAGTTACATAGAAAACTGTTGTATACCACAATGAAATATACTCTCGACTCAGAGTATATTTCATTATGGTATACAACAGTCACATAATAAGAAAAAAGGACTTCACTCTCAGTTGAAAAGGGGAATAGAAAGCTTGCAACATCCCTGTTGCTTCATCTTCCACAATCCGTGCCTGATGTTACCTCATTTTCCTTAACTGAACCTTTATCAGGAGACAGCTGAGAACTAGTGGGAAAAGGCTGAATAATGGCAAAGTTCAGAGTGATATAACCTCAACACTAACTTTCAGTATTTTTATTTTAACATGTCATAACTGACCTGTGTTGATTCTGCAAGGGAATCCTGTGTCATTCTAGTCAGTTTTCGTAAATATCTTCCGTAAATAACAGCCACAAAAGCCAGAGGTGGCACCACACTCAGAACAAATGTGGCAAGTTTGGGAGACACAAAAAACTAGAAGGAAAAGAATCAACATTTTAGTACAATTAAATAGACTCTGCTAGATCTATAAATTAAAGACATGTTAACACAATGAGATTTCCTTTTAGCATTTTGCTCCCCTCATTTCACTGCACTCTACTACAGCAACGAATGAATTCTGTCCACTCCAAAAAGAAATATAGATTATTCACAAGCAAGATGGAGAACAACTGAAGGGAAATATTTCAATCCCTGCTGTTCAGGGATACATTTGGAGCCGTACTGCACTGTTATCACTCACTACAGGCAAATGACTCAAACCCCACCCAAGTTGCATGATCCATTTGCATCACAAGTCACAATAGAAGGTAGAATTACCTAACAAACAAAAAATATATCACCAGAAAAGGAGGGGTCTCTCTTTCATATGTGGTGGGAATGCAAGAAGGTGAAAGGCTTTTGGGAATTGATTTACAATGAGCTGAAAAAGATGTTCAAATATACATTCGTAAAAAAACCAGAAGCTTTTCTGTTAGGAATTACAGGAAGAGAAATTAATAGAAGTGATTTTAAACTTTTCCAATATGCAGTGACAGCGGCAAGAATTTTAATGGCCCAAAAGTGGAAACAAGAGGAACTACCAACAATCGAAGAGTGGAGAATGAAACTTATGGATTTTGCAGAGTTAGATAAAATGACTGGGAAAATTAGATATAAGAAAGACCACAAGTTCACTGAGGACTGGAAAAAGTTTACGATTTATCTGGAAAACATCTGTGATGAACAGACAACGCTAGTGGGGTTTAAAGAGGCTTTGTGATGATAAAGGGTATTGTAATAGAAATAAGAACGGAGGATTTTAGCAACTGGCAATATATTATAAAGAAAATGCGTAACAAACATATGAATATGAGGATTGTGGGAGGAACCGGTGGAAGTCAAAAATTTGTAATCTGTGAAATGGTAAATATGGAAATGCTTAAATAATTTGTAAAAGAAAAATTTGTTAAAAATTTAATAATAAATATATATATATATATATCACCAGATATATTTAAAGGCATTCTTAGTACAGTATATGTGTCCTGTATCAAACAAAACAGCTTCACAGGTGGGCTCCTGATCTTTGCAACCTCATCCTAAACACTCTGAGCCGGCAGAATACACAGAGAGAGAGACAGAGAAAGAAACAGAGAGACAGAGAAAGAAACAGAGAGACAGAGAAAGAAACAAGAGGCACATACCATCATCCCAACCGCAACTGAAGCCTGAGCACCAGCTCTTAGCCCATCAGAAAGGTTTTCAGTGACTGAACGACCCAAGAGTGCAGTGTCTGAAGATAAGCGATTAATCAGCTCTCCAGTGCGGGTTTTGTCAAAAAAAGCTACTTCTTGTTTCAAGAGAGAGGAAAACATTGTTGCTCTCAGCCGTTTCACAATTCTTTGTCCTAGGAGGGTCAAGAAGTATGACAATTCACTGAAAAGATTTCACATATAAAAAACAAATTAGCAACTTCACTAATAGCAAGTCATTTTGCAACAGATCTTGTATAATGAGAAGAAAATGTGCTTGGACAGAATGGTGTGCTTGTGTGTGTGCATATAGGGAGAACGGAGGATATGGGTTGTATTGTTTGCTACTGTTAAATATTTGGATCAAAAATTAATATTCAATTAGAAGATGAAGTAGTTTTTGCATAAATTAGGAGAAGAAGCTTATCTTTAGGCAGGGAAAGGCAATTCATACTATTACAATGTTCTAAAGAAATTGTGCATTTCAGAGTACTGTACATTGTGAAAAGCAAAGGTAGTTCTATTGACCCACACGGGGGGAGGGGATCTCCAAATCCTATACTGTAGTTGGGTTGGGCAAAACCTTTATTGGCACCAACAGGAAGTCTGTGGATCCATCAATGGCCCTGCTCTGCTTCCACCCTACAATGCCCTGTACAATGCCTTACATTGGCTGCTTCCAAACCACAAATCCTTTCGGCTGGCTTGGATGAACCCAGGGGAGGGAGACCTCCGACTGTTCCTAACCCCTTCCAGTGGAGGGTAGCAGGCTTCTAGACTGGATGCTGTCCAACAGCTGTTTTCATACCCTGGAGCATATACATTTTTCAGTTCATATAATAGGAAAGGAACCCAGAGACCAAAGGGTGTGGAATCTGTGGCCTTCCAAATGTTTCTGGCTTACAACTCCCACCATCCCTAACCATTGGCTTTTAAATATGCAACTATTAGTCTGGAGTTTCTTTCAGCCACTTGTTCCATTTACCAGAAGATCATTTTAGGTATTCATTCCAATTACCTGCAATCTGCATGAGGTAGACACGGATTGCATTGGCAGCAGCACCACATAAAAATATTCCACTCAGCAAGGCACAGAGGTTGGTTAGGTTGTCAGCAAGTTCACCAGTGGGATTTGTGTAGATGACATCAATTACTTTCCCCAAGAAAAATGGGGCAGACATTGTGATGACACTGGAAACTGTCAGAAAGCCAACAGCAGCTAGGGGAAAATATAAGCCATTTAATAAATGGGGGGAAATGATGCAAGGATTATAAAATTAACATTTTATAAAATAATTCAGCTTCTTATATTTTAGCAGTCTAACTGGAGAATTCAGACCAACTGCTCATCTAATCTAGCATCCTGTCCTCACAGTAGCCAACCAAATGCCTGTGGGAAACCTGAGCACAAGAGCCCTCCCATCTCCTGGAGTTTCCAGAAACTGGTACTCAGAAGCATTCTGTCCACAATAAACATGGATACTTTGTGAAATACTTATATGAGAAATCAGCTTAATATCAGGTGTATTTCACAGTGCCTAATTTAAAGGGAATCTGTACAGCAGATATAATTTAAGATAAAGTGGCCTTTGAAAGGGTTTCCTCATAGTTAACCCTGATGGACCACAGCAAATCCAGGATAACATGTAACAACATGCACGATATAATCACTCAGGTTACACAATATTATGTTGTACTGACACTCATGGCCAAACTTTGGTAATATGGCACCCTGAGCAAGGACAACATTTTGCGCCCCCTCAACTTTGAGTAGGTACCCGTATAAATATAGGTTGTTGTTGTTGTTGTTGTTGTTGTTGTTGTTGCTGTTGCTGCTGCTGCTGCTGCTGCTGCTATTGTTCCTCCTCGGCTTGGCACCCTGTGCTGGGGAACCGCCCGCACCACCCTAAATCCAGTGCTGCTCACACTGAAGGTGGGGAGAGGCAATACAATGTCGCTGCCTAGACAACAGGGCCGGCATTCTCTGCCTTCCTACAGCATATTGCATAGTACATTGCCCACCTGTAATGCATGGCAAAACTTCTGCATTGATCCAATTTTTGTAGCATGCACTTATGCATCCCGACTTGTAACAGAATATGGACACACAGAAGTATGTTCCACTAAAAGTAATGCAGTACTGTATTCAGATGTTCATCCCGTGGCACGCTATACTTTTAAAGCATCTTCAGAACACATTCTTTCCCTAAAGGAATACTGAGCACTGTAGTTTACCCCTCACAGAGTTCCCCGCCTCCCTTTGCAAAGCGTCCCAAACTACAGCATCTGGAACCTTTGAGGAACAGACCGTGCTTTGCATGCGCTCTAAAGGCATCATGCGTATGCAGCCATGGTGGAAGAAAGAGAATGAGGACAGCTCACTGTTGTAGGATGGCCAGCTAATATAGAAGTGGATCGACCCAGCTTCCTGCATTTCTGGACTCTCCCTGGGTGCATGGCTAGAGGGGCTGCCGTGATGCGCTCCTGCACGTCAAAATTTACCACCACATCCTTGTGGATGTGTCAGAAAGGGAAAGAGAACAAAACTGTAGGACCTGTGGAGTGGGGAAAGAAAGATTAAGCTCCAGAAGTCCGGCGTTTGGGAGAGATAAAAAGCTGCATAGAGTCAGTTCTTTATAGTGGGCATTTGTGGGGTGGAGCAAAGGTGCAACCAGGGGGTAGAAGAGAACGACCTCATGGGGGGGGGGGGAAGCATTTTCTCAACTCTCAGCCATTTAGTGGGTGGAGGCGAATGAAGTGGGAGAAAAAGAGAAAACAGAGAGAAAAGCCAACGAAGCCTGGCAGGGCATGGTAGTAGCACGGAGCGCCCTTGGCTCCCCAGAGCCCTCCGGGAGGCGAGCAGGGAGACGGGGCGGCAGAGGAGGAGGAGGTACCTGTCAGTCTCCAGCGCTCGGGATATGCCAAGGCCAGGAGCCTCTTGGCGTCCGAGACCTCGGCGGCGGGCCCGGCAGCCGGGGGCAGCGCGGCTCCCGGGTGGTCGCTCGCCTTCTTCCGTGAGGTCCCCGCCGAGGCCGCCCACGAGGACGCGGCGGAGCAGGGAGCGGAGCGCAGGGAGCCGAGCGCAGGAACAGCAGCGTCCCGCCACCTGCCCGCCGAGGGCGACGCGGCCCACCCGCCGCCGCCACCGGCCGCCGCTGCGCCTCTGAGAGGAGCCGGAGTCCAGGGCCAGCAATGCAGGCGCCGCTGCTGGCGCCACAGCAGCAGCAAAGGGAGGCGGGGAAGGAAGCCTGCCATGGAGCAAATGGCCGGGGGCCGCGCGGAGGTGGCGGCCGCTTGCTGCTGCTTCTTCCTTGCTGCGGCGCCCGGCGGGAGAGAGCAAAGCAGCGCCTCCTCACAGGCTGCGCCGCCGGCGCTGCCCCATAGAGCGCGGCCCGCCTAAACGGGGCCCAGCCCGGCCCCTCCTGCTTCTGCTGGGCGCTGATAAGGCTCTCAGCTGAGGCGGCCTCCCACCATCCCCAGCCGGCAGAAGCGACCCGCCCGAGCGAGCGCGGCGTCCGGCGGCGCCCTCTACCGCTCGCGGCCCGGACCAGGGCGTAGAGGCCGCCGCCGTTGCTCGTCCAGCCTGTGCCGGGAAGACAGGGAGCCTCCCTGAGAAGCCCGCCTCCCGCGCCCCATGATCACCACGCTGATAACGAAAACGGGAAAACACCACCACCACCCTATCACTCTGCCAGGTTTTCAGTTAAGGTTCCTGAAACACGCTAAGTGCCCCCCCGCAAAAAAAAAGCTTATTGGAACATGTGCAGGGTGCTGCTCTCCCCGGAACCACACTAAACCAGGTTTTGGACTTGTGGCTGCAAGCCTATTTACACTTGGGAGTGAGATAGTCCAGGGAATAAAACTGATCTGCACGGTTGTTTTTTACACAGCAGGAGGGTAGGAGGGTTTATTGGTTTGCGTTTTTTTTCTTGTTTTTATTATGTATTTTGTGTTCTTATCTTTACTTTCCAGTGAACCGGGTAAGCATACATGGGTTGTAAAAGCCAAGGAGTTTCCAGTCACTGTGTACAACTTCCAGGTAAGTCTGTGTCTAAGGTGAGGTTCCTTTTTAGGAATGTCCTGTTATTTTGGTTCAGATCTTCAACTCAGCCATATGGCTCACTGGGTGATGATCTTGGGCCAACCACTACTACTGGCGTTCAAGAACTGAGGTACCACTGTATGTAACTTGTTCAGTGTTCCGATGCCTGCAACCTAAGAACTGGCTGATTAATTCAGATCAATACAGAAGATTCATAGAATTCTAAAGTTGGAAGGGACCCTGAGGGCCTTGTAGTCCAACCCCCTGCAATGTAGGAATCTAAACTAAAGCATCCACGACAGATGCCCATCCAACCCCTACTTAAACACCTCCAAGGAAGGAGAGTATCACCACCTGGGGGTGTTGGTTCCACTGTCGAACAGCTCTTACAGTCATAAAATTCTTCCTGATGTTTAGTCAGAATCTCCTTTCTTGTAACCTGAAGCCATTGGTTCGGGTCCTAAACTCTAGAGCAGGAGATAACAAGCTTGCTCCATCTTCCTTTAGATATTTGAAGATGGCTATCATATCTCCTCTCAGTCTCTTCTTATCCAGGCCCTTATTCAGTTCTTCCTCAGTTCCTTATCCAGGCCCTTATTCAGTTCTTCCTCAGTTCAGTACTTAAGGCTGGCGAGTCACAGAAATTTAATTGCCATTTTGACAGTCCATTTTTATCCATGTTTATTGGGAAGCAAGGTATGCAGAGGATTGCAGAGCCTCCTGTCAAAGGATGAAATGGGCATCTGGGCCTACTTCTGAACCTAAAACCTTGGGCAGGTTTCACCAACCTGGTCCCCTCCAGATGTTTTGGACTACGGTACAACTCCTCAGTTCCAGCCAGCCCTTAGGCAATTTAAAAGATGGAAATCAATTAAAGAGAAGCATACAGCAGGCTCAAGTTAACCTTCATGCCCTGCTTTTGTGAACTTTTCAGAAACATCTGTCTAGTTACTGTTAGAAACAGGATGCTAACTAAATGGCCGCTCTGTTCGAGACAGCTGGGCTGTCATATTTTGAAGATTTTATACAGCCTCTGTTTTATGCTAGCCCCTCCTTTCTAAAACTCCCAGTCTTCTCTGATCTCTACCAGCAAGTTCCCAGAACAAACATTTCTAAGGCTATGTCTTGGTGCTATTAGGATAAGAAAGGATTTCCAGTGTATAAACTGGGTTCATTGTAGCGAAGACAATCATTAATTTTCAAAGACAAATAGAGAACCACAGAGCCTAACTTTATATAAAAATAAAAAAAGATTGCATTCCTTGCATGCACCATTATTTATTTCTGATAAATACTAGTGTTAAGCAGCATTGTCCATTTTTTTTGTGGGGGGAGGCAGAAGGCATGATTATTTCAAAACACTGCAGCAAAGGTGCACTTCTAATCCTGCCTGTTTTCTATGAATTTTATATATGTTCCTCTGTATGCCTGCACCACTCTCATTCCATGCATGGAAAATTCATTCAAGTAGAATCAGGAAACAGAAATGCTCTTAGAGCCTTTACCCCGTGTTAGTGCATTTTTGTGTGTGCTCTCCCCCTTTGGAAGAGTAAGATGCAGCCAACTGATAATTCAAATAAAGAAATCACAGCCCTGTTGAAGCTGGAAATGGGAGGTCTTAATTCAAAGCATCTGGACAGGAAGGGACAAACCAAAAATCTGGCACGTTTCCCTTTTCTTTCTGAAATATTGCCAATATCATAGTAATAAAGAGTAAGGCCTGTGGAAGAAAGCACTAGATTAGGCTCCACTGATTAAAAATCCCCCGCCAGTCTATTATAATTGAGATATATCTTTGAATACAATTCTAGCAGTTTTTCCCTTCTATGGTTTTAAGGATATTTTCTGGACTCTGTAAATTATTTCAATATGCTGTTCGTCTTCTGAGCATATATAGAGTTTTACTCCAAGGAGAACAGGTCTTTCAAAACAGGGGTCCTACTGACATGCTCCTTTGTGAAGAGAATCATGTAGCAACAACCAGTGCTTTTTTTCTAAAAAAATGTTTAGGGGTACTCTCATTTTGACTCAAGAAAACCACCATTTTATAGTTCAGATCAGGAAACATAATTACAGTAAATGGACAAAAGTACAAAGATTCACAAAATGTTTAGGGGTATGCGTACCCCTGCATCCCCCCAGGAAAAAGCACTGGCAACACCCCATTTATGAAGCCCACCAGGGGGCTACTCAGTTGTGTCCATCATTTTTTTTAAGGGGTGTTAAAAAACACGTTATCCTGCTAATTTGCTTTGCTGCATCAGAATTTATATGTGCCAACAAATCACTGTCATAATCTTCCATCTTAAGAGTAGTGCCAAAATTATGTTTGGACATAAGACATGTTCAAGCATGATGCCCCCATGCCAATAATAGCCAATGTGGGTAGAGATGAAGGAACTAGAGGTTTGCATGCCACAATACGCTTGGGGTCACCCTTGACAGAGTCTTGCTTCCAAAGCAAACAAAGCAGGTATCTTCGACCTTTTCGGATCCACAACCCACTTGAAACCCATATATTTGTACAGCGGTAGGGCCCCAGTTGCAACCCACCTTAGGTCAAGCTGCAACCCACTAATGTGTTCTGACCCACCAGATGAAGACCAGTGTCATAGAGGACATTCTCCTGAAGGCGAATGTATGCTTTGGGAAGCCAGGAAGATTGTTGCTATGGCCTGGCTTGGCTTTCGTATTATCAGTGGTAACAGCACATACTGTCATTCTGAAAGCACAGTTGCATAACTCAGCACGCAACATGCATAATAAATCAAGCCCTATAAAAGCACATTTGCAATTAACAGCTTGACTTTCTGTTTTGGGGTGTGTGTTGCACCTTCTAATCAGGAAAACTAGATAGCAAAGACTTGGCAGTGGCTGTAAAATTATGGTTGGCTAATAACCCTACTTTCAATCTACTGTAAGGACACCAACCCCCCCCCCCCATATTGCAATTAAAAATTCTAGTGCGTGTTTTTTAAAAATAAAAACTCTACAATAAATTAAAACAGATTATGCAAAGATGCATGACTTACATAGTATTGAATGGAGTTTGGTCCCAAGGCTTGGTTGTTGTAAATTGGTACGAAGGTAATAAAATTGTGCAACTGTCAACCTATGCAGCTACAACAGCAGATTTTGCAAGGCGTTAACTTGTGTATGTATATAGCATAGTACGTTATACAGTGGTACCTCGGGTTAAGTACTTAATTCGTTCCAGAGGTCCGTACTTAACCTGAAACTGTTAACCTGAAGCACCACTTTAGCTGCCGCCGCGCCACAGAGCATGATTTCTGTTCTCATCCTGAAGCAAAGTTCCTAACCTGAAGCACTATTTCTGGGTTAGCGGAGTCTGTAACCTGAAGCGTATGTAACCTGAAGCGTATGTAACCCAAGGTACCACTGTACAGATTTAAGAACAGTTATAAAGCCCCTTAGCTTAGAATTGCTTTCTTCTTTTGCTTGAAAGTCTTAGGTAGACCACAAACTGTTCAGCACCTGAAAATGCCAGGTGTTTTCCTAATGGATCAACCAATACATAATTTTTTACATGTGATAACTAAAAGGGAAAGGGAATCAATTTCCTACCTACAAAGCCTATTGAAAAACGCTTACCTTGCTCCACAAATCTTTGCATGTAACCAAGGGATATGCATGTAGAACTCTATTCAAAACAGGTGATCAGCATGATGGGAAATCATAATTGGCATAGAGACTTGGCTTAAACATTTCTTATCAGTAGAAATACAGTATGTTCAACCTCAACTACTGAAGAGTTTCTGTACCTGGAGGGCTATTAGTTGGTGACAGCCATTCCTACTATGTGTGGCTTCTATCCAAAAACATTTCTTTAATTGCAGCTGAAGAGTGGTCTGGTGGGACAGACCCTGGCAGAGATTACCGGTATTTATGCATTTAATGACACCATCACACAGGAGTTCCGTAATAGTACAGTTTTAGAGCTTGGCTCAGTACAAGCAATGTGACATCCAATACAATGGCAGCCATTTTATGTGCCTTTAAAAAAAATAGTATTAGCAACCCAGCTGCAACGGTGTCAAATTAGGCCCTAAATAGTTTGAGAATGTTTTCTCCAAGAAACAGAACGTGAAGCTCAATATCCAAAAAAGGTATATCTTGAATGTGACGAACATATAATATTTGTGTGTGAGAGAGAGGTGGGTGGAGAAGAAAATACAGTATTTTTCCGTGTATAAGATGCCCCCATGTATAAGACGACCCCTATTTTTTGAGCCCCAAATTAAGAAATATATATTTTAAACATTCCGTGTATAAGACGACCCCCAATTTTAAACTTAAAAAATTTGGGGGGAAATACAGTCTTATACATGGAAAAATACAGTACTTTATCATTAGGTCGATACAAGATTGACTACCCAGAGAGACAATGCCCCTATGACTCGGGACAAATAGAAATGGTAGAGCAGGCATAGGCAACCTTGGCCCTCCAGATGTTTTGGGACTACAACTCCCATGACCCCGTTAACAGGACCAGTGGTCAGGGATGATGGGAATTGTAGTCTCAAACCATCTGGAGGGCCGAGTTTGCCTATGCCTGCAATAGAGCATGTCCTTCTCCAGTGTCTGCATTACAGAGACATTCGTATTAGCCTGATTTCCCCACTACTTCGTAAGTACCCAGGGCACACAGGGCAATCCTATACCTCCCTGCTGCTCTCGGATACCAGTCTTGCTACAACATATGATGTTGCACAGCAGCCCTCAGAATTTGTCGGAGGATGACCTGTGCCACAAACCAGATTTAATGAACATATCAGAATGTTCTGTAGATTGATTGTCTTTTATATATCAACCTTTTATGCTCCTCCACACCCACCCAATGCTCCTATTCCTTCTTTTAGACTCTTTTAAATTCTTAAGAGATTTTTATATTTACCTTCTGTTTTAATACCTTTTAGCTTTCCAAAACACTTTTCAGATTTTAAATGACTGTATTCCAACCTTTTATGCTGGTCTATGACCGTAATACAGATTTGTATTGTACTGAAAATATTTTAACTTAATTTGGAAATGTCACAAACAGTAGTCTAACTTTACAGGGGGTTGTAGGGATCTGATGAGGGAGGGCATTGCTGAATTTTTATCCCTGCTATGGCACTCTTGACCTCCCCATTCCATGTGCCACGAAAAGGAAGACTGCTCCTCTAACCAAGTGGGGTGGGTGTGCCTGGAAATAGAGGGGCTGCAGCTTGGATTAGGCCTGTGTGTTTGCCCACCACCAAGTTAAAAGGTTGTGTTATATCAGGTTTCCACTTCTGGTTTCCCCCCACATTTTAACAGTAAATCCCCCCCCCCCCCCCGTGGCACTGCAATTGTAAATTCTTGTAAACTGCCCTGAGTAGGGCAGAGGCACTAGAAAGGTGGTACATAAATGTTTATATAAGAAAATACAATAAATGTGGACCATTTGATCAAAATGTGATTTTGAACAGAAACACTCTAGGCTGAAATTTTAACTCAAGTACCTGTTTTTTTGGTGTCCACTGAGAACTTGGTTTTAACATTCTAAGAAAGGGAACTGAATGTCTGGCTCTAACACATTCATGTGTTAAGAGTAGCACTTACCTGCTATTTAAATTATGCTTCAGCCTGTAGACAGACCCTGCTTCTGTAAAAACCCAGGGGATTGAGAACATCAGTATCATGCACCTGCAAGAGAGCTCACCTGCCTGGCTCATGCAGCAGACAGGTGCAACCCACAAGGTAAAAACTTTTTATCTGTTTATGGAAGTCTAAAGCCCATCCAGTTCCACACAGAGATACTAAACCTCTTTAAACTAAATGCTTTAATAGAAAAAAACAAAAATACAAAATCTCTTTCCGGAAAGCAGAAATATTCAGTCTTCTTAGAATGACAAAATTTAAGAGTATGCTTTCTCCAACCCCAGGTTTTGCATGCTCACACACTTGTATGAAAACTTCATGAAACAACTTAATAGTTCAGTAATCAGTGGAAAACATTGGAAGTTGGCAAAGCTGCATCTTCTCACAATTAATAATTTAGTAATACTATTTTTTTCACATCGCCTGCACACCTTTGCCCATATTTATCTGCAGAAAGTATTTTTGGTGAGGTGAAATGTGTCCCTTTCTATTAGGAGTCCAAACATGCTACTATAAAGTCAGCCATATTTTGCTAGTTCTTTTCGGAAGGCAAGCTAGTAGTTATCACCCCAGCCATCTAGTATTCTGCATCACCATCACAGTGCAACCAGATTTGGGGGGGAAACCCACAAATTTCTGATCAAGAAAGAGCTAAAAACATTATATCTAATGGAAGATACCAAATCCAAATTGCATCTTTTTGCAGCCACTGTCACATTCAAATCACGTTTTTATAATTCAACGATAAAAATAAAAATACTATGCCTTTTATATTAGCAAGCTGGAAGCCTGCCTCAATGTTATTTTAAACATTATTTTAATGTTACTTATGTTTGGGAGCAACCCTATAACAAAATACATTTTTCTTTCCAAGATGACGGTAAAGATTCTTGTGCCACAGAAACTTCGGTGGGGAAGTAAGTAGGTGGAGCTGAATAGCTAAAAGACAGACATATAAACTCCCGGTAACAGTTAAGCAGGACATGCCCATTAATTGCAACACATTCAAGTCAATGATCTGAGTTGCTTGGACTGGGTTTTGGCTATCCCTTCAGAAAAATATTATGTGTAGCTGGTTCCCACCCACCCCCAATAGCTTCCTGCCCTTGCAGTGAAGTTCTCCTGTTGTTCTCCCTTTCCTATCTTTTTTTTTTTTTTTTGCAACAATACAGGACATCTTCAAGTACAGTATTTCCATCATTCTGGACATGTCCACCAATGGGAAAGAAAACATTTTTTTTCACAGTCAATTATATATAATCTTAGTTTATAATAGACTCTGGATTTCAACAACACACCCATTTTTTTTTCTTTTTCTTTTTTTAAAAAGGTTAATGTTCCTGATTCTCTTGTGCAATTCCAGTCACTAAAAGGAGGTTACAGGCCATGAACTGTACACTCAGTACATTATTTATCTGTCCGGTATATACACCAACCAGTTCACTGGAAGAACCATCGACGGGAGCATTGCAGTAAGTGTTTCGAATATCCCAAACCCGAACAGAATTATCCATTGATGCAGAAGCAATCAAGCTACTGTCCGGACTGAAAGTAAGGCTGGTGATATTATCCGTGTGCCCTCTTAGTTCTTTGTAAAGCGTGCCAGATGCCAGGTCCCACAGCTTTAACCGCTGGTCTTCACCTGCTGAAGCCAAATACTTACCATTTGGAGAAAACGCAAGCGACAACACAGGACCCCGGTGACCTGTAAACAAGCGCACTGTGTTTCCTTGCTGTGTGCTCCAGAGACGCACTGTTTTATCTGTGGATCCTGTTGCCAAGTAGTTAGAATTGGGGTGAAACTTAATGCAGTCCACGTCTGCCAAATGGCCTGCATATATCCTCAGTGGGTACGTCCGATCAAATGACCAGAGTCTTCCTGTGCGGTCATGGGAGCCGCTGGCAAAGTACAAGCTACAAGGACTAATGTCCAGATCCCACACAGGGTAGGCGTGCCCTTGGTACAACACAGTGTTTGTGAAACATCCAAGGTCCCAGTATCGGATGGATGTGTCTTCGGAACATGACAGCAGTCCTGAACTGTCCGACAGGAACCTTGTGCTATACACTGGTCCGCAGTGCCCTCTTAGTATCTTCATTTCTGCTCCCACGTTATTATCGTCATCTTCACCCTGCAAGGAGGAATAAAGAAGTCAAATCTGTTCAGAGGACATATTGGTGAACATTTGAGATCTACACTCAAGAGCAGCAATAAGAACATACAAGTCAACAGATGGAAAATTTCTGGGACCCCCAAGACTTCACCAGCTTTAAGGGCAGCAGCAAACTATAGAATAGGAAACAAATTGGAATTGCAATATTTAGATGTTTAGGACTACCTATTTACCCAAGATGGTAAATATTCTATTGCAAGTAATGAAGGGCAAACTTACTGCAAGATGGTATAGACGGCAAAAGATACCAGTTAAAATTAACAGCAGTGCAAATCAGTGCCACTAAAATTGGTGGATTGTAGACTGGTGCCACTCTGTGAACCATTGGCTGCTGGTCCCTGCCAACTCTGCCACGACCCACCCACCATCTTATTAGTTGTTTTTATAACAAAACTAACTAAAAGTGGCAAATTTTCTGGGACTGCTCTACACTGTTCCCAGTCTGCAGAAAAGAAGGAACAGGACCAGATAAGACCCAATTAATATTTTAATGGACAATGGAAGGCTTGCAGTCCTGCTTATTATACAAGCAGTCTAGGATCTGAAGCCTCCCTTTAGGTATTAATGGGGTCCCCAAACCCGTGAACAACTGCAGCAGCAACTAAAATCAGTGGTTATAGTAGTTTTACCACCAGCGCTGTTGCTCTAAAAATGTTTTTTAAAACTTTTCTAAGAGACATCTCCAATTGCTGCAGCCTTCTTACTCCATCCCCAAAAGCTGCAGCTGGTATTCACTGAGAACTGTGTACAAAAAGCAGTAAGCAACTAATATTCTGCTTCTGGATTAAATTAGCAGCTGGATGAATAGGCATTAAATTACATTCAAAATGGCAATAGGTTTGAATCCCGTATCTTTGCCTTTAGATTCAGGCTGGAAATACTATGGCAGAAAAATGTTATTTACTTAATGTTTCTGCAGTTTCATCTTTTCAGAATAAGATTTGTAAGTAGTGAAAGCACCAGCTATCCAAAGCTTTGCAGCAGTCAGGGTGAAATAAAATATCCCTTTACTTTCAGTGATTTTTCAAAACAGCAGATACTGTACAACTGGTGGAAAAACTACTTATTACCAAACACTGAGTGTAACTGTCTTCTATAGTTACTGTGGCCCAGTTATTTTTCTTAGCTTTAGAGTTAATGGTTTAAATTTATAATACTATTGTTTGTTATTTTATAATGCTGTATCATTTAAAAATTAGAAAGGTGCAAGATGATAAATCTGTTAAAAATGGTAAAGTCTTAACTTGAATGCAGTCACTGCATTCTAATTATAATTTTAGAAATGTACTCCCTACTGATCAAAAGGAAAAAATCTCTCTCTCTCTCTCTCTCTCTCTCTCTCTCACACACACACACACACACACACACACACACAATCCCTATTCAAACTAGGTTGCAAAAAGAACTTTCTTCAGTGCAAACAACTGTGCAGAAACGCATCACAGCGACCAGGAAGTGGCCAGAAAAGAGGATGGAGTGGGGTGTAGCAGACTTATGCGTGCTCCGCTATTGCACATGATGACTTGGAATGCAATCCCTGTGCTAATTGGGGGTTGCCTGTACTGTACTACAGAATATGAACACGTTGTTATACCAACTGGAAGCCCAGTAGCATATAATATTTGGGAGGGTTTCTCAGGGGCCACAGAATCATATAGATTTTTGACTCCAGCAGTGGACTGGGGGAACTACTCTTGGAGAGAGAAATCTAATTGAACAAGCCTCCTACCTCTGCTTGCATTAAGCAGCCCCCCCCCAACCCGTTTGTTTTAAATGTTGAAACAGCACACAGACATGCTGGTAGAAGATGTGAACCTATAGCCACCCAGAGCGGATGGGGAAACCCAATCAGATTGGCAGGGTATAAATAAATTATTATTGTTAATAATAATAATAATAATAATAATAATAATAATAATAATAATAATAATAATAGGATCCAAAGCCCTTCTATTCTGCTGACATGTTCCAAGAAGGGAGGAAAATTGGGGGTTGTACCCAAAGCTAGTCATCCTCAGAGCAGAACCACTCAAATTAATGGACACTGCCAACATAGGTCTATTAACTGCAATGCATCTACAGTAAGTAGAATTGACTTGCCCTTTGTGGTCTCCTCCAAACTACGGCTGTCCCACACTTTCCCCTTCCATAGAATTGGAGACTCCTATGCTTTGAAAATCCAGATGCTACATCAATTGCACAGTGAATCTCTGGATTTAGGGAGGAGAAACTGTAGGACAGCAGCAGTTGGAGAAATTAAAGGTAATTAAAGCATACACAAGGGGTTCACAATTTGCATTAAGCCAAGGTATCAAATGGGCCACAGTTCACATTCCTCTGCCTGGGAGCAATGGGAGAGAACTGTTTTTTTAAAAAACAACAACAACAAATGGCTATAGGAAGCCAAAGGTAAAAAGCCGGGCCACTCCACCTTTTGACCTGCTGGCAGGAAACAAAAAAATGTGGTTTATCCCTGCCCTATCACTTATAGCATCCATTAGCTATCATTAGAGGCTTATATGCACTTACATACAGTTTTCTCCTTGCCTCATGCAGTTTGAACCCCATGATTACACACCTTGGAAGTCAGGGTGCATTAATGTACGTGCATTAAGGATGAAGCAGCTGTCCATAGGAAGGCCCTGACAATTCCTATCAAAGACGTAAATACATGTTCATTCTAATCATAGCTGTCAACTTCTCCCTTTTCTTGCGAGTAATCCTATTTGGAATAAGAGAACTTCCCTTAAAAAAAGGGAAACATTGACAGCTATGATTCTAATGGTAAGAAGCAACAAAGGGCTGATCTGTCACATTGCAATCAGCGCAACAAAGAATAGCGACTAACCCTTGCCTGAATCTTTACCCAGCAAAAGTTGTTGCTTCTTATCACTTTCACCTAGCAGTTACAGCTGATGGGCAGAAGGAGGTGGTGTGGTTTTTTTTCCTGGCTGGAGGCTACAGCAAGCTTTGAGGATCTCTCATGTAAAAAATCATTGCAATAAGAACATAAACCAACTCCATCCAAACGTATACTGATAGCAAGAAGTCTTTTTGTTAGGTCTCTCAGGTAAAGAGATAAAGAACAAAGATTGCAAATTTTTCCAATACGCAACAACAGCAGCAAGAGTCCTACTAGCCCAAAACTGGAAACAGCAGAAAATACTGACAATTGAGGAATGGAGAGAGAAATTAATAGATTATGCGGAGTTAGATAGATTGACGGGGAAAATTAGATATTTAAGAGACCAAAGGTTCATAGAGGATTGGGGGAAATTCGTGGATTATCTGGATAATATAAGTGAAGGACGATTAACGCTAGTAGGCTTTAAAAGAGCTCTGTGATATCAGCAAGAATATTGTCAAAAGAGAAATGGTGGAAAGGATTTAAATAATGTCAATAGATAGCAGTGTATGCGAATATATTGGAAAGACTACGGAGGATTCGCGGAGAGGCTGAAGGAAGTTCTAAAGAATGAAATCGATGGAAATATGATGTAGACCGTTTAAGTGTTTTTTTGTTATGTTTTAAATGAATAAAATTCATGCATAAAAATATATATATATATACTGATAGCAAGATACTCTGACCTCCTCATCCAAGATATCACAAGCCAGGTGGATTCGGGAGACGTCTACCAGATGGGGCTCAGATTTCAGCTTCTTGGACCGCAAGCTCCACAGCTTTACACAGGAATTGTCAAAGCCAGCTGCAAGCAGCTTGCTATCTGGCGAGATCTCTGCAGTGTTCAGCAACTGTTCAGTGTTATAGAACGCATAGAAACAGATGGTGGTGAGCGAGGGCGGTCCATCTTTGACTCTTTTAATGCTATCCTGCAGGATGTCCAAGGCGGCCTCGTTTTGCAGGATGGAAGCAGGCATGTCGGTGGGCTCCAGGCCATTGCTCTCACTGCGTGAAGAGCCACCGCTACCATACAGCTGGTAGTCCATCCTCTTGGCTGGCTGCACATCTAAGTGAATGTGCAAGGAGAGGACTTTGCAAAGAGCATTGTTATCGTCACTCTGGAGGTAGCGAAGGAGGAAGTTGTAGCTGTCTTCTTGAAGGCGGACGACGTATTTGTTGTCTAGAAATGCCCGGAGCTGGAAGTTGGATAGGATGTCTTGCATGGTTAGTGTGGTCTGTAGCTGCTCAATGATCTCTTTTTGGCTGGCATTCTGCAAGAACATCCCATGAAAGCGACTATAGAAGCTGTCCACTGTGCTCTTCAGGCCATTTTGGACCATGTTAAGATGGAGGTAGACAAAGAGGGGATACAGAAGAGGCATCACTTCATGGCTGTGCTGGGATTCTGAATCTAAACATACACACATACAGAAAGAGAGAGAGGGTTCACTTTCTCAGGAGATATTTTTATGAAAGCAAGATAAAATATATTCTAAAGGCACTTGTGGCTTCTCTTTCTGTGTTTTAAAAATGCACATCACATGCCATTCAGTGCAACTTTCACCTCATCAAAGGATATCCAGCTGCTCTGAAAGTCCTAAAAGTCCGCATTTGTTTTGCTAAGCCACACTTCATTTTTAATTAGGCATGGGGCTCTCCATCAAAGAAGAACTTTAGAATGCAACTAGCCCGTTTCTGTTAATGCATCATTTAGGAACACACACATTTAGGGACATGGTGTCGACCTGGGAGTGGAGGAAAACACACAGACCAGCAGTTTGGGAAGTACCATAACATGCTATGCTCTCTCTTCTTCTTTTTTGTATTGGCTTGCTTGTTTTCTGCTTTTTGGTCAAAGTGAATCCCAATGGTAATTTCAAGATACATCTGAATATATTATTCCATGTCATATGTAAAACTACCATACCCCTTTCAGCCACCTTCCTTGAGCCATTTTCTGACTCTATTCAGGAATAACCATCAGGGCCAGCATAACCCATTCATGAGAGTGAACTTCAGGCATTATATTTACAAAATGGGAGCCTCTCTTCCATTCTTACATGCACCAAGGATGCAGAATTTGTAGCTTCACAAATGATGACGCAAAAGCCATTTGAAAAGACCCAGTGAGGGTCAGGGGAGATATGGCACATATGTTTATGAAACTCACCTGTAAGAAAGTTGCGTAATCGCCCAAACTGTACTTCATATTGTTGTGGCTCTGCTAGGCAGGGTGCAGCAGAGATAATGTTGGCACTACCTGATTCAGACTGAACTAAGGGAACAAACAAAGATTTTAAAAATAGCACTGGAAGCTGCAACATAACACACCCTTGTTCTCACATTGAAACACAATTGGAGTGTTTTGACAGATACGTTTTTTAAAAGTGCCAAATCACCAACATCATTAGAGCAAACAAAATGTTTGCGCTAAATGACCAAAAGTAATCCTACACTTGCTGCACATATATTAACTTTTACATTCAAGACAAGATTTGTGAAGTCACTGAAGCAGTCTAGTACTGCTTGCTTGCCTCCCTCCCTCCCATAGACATCTTGTTGGCCAGTGCAAGAACAGAATGCTGGACTAGGTGGGTTATTGGTTTTATCCAGCAGGATTTTATTATGTTAAGTATTATTCCTCCATCAGTGAATGATGGAGATGGACCACTTGTTCATCGCAATACCACAAGCAAAAGGGCTACAGCTGCTCAAATATTTTATGCTCGTGACAAAGGCATTTCTAGACAAGTATCTTCCACTTTAAATCACACACTGGAAATGGGGATACAAGTGAATATGTTGCCATTCTATTTGCATTTTGCTGCAACAGGAGTGAATTCATTACCTGTAGGTGAAATCACAAACCAATGCCACAGAGATTTTGTATCACCTGACATCACTTCAAAAAAACACTTTATTTCAGACTTTGTTCACTCGTAAGTCCAGCGAAGAGAAAGTTTTTGATTATGGAGAAATCAAACATACAAAGCCACTGACTGCCATGAATCAGACCTTCCTACTCTTAAAAAAATAAATAAATCCTGCACAGAATACTTCTCATAATTGTGATGTTTTCCCCACAATTGCACCTTTTTTCAGTGTATTCAAGTTCTCAGCAATCGTAGTAGTCCAGCACCACCGCAAGTCACTTAAGCTTTAGAGGTCTGGAGTAGTTATTGATTTCACTGTTAAGTCATAAGCATTCTAGGGATCTAAAGGATTCTGAAGCGAACTTTTGAGGCAAAGCTACTTAAAAGCTGGCCAGAATGGAAAAGACTCAAAGCGTATTACCAGTGAGCCTGCTACAAGTAACTTGGCACTACATTTTAGAATCTGAGAATTTTATTCATTAAATCAGTTAGTATTTTACAATTCGCATCAATATAGCCAACATTTTGCATGGCCTGACAGAATTTACCTTGTAAGTAAAATAATAAATGAGATTTAAAAGACTGTCTTAGTTTTAAAAACTCATTCTTTCATGAGTTAAAACAGAGAGAGACAGCCCCTCCTCCTAGAGGTAAATACAGTGGTACCTCTAGATGGTGTGTGTATTTTTCAGGATGTGAACGCAGCAAACCCGGAAGTATTTTTGCGGGTTTCGCCATGCGCGCATGTGCAGAAGCGCTCTACGCGCCATGCACACACGCAGAAGTGACACCCCCGGTTGTGAATTCCTCTGGATGCGGCTGGACCTGCAGAACGGATCCCATTCGCAACTGGAGGTACCACTGTATTCAATAATTTGCTAGAAACAAGGTAATAAGTAACTTTGTCCATGTGATCAGAATTATCCAACTGTCTACGTACTTCTTTTTTAGCTGAAGTTAGGTCTTTTGCTTCTATATCACCCACATTCCTTTTTCATCTATCCCTTTAATTTCCCTCATGAATACAAAAATTCAGTGGAGGAGAACATGGGGCCTTCCACATGCTACTGAACTACAACCCCCATGATCCCTGATGTTGGGACATATTGGCTAGGGCTGATGGGAGCTGGAATCCCATTTGGAGGGTCACAGGCTCCTCACCCCTGCATTAATGCTTCTGCGGATGGCGCTGTGGTCTAAACAACAGAGCCTAGGGCTTGCCGATCAGAAGGTCGGCGGTTCGAATCCCCGTGACGGGGTGAGCTCCCGTTGCTCGGTCCCTGCTGCTGCCAACCTAGCAGTTCGAAAGCACATCAAAGTGCAAGTAGATAAATAGGTAGCACTCCGGTGGGAAGGTAAACGGTGTTTCCGTGTGCTTCTCTGGTTCGCCAGAAGCGCCTTAGTCATGCTGGCCACATGACCCGGAAGCTGTACGCTGGCTCCCTCGGCCAATAAAGCGAGATGAGCACCGCAACCCCAGAGTTGGTCACGACTGGTTCCCTTTACCTTTATTTGTTACAGTTTTGGCCTAAAACCTGGAAAACTAATGCAATGAATAAAGTGCATCCAAAGCTGGTTCTGGAACTTAACCATAGAACATGATTTGGTGCAAGAAGGTAGCATTCATATAGCTCCCACTCTTTGCCACAATTCTATAATATTTAGGTGAATATAGGCCTATTAATGAAGCAATCTTTGTGTGTGTGTTAAACAAGAAACAATTGTCCTTATTTGATCCTCTGATTTGTACCAAATCCTCAAATTGCTTCAAGAAAAACAGTGTCCAGATTTACAGTTTTTGTGATCTATTTCATTAGATGAACAGGAAACAAATGAAGTAAATGGGTTTTCTGGATGAACACATATGCTAATAGTGATTCCAAAGGCATATGCCCAAGCCTCATGTGATGTAGAGGCAGCTGGTTGGGCATTTCTTTCATGGAAATATAATACACAGTTCAGCATAACTCCCAAGAAGGAAGCAGTATGAGAACCTACTTCTATAGAATGTCAGAATCCTGAATTACCAGACCAACAGTGCAATCGTATGCTGGTCTGATGAGAAGTAGGCCCCATTGAGTTCTATGGAACATGGTTATAGAATTGCAGCCGTAGCGTTTTAATGCTACATTCTGTGTGGGCAATTGTGCTTTGTGGTATTAGGTACCTCTAAAGTTATTTGTATTAAATATAACTATTAAATATAACATTTCAGTTATGTCTCTGTGGGTCTCCCCTGAATTGATTAACTTTAACTGGGCTTTCAATTAGTCGAAAAACCCCCCAATAAAAATGACACATTGCTCTGATGCTTATTGTAAAACATCTAGAACCACAAAAAAGTGTCAGGGCTGTAGAGTTCTATATATAAAAGTTGAATTCATTATTTAGCAGTTATAGTTCTCGTCTTGGCAGAGATGAGCCAGAGAATTTTAGCTTCATCTCAGTGAAAAGGTCTTTCTCCTTAAAACCCCCAAATTTACTTACTGTAACATAATTTGTCCGTTAAAAACACTTCCCAAACATATTTGGCAGCCAAATCATTTCAAAATATTTGGAAATGGCAGCATTCCTGCTGTACATTTCATTTTGATTTGTCTTATTTGGTAAATTGCCAGATCACCTCCTTGTTTGCTTATTTATATGCTTCCCAGCCTTTGGACACAAGTGGGAGTTACAGTATCATGAAGCCATTCATGCTTCAGTCTGTCCCCAATCGATTGCTTAGAAGTTTCACTCTTTAGTAAGTAGAGATTTGCACTTTACTATAAACCAGAAGTAGCCAGCAGGGTGCCCGACCAATGTTGTTGGACTACAGCTCCGCCAACAAGGACAAATTTTAAGGATGACAGGTTTGTAATCCAATAATATCTGGAGGTCACCAGGTTGGCGACACCTACAATAAACTCATTAAGAAACTTTAGTAGGTACCTGTAAGATTAGCTGCCATTTCTTCTGCAGTCTGGCATAAGCGAAGCCCTTGTTTCAGAGGACCTTCCGAGTCTACATACTGCCTGCGTTTGAGGTAGCAGGAAGCTGCCATCTGAATCTGCTCTGTGCGTACACGTTTCATGACCTCCAAAAGAAAAGGAAGCACATTTCTTAAAACATGGTTGTTGAATGAGAAACCTGTGGGAAACTGACACTCATTACGCATTCCAAAAGCTGACACAGTAGAAAATGCACACCTTACTTATTCAATGAAATATCAGCTTATTACTCAGATCATAAAGCATCAAAGCACAGAAGTTTGCAAGGAGTGAGGTTCTTTTAGGATTGCAGAGGTTTAGGTGCAAATGGTGCATATTTCACTAGTGGCAACTTCAGGGTTCTAATGGCTGCTGTTCTCCTCCACTTTTTCTATTTTTATTCCCAAGCACAACAGCAGTGTTTTAAATATTTTACACTTAAGCCCACTGGAGAGGCACTATGCCATCCTGCATAGAACCCTATGAGTGATTAGTGTACTGCAGTTAATAATCAAATGTGATTTTATAAAATTCTGCTCTGCACTCTTAATACTATTTTCTCTGTCAAACATATGAAAAATCAAAAAATAGTTTCAGTTTTGTTTCACTTTCCCTAGTTAGCTGTCAAAGGTCAGCTTGCTTAAGGTTTCTATTTCCAGATCATTATTTTATTTGACACTCTGCCCCACCTTTATACTTAATAGTGCATAACAGCAGTCATTCCTGTTGAATAGAACATTAGTGTAGAACCTTAACTTTTGCCTCAAGCATGGTAGAGTAAAAGTAAAAAAAGTGCGTAAATGAAATAGAAAAGCATTCTGGGTGTTTGTTACCTGCTAAAATCTCTGCTCACTCACAGTGATTTATTACATGCATATCTTGCATTTTCTTTAGGAAGATCAAGGCAGGATCCCATCGAAGCACAACAGACCCAAACCTGCCTAATTTCAGAAAGGCATCTGAATTACATATGTACATTTGGACCATGGTTCTAATATAAAAGAGGAAAACACAGAAATGCTAAGGGTTTGTTAGCCCCATTGGGAGCAAATCTGATTTCAAGTAATAGCTCATAAAATATTGTTGAACAAAGCTGAAGTTCCAGTGAAATAACTTACAGTAGAACTCGTCTTTTTATCTTTTTTCTTTTTACTACTACTAGTTGATCTTCCTAATGTATTTTAAAAGCATCACCATTATGAGGTTCATTGAAGCTTTTTATGCAAAATCAATTAAGGTAGTAGCATCTGCAGAGTTCTGATGTTCACTTTGGTTCCACACAAATGATTAACTACTCTACAAACTGTATTACTTATGGGGGGACAGGGGAGAAGAAACCCCATGATAGGTATAATTATGCCTTCAACACTCCCCTACAAAGGCAAAAGAGATTTTAGTGAATTTGCAATAATTAAGAAAATACAGTCTGTTCCCTTTGAGGATTTGAAAAATACATGCTATTTTGGAAATGTAAAACAAAAATCTTTGTCTACCAAAGTGTGTATATGCAACTAAGTTAGTTATAATTCTCTGATTACTACCAGAGACAAGTCAGCAATGACTGACATTCTCCTTCAGAGATATGGTATAATACCAGCTGTATTTTTAAAATGATGTTTCAATTGTGCACTTTCAAAGGTGGCACAACATTTGCTCATACAGTATACCATTGTTGCTATAACCACTGCCGATAATTGCTGTAGTACATAGCTATTTCATTTGTAAACTCTGCATGGAAAGGATGGATATATCTTGCTTATCCAGCCTGGTGAAAAATTCTGGAGAACTTCAAAGCTTGTAACATTTGGGATTTCTTTTTCTTTTTTTAAACTCTCATGGACCAAACTACCTTGTGTATTAGCCTGTATAGCACTGATATCCAATCGATGCCACAACGGTGAAGCAAACTAAAACTATTCAGAGTAACTCAATGCAGGACGCCTCACTCTAAAACGGACTCGAAGTTCCCCTTCGCTCCAAACTTTACCCCATCCAGGCTGCATTCGGCCCCAACCCCGCTCTTCCCATTTCTGCCAGGGGGGGAGAAGGGAGGCGAATGGGAAGCTGTGGAGGAAGGATGCACCGAGGCAGATGGAGCCTAAGGTCTTCCTGCCGGCAGCTGTATGGGAAAGGCAGAAGCGGCGTGGGGATGGGGGGTGGAGAGGAGAGAAGACGACGGCGACGCCTCCACCCAGGGAGGGCCCTTCCGCGCGCCACACTTGGCGTAGCCCGTCCTGCCGCTCCACCCGCCCGGGAAAAGGAGCCGCCGCTGTTTGGTGCTGCATGCCGGGGAAGTGGGGCCGGTGGGGGGGGGGGTTTGAAAGAAGCACTCACTGAAGCATCGCAGGCAGAGGAAGAGAGAGAGAGGCGCTGCGTATGCGCGCGCGCGTGCCTGTGCGTTTGAGCGACTCCCAGTGCAGGCACGAGACGGAATTCCTGGGCTCGCGCCGTCAGTCACTTGCTCCCAGTGGCGCGAGACGCCGCCGCCGCCGCCGCTCGTGCGGACCCCGGCGCGCGCGCCTGCAGCACCTCCCCGCTGCTGGGTCTTCCGCCAAGGAGGCTGCCTTGGGCGTCCCGGGCCGCTAGCGCTGGGGTTGCTCCTGTTATTGCCGCCGCCGCCGCCGCTGCTCCTGCTGCTGCCGCCGCGGCTCGAAGGAGCCGCTCCATGACTGACGGCACTGACACAGAGAAGGAGGAGAGCGGGGCCGGGGGAGGAAGGCGAGCGCGCAGGCGCGGCCTGCCAGCCAATGGGGAGGCTGGCCCTGTCGGCGCTCGGCTAGTTACGCCTGCGGAGCTCTTTTCGCTCTCGCTCTCTGGCTCCTGCAACTCGCTGGTTCGGGGAAAGGTGACGCCGAAGGAGGAGGAGGGGGGGAATCTGAGGATGTGCCGGAAGAAGCAGCACGTGCGCGGAGGGACCGGGAGAGGGGGCGGGGCCAGGGCGAGAGCGTGGTGCTGCGCTTGAGAAGCATCGCCATCGGCGCGTAAGTCCGGGGTGAGGGGGAGTTTTTCGTCTGCGTGGTACTTTTCGGCGCAAGATGCGCGTCTGAGCGAACGGGGACGAGAGGGCGTGATCCTCTGCGTGCGTTGTTGCTGTGGCTGTTTAAATAAGCAATTTTCATTGAGTTGAGTTTAGTGAGACACTTTTTTTTGCTGCTGCTGCTGCTGCTACTCTTATTTTTAAAGGGAGAGGTGGGGGGCAAGCGAAGAGAGGAGATACAGACCAGATCGCAAGTGAAATACCTTTCATATACCGAGACTATACTGAATGGGCTTCACTGTTAAGAAAGCGTGCGACCTTAATAGCACGTGTGGCACTTGGTTGTGAAGGATCTGTGTCAAAGTATTTAGGATCTTTTTTTTAACGAGTGCCAAATTTTCAAGTTTCCCTGGAAGTCCTGTCATTGCCTGCATGAAAGATTTTTCATACGGTACGGGCAGGATGTGGTTTCTTGGTGGATCTGCATTGAAGTCCGGATGTTAATGGTGACCCTTTTGTAGTTGCTCCTTGAGAACCATAAGCAACCCATAACCTGTTCGGAGTGTTGCTTCTGTGATCCTGGGGAATGAAAGGCAATCTTGCTAGCAGTTGCTATGTTTGGGGAAGATGTTGCGTTAGTGACATCTAAGCGAGGCCACCTAAGTGAGGGCTGCAACGTGAAATAGGAACTTCCTGGTTCACAGCTCACACTCTTAACCCTACGTTAACTCTTTCCTCATTGATGGCACAAACCAGAATGGATACAGAGAACCTGTGTTAAGGAAGTGCATTTGCATAAAATAATAAATAGTGAACTAGAAGCGCAATTAATGCATACTTCAAGTGTTCCTTCTCAAAATCTTTTTATTTTATTTTAGATACTATCTTCATGGCTGCAATTTACTCTGGCATTCACCTGAAGCTAAAAAGTGCAAAGACATCATGGGAGGACAAACTCAAGTTGGCTCAGTTTGCATGGATTTCTCATCAGTGCTTTCTTCCAAACAAAGAACAAGTAATGTGTTTTCATAAATGTACCCCCCCCACACACAAAAATGATGTTCAAATTAATTTTGTATATAGAATGCCTTGGTTCAACACAGACAATGTTATTCAAGCCATTTTTTCATATCTAGCTAATACCCATCTCTAACTGGAAGTGGCAGGGAATACTTTGGTATTTCATTTTGTTCAATTTTTCATAAAAGGCTGCTGTTGTTATTATTTGTTTATTTATTACCTTTACCCTATGCAGGTGGCGCTGTGGGTTGAAACCACAGAGCCTAGGACTTGCCGATCAGAACGTCGGCGGTTCGAATCCCTGCGACAGGGTGAGCTCCTGTTGCTCGGTCCCTGCTCCTGCCAACCTAGCAGTTTGAAAACACGTCAAAGTGCAAGTAGATAAATAGGGAAGGTAAACGGCGTTTCCGTGTGCTGCTCTGGTTCGCCAGAAGCGGCTTAGTCATGCTGGCCACATGACCCAGAAGCTGTACGCCGGCTTCCTCGGCCAATAAAGCGAGATGAGCGCCGCAACCCCAGAGTCGGCCACGACTGGACCTAATGGTCAGGGGTCCCTTTACTTTCACCCTAAGGTTCAGGGCAGGTTAGAACATTAAAAACAGTTTAAACAACTTACAATCATACAAATAAGATTTATTACAAGAATGCCATATTTGGTACATTACTGTAAATATGTTTATTCTCTCAAGGAAATCTGGGTTTCAGTAAATATTTAACACCTAGTTTTTGTAGCAACTGTACTGTCTTGCCTTTCCAAATAATGTTACTTACACGTCACGATGGGGGTACATTCTACATTAGGATTTCCAGAGTATTAGCACACCTTGATTGCTATTTTATTTCCTAAAAGCCCCAGTCTAGGCATCCTTCTGATCTCAGTGGGAGAGTTAAGCTCGTGCTCAATTCTCTTGCACTGAAACCAGTGGGACTTGAAAAGAACTTTACTGCTCCTGAATAGTGCTTTGAGACATCAAAATCCATAAACCCTCAGAGTTTATACCATGAGTCATTGCGCAAGCAGAAGTTGCTGCTCAGTCATTGCTGACAGGACTCGTTAAGTGAATCCTGCCCATAGTTCTGGAGCATATGCAGAATTCCAGCTGAACTTGAACTTCTTGTTAGCACTCTTGGAATCTTCCATGAAACTCCAGAGTAGCTTACACATGGTTTCTAGGCATTTTTTTCATCTGGAAAGTGCATTATGTGTCTTCACGCTCCTTCTTTCCTCCCTCCCTCCACCTCCACCCCCTTTATCTTTAAAAGATGTAGAATATATTTGTGAACACAGGTCTTGCTGGATTGGGTGTGCCATACCCTGGTTTCCTGTTCCAACAAGAAACTTGAATTGCCCAGTGATATTGTTGAGAAGCTTTGGACGTACCTGGACAACATCCTTCATAGCAGGAAGCTGCAGAGTCTCTTCAAGGATGGAAAGACAATCACCCTACGTTTTTCAATTGCACAGGTAACTTGATGTGTAGATATGTTCAGGACAGTATGACCCTGTTTATCAGTGGGTAGTGTATAGTCCACGCTGGGCCTTTCTGACTGTCCCACCTCTTCCATCATAAGTTCCTCTCTAATTTTCTCTGGTAATCTCCACTAACTGTTGGCAGCTGTTGCTCACCCTGACTGCCGTATTCCTCTAATATTGCAAATGTGCCTGCTGCCATATTTATATGTATTGGCTCCAGCTTGTATGTATATATAATCCTCATGTGCGTGCGAGAAACTTGGTGTGGCTTCCAGTGAGGTCACAACTGCTTTGTTCCTCCCTGCTCTTTTTAAATCCTGTTTTGTGACAGGGCTTAGGACTTGCCGATCAGAAGGTTGGCGGTTCAAATTCCCGCGACGGGGTGAGCTCCCGTTGCTCGGTCCCTGCTCCTGCCAACCTAGCAGTTCGAAAGCACGTCAAAGTGCAAGTAGATAGGTACCGCTCCAACGGGAAGGTAAACGGCGTTTCCGTGCACTGCTCTGGTTCGCCAGAAGCAGCTTAGTCATGCTGGCCACATGACACGACACGGAAGCTGTATGCCAGCTCCCTCGGCCAAGAAAGCGAGATGAGCACTGCAACCCCAGAGTTGGTCACGACTGGACCTAATGGTCAGGGGTCCCTTTACCTTTACATTTAAGACAAGGTTTGACCTAGCATGTTGTCTCTCCTTATGAACCACAAGCTGTAGCCCAAGATTCAACCTTACCTTGATGTGTAAACAAGGCCATCTTGTGTATATTTATTCAGAAGCAAATCCCACTGAATACATTGGGATTTAACTCCCAGTACAATAGGGTTTAACTCCCAATAACTGGTTTTATGATTATAACTGTATAACAGATAGTTTTAGACTGTAGCCCTAACTTATCTTTGGAGTAAGCCCCAGGGAAGTCAATAGGACTAGCTACTGACTAGGTTAGCACTGTGCTGTCAGTCTTTTATTGCCCAATAAATTCTGCAATCATTCAGGAAAATTAGCTCTGTAATTTTTTTAGATCATACCGCTTTGAACAATTTAGAACAAACATATTTAGGGCATTAAAATATAGAATGTTTATAAGAACAAAATCTTTTCTGGTCACTTTTGAAGAACCTAATCTGAAAGGTCACTGAAACAGGATATGCTGCAGAACAGCCTAGATGACGTTTAGAAAAGAGAATTTTTTCGTTCTGCAGAAGCACAATACAGCTTTTAGAGTCAGTGTCACATATGACTTTTAGAAAGACTGCATACTACGGTATCCCTGTCATCCACATGTTAGGGGTCTTTAGTTTGGCTGTCAGCAGGTCCTGGCCCCTCTTTCGTCAGGATCTAAGCTCTAGCCTTACAAGGCGCCTCAGTGGATTATTTGTCTTAGGGACAACAATATTTTTGTTGGGAGGGACAACAATACTGATGGCAGAGAGAGGCAAAGAATAATAGGTGATTTATTACATAATACATAAGCTGCAGTAAATATCTGTAACTCTAGCCAAACATCATGTAAGAAGACACTAGATGGAGAGCTTCTGACCTTCAGATCCCCTAGTTATTGACCATTAGAGTATCATTTCCATGTAGAAGATTGACCGTGAATTGTCTTTGCTTCTTGTTTACTCTCCAGGTCATGAATGAAAAGCTTTCCACCTCTTATGCCCAAAAAACCTTGAAGGACGTTGGCACTGTGCTAAGTTGCTGTAGAGGCATCCTGTCTGTGCCCCCTCTCTCGATAGTTTACACTGCAAAATTTGAGCTCCTGGTGGACCTTCTGAGCAAGTTGTCCTGGCTGGCGTGTTGGCAGTTGTCATCGGAAGAGGCTGTGTCACCCCAGTTGCTCGAAGTCCTCCAGCTGGCCTTCCAGCAGTACCTCCTGATTCAGAGGCAGCAGGCCAATGCGAACCGCGTATTTGGGCAAGTGACTAAGCAGCTGCTTCAGCCGTGCCTGCTCCTGAGGCATTTGCTCACTAGCGGGGCATGGACACAGGCGGAAGACAGCCATCTGCGTCAGCATCAGAGCAAGGAGATCCGGAGCAGCATAGAAGCCCTGCTGGTGGCTGGTATTTTCCGGCCAGAACTCTTGCCGTCTTACAGTGAAGAGTTGCTGCAAGAGAAGGAGCCTCACGCCGTAAGAAAAGGGGGGTTGAAACACCTCCTGCTGCCGGCCAGCACAATCCAGGCTAGATTAGAAGATGCTAGCTTTTGTCCTCCAGCTCTTCATGGGAAAGTGGTAGCAAACTCGGTGCCTCTGCTCTTTAAGCTGTTCCTAGAATCCTACAATAAGGCCGAAAACCACCTTGTCTGCTTCCACATGCTCACCAGGCTTTATAGCTGTCTAAGGATTTCCAGGCTGCAAGAGGATCTTTGGAACAGCCAGTTTTCTCCGTCAGAATGGACCTCGGAGCTCCTGGCCATGGAGCAGCTTTTGAACTCGGTGCTGAGCAACGGCATCTATAACGTTGCCGCGGATAGGATTCGGCACAAGGAAGTGCAGTTTCACTTTTACCGCCAGCTGGCACTGATTCTGGTGAGTCATTCCCAGCCTGCCATCCCTGCCTGGTTCAGGTGTCTCAAGGCCTTGATCTCCTTAAATCATTTGATTGTGGAGCCTGATTTGGACGACTTGGTGGCCTCGGCTTGGATTGATGCAGAGGTTTCTGAGCCGCGTACAAAAAAGGCTCAGGAGACACTCGTCGCGACTCTCTTCCACACTTACGCCAAGCTGCGCCAGTTCCAAAAGCTCTTTGAGGAGGTTCTGTCCGTCATCTGCCGTCCTGCTGCAGAGGAGCTGAGGCTCCCGGTTCTTCCTGCAGGCATCCGGGCCAAGCTCTGCGAGTGCCTCCTCGATCTGCCACCCAATCAGATCCTGGACATTGTGGCGCTCATACTGGAGAAGTGCCAGACTTTCCTTATACCTGATGTCAGAGGAGACTCCGACGTGGCCTCGAAGCTCCAGTCCATGAGCTCATTGCTGCACTCTGTTCTGTTCCATATGAGGAGCCTAGATGATTCCACCCCATTGCCTGTTGTGCGTCGGACTCAGAATCTGATGGAGACGATGCAGAGGGAGGTGATCCGAGCTTTGTTTGACCTGCTGACAGATTGCCAGGCAGAAGAAAAGGAGCTGGAGCTTTGGGCAGAGAAAGTTGGTGGCTCTGCTCTCCTCTTTGCCTGCACTTGGGTAGCGGTCAATACCCTCTTCAGTTTAAATTGCCCAAAGTATGCCTCCCCGGTAGGCAAAACAACCTTGGCTCTCACTGATTCCACCGTAAGCAACTGGGACTTCTCGGCTGTCCTTCCTGGTTTGGATACGCAGTGCTGGGAGAAGATCACAAAGCTCTTAAGCTGTTCCTGCTCAGGGAGCAGATACTGTACAGAATGGCTGGTGCTTCAGAAAATGAAGATGATGCTGATGCAATCCAGCTCTCAGACAGAGGCATCCCACCAGGCTTTGCAGTGTGCTGGAGCTTTCATCCTTCAGTCTGGAAGATGTTGCACGAATGGAGAAGAGTCAGAGCCCTGGGATGGCAATGCAGGTGCAATAACTAGCCTCACTTACCCTACCGCTCATTGGCACCTCGTAGTCTCCAACCTTCCCATCCTGGCCCCCTATCTATCCATGAGTGATACATGGTACGTTGCAGGTGTGCTCCTGAAAACACTCTTGGCGAACCAGACACAGGCAGCCCCTGATGGTGATGGCAGCTCCTTAATCACCGTTGGAAAAGTGTCTACAGATTTGCTGCATAGTCCTCTTCTTCCAGAACTGCGGGCGCTACACTCTTCTTTCCTAAGCCACATAGTCCAGCACTCTGCGAGCATCGTTGCCAACCAGCCTCTACAACAGCTGTCTGCAGAAGATGTGCCATGGTGTGAGTTTGACCCTTCTGGTCGCGGTGCCAGCACAGGGCCTAGCAGCGAACCTTCCATGTGCTGGACAGCAATGGAGAAAGCTGCTCAGATTATTCTATCATCAGCAAAGGGGAGGGATTATGTGACCTTGGAAGAAGAGCACCTCAATAGACTTTTGGGTTTGCTGGATATAATTTCGGCGTTGAATCTGGACAGCCTCTTTCCTCTGGGCCACACGCGGTGCTTCCTTTTGCTGTTATCTTTGGCTGCCAACACCAAGACAAGCATTGCTTGCAGTGAGGCCTTGTCTCTGAAGTTCAGGACAACCTGCTACCGTCTCCTGGCCTGCCTGCAGACGGGCAGGAATGCAAATTCGTCCTTCAAGGTCCTGCATGCCAGCGATGTTCTCGAAGCCGCCCTCTCCTCTGCATTTGCAGCGTGCAAGACTTCGGCCGGCGTTTCAGCAGCTGCTCCGTGGGATGAATTTCTGTGCGGTATCCAGGTCTTTTTGGAGCACTACCTTCAGTTCACTCTCGAGAGGCGGCAAAGTGTGAAGCTGAACCTGGAAAAGTTCATGTCGTTCCTAGCCACTTGCAAGCCGTGTGCAGCCAGCAGCGAACATGCTGAGAGTTGGAGCCCTGCTGCTGACCAGCTCCTCTTGGTGGCAGTAACAGCACAGTGTCAAGTTCTGACTTTGCACCTCCAGCACCTCCAGCAGCAGGGGAGCCACCAGGCTTCAGGAACACTGCCTGTTTTGCTGGAACAGGCAGTGCTGCAAACAGGAGCAACCATCCAGCTCTGCCTTAGAAATCACACAAAAGGCCAGCCGTTGCCTTTGGTGTTCCTGCCGTGCATCACGACCCTTCTGAAAGCAGATTCTTTCCTCGCGCAGTTGGTGACGGGGGAGAACGCGCAAAAAAGCCCCGCGCAGCCGAGCAAATGCCAGCAGCTGTCTCACCGCGAATTGTACCAACGTTTCTACATTCAGCTCTTGAGAGAACTTGACTTGGCTGGCGGCAACGTCCAGTTCCTTCGCTCCGCGCTGCAGTTCCTAACTGCCTTCTGTTCCATGCCGGAACTGTATCCTGCACAAGCAACTTCCATTGCTGCATTTCACTCCATCAGAAAGCTACTTGCAGGTAACAACTGGTTATCCCTCCTACTCTCTCAACCTTTTGTTACACATGGAAGCCTTAAGGGAGTCTGTGAGTTACAATGTTGGTACAGACATCCAGCTTGGGGATGGGGAACCTTGAGCCTTCCAAAAGTAGATGGACTACAACTCCCCTCAGCTCCAGCCACTGTGGCCTACAGTCAGTAATGATGGGAGTCGTAGTCCAGCAGCATCGAAGGGCCACAGGCTCCCTATCTGGCTGATAGCTGCTGCTTAATAGCACAGCCTTACTTGCTGTCGTGCATTGTACCACCCACCCTGTCCTATAGCCACTTCACTCTGCAAGATCCCATCTCTTTCCTCTAGGCAAGGAAAATCATGATGATGTTCCCTTAGAGAGTTCAGAATCAAGGTCATGTGTCAGGAGAAGGCCGGGCCACCCGTTCTTCTCCTTAGCCTCAGGCTTTTGAGAGGAATAGGGATCCTACCCACCTAAGAAGCACTTATTCTCTTTGATGGAAGCTTGTGTGTGATGAAAGACACAAAGAAAAGGCTAAGGAGTAAACCCAACACAAATAAAGAGTGGAGTCCCTTAGACGGTTGGATGGCGCCTTGTACTCCTCCTTCCAGCAGCTCCTGCAACCAAGCTGGTGCCAAATGTATTGTTCTGCTTCCCTTTGGACCATATCAGTGAGGCTGAGGGGAGCCTTGCCATCTGAGCAGCCCAGGACCTCCATATACACTGCCCAGGCTTGCGTCCCAGGGAGGTCACTTCAGTGCTGCTAATGCAGCAAGAACAATGCGGGAGGCAGCAGGTATGGGTCTCTGCAGCCACAGCAGGCACAGTGATTCTCCAGCAGTTTCATTTCCCCCTCAGAGAGGCACTCCATTGTCTCTCGAGATAGATGTTGCCAAGAACTTCAGCAGAAGTTCAGAAAAGCGTTACAATTCATTTTGTGAATTGTTCTTAAAATGATTCAGAACCCAGCAGCCTCCAGCGGGCCTGGCGTTTGGATGATAGTGTTGTCTTTCATTATTGCAGGTCCCGGAGTCACCGTCCAAGTGATTCGAGATCTGGAAGTGCAGCTGACAGAACTGATGGCCCAGCTGGTGGAGAATTGTACCCCTGACGACTTTGGTGCCATGTTGAGGGTGGTGCTTGAGGGATTAGATGTTCGCAATATTTGGAAACAAAATCATGAAGTAAGGGGAAATTATTTATTTATCTTTTAAACTTCTCATATGCATCACAACTGTTTGTTGCCCATTCTACTCCTTGCTATGACATTACATAGCAACCATATGACAGCAAGCACTTTTTTTTACTACTCTTATGTGGAAAGGAGGTATCAGAATGTGTAGCATTGAAACTGGCATGTTTGGGCATCTTAGGCTGGCTTCTACAGAATCAAACTGTTTAATCTCAGGATGAGGAACAACCTCTGATCTTACAGATATTGTTGCTCTCTAACTTCCCTTGGTATTGGGGATGATAGGAGTTGTAGTTCACAAACATCTGGCAGGCCAATTTCTGATTTAACCGATGTTGCCTATTCTGTGTGGCACTGGCTCTCCCAAGATCTCAGGTTGAGATCTTTTCTCAAATCTACTGCCTGATGTTTGCTTTCTTTGGAGTTGCTGGAAATTGAACCTGGAACCTGCTCAGGACAACATGTATGTTCTGCCCATTGAGTTATGGCCCTTTCCCAAAAGCGCTTTAGCCTTGCATTTGTAAATACTGTAAATGGGGAATTGGACCTCTAGTACAGATCCTACTCTGTTTATGTGCTAATATTTCAAGTCTTGAAATGCTTGTCCTTGCATTACTAAAACCACATGCACAAGAAAAGTATTGGCAAAGTTGGGAGTAACCTGTGGGGGTTGCAGAAATAAACATATATTTAGGGAAAGGAATAACGCCCTAAAAGAGCCCAGTAAGGACAGTGTTCAGTGGCCACAGAAGGAAAAGCCTGAAAACCAGTGTGTCTTTGTGGAGAAAGATAGGGGGAAATGGAAATGGCAAAAGGAGGTCTGAGGAAGAGACATATTAAAAAATATTTTACATGTCTAGAAAAAAATGTATAACACAGACTCTGAACTCTGATGGACTTAAGTTTTATTCATTTCCATGGAACTTTGATTGTACCTAACTTTCCCGGGGTTGCACCCTTTCACCTTCACGTCTCCTGCTGGAAATGCAATGTTTGTTTTTCTTTTGTGCAGGAAGCATTGTCGGCTGTTACTCTAGTCAAAGTGCTGCTTGGCTGCCCCTTAAGCAGAGAGAAAGAGAAAGCGTTCTGGTTTTCCAGTCCCCGGATAATCACTGCTTTAGTTGTGAGTATCTCTGCAGCCAGGACTGTGGTGCTTCAGAGCCTATCTGTGCTACTGACACTAATGCATTCCCCACATGCCTTTTATTCCCAAGGAGTGTGTGGTGGGGAGCTGGTGTTGTTGATCGGACTCCAACTCCCATCATTGGCCAAGCTGACTTGGGCTGATGGGAGCCGGAGTTCGGCAGTGTCTGGAGCGCAACAGGTTCCCCACCCTGATGTGTACAGGAGTAGATGGAAAGTGAGGAGCTTGTTGGGGCCATGCCCTTTCCACGCTTTAGATTTGCAACATGGCTAGGATTTGTACTCTTCTGTATGGGAGTGATAGCACTCCAAAGAATCATAAAGGGAGGGGGGAATTGTTTCTCCAAATGGGGACTGGATGAGTGTTCCAGACCTAGGGTTACACAGTGGGAGAATATGAAGCCACTCTGGACATTGGAGTGCTTTAAAGTAGCACTAAGGGGACATTCTGTCAGCTCAATGATTTCTCCTTGTGCAAAGGAATCTTCACCCCCTCTCCCCGCACAACTTTGTTCTGTGTGTCTCCCACTCAACCCTCAGGAGCAGCGCAGATTTGGGCACAGGGCAGGATACGTGTCAAGGGAGGAGAGGGGGGAAATTATATTGTGTATGCAATGACTGTATATATGAATTGATGGAGCAGTTGCAATTCCAGCAGAAAATAGTCACCCTCCTCCTTTTCACTTAAAAAAAATAAAAATCAAATTGTTCAAGTGCCCCAGAACTAAGATACCATAACAGGGGAGTGCATAGCCATCAGTAACATAAACCAAAAATGGAAAAAGTTAAGTATTTACAAAGTGGTACAGAGGGGAAGGGAATTGCTGGCCGCATCAGAGGTATAAATAGAAGTTGCAGGAGCGATGAAATGGCCCTTCTGGGGAAACATCATCTTTCCGAATTTCAGAACATCACTCATCCAGCACTAGGGAGATGTAGTATCCCAGCAGGTGTTGTGCAGCCTTGAGACATTTGGGGTGTGTGTGTGTGTGTGTGTGTGTGCAGAAAACAGAGTTACCTCTATTGAGCTAGAAAGAAATGGTAGCACAGAAGGGTCGTTGATTTCTGCCTATATTGCTTGGTACGTCCTTCTGCCGTAAACGTACATAAACTTTTACAAAGTCAGATTTCAGGTGTCTTCGATACAGAACTATGGATCTGCATTCACTTACCAGTATTCCTCCTGTTGGAGAAAACCACGTGTGCCTCCGAAAGCTCTGTTTCATTGTTTGATGGCAGCAGAAGCTTGCCAGGAAAGGACATGGTAGAGAAACAGGGGTGCACATCCTTTCCTACAGCTGCTTCTTTCCTTCCTTTTTGACTCAGATGCAAATGAAAGAGGCATCTCAAGATCCAAAGCGCATACCCATCCTCATAGTACCTATACTGGAGACAGTGGCAGCCCTCCTAAGGCAAGGAGAAGGGGTTCTCTCCAACCCGCATCATGTCACCCTGGTGTTCAATATTCTTTTGACTGTCCCTCTCGACCAAAGGGAGTATGGGAACATCTTCCTGGGAATTCACGAGGTTCTCTTTTCCATCCTGCAGTGTCATCCTAAGGTAACGAAGGGGGCAGAGTTCGTATGTTGATTTTGATGTTTTTTTATCCTTTTTCCTAAGGTCTGGAAATTGCCAGGCAACAACTCCCATCATCATGATTTTATTTATTAATTCCATTTCTAGCCCACCTTTTCCCATAAGGAGCTCAGAGTGGCATGCATAGCATTCCTCCCCATTTTATCCTCACAACCACCTACGAGGTAGCTTAGCCTAAGAGGGTGTGATTAGTCCCAGGTCACCCCTTGAGCTTGCCTGCCCCTGGTGTATGGGACTGTAGCTTGTGTATTGAGAAGGACAGATGGAGGGATGTTGCATCCAAAACTGGATTGTGAGTTTTAGCCCCTGTTAAATATTTTTACGGTTGATTTTCTAGTAGCTTGTCACCTGCCCTGTGATCATATTGCGATGGAAGGGTGGGAGATAAATTTAGCAAACAAATCTGTTTTGAAGTTAAAACACGGATTGCCTTTTGTTCCAGTGCTTCAGTGTTGTATTTAATTGGTTTGCAGGTGATGCTCAAAGCAGCTCCATCTTTCTTGAACAGTTTCCATAGACTGGTTATTTCAGTTATGCACGAGGGGAAACAGAAAGGAGACAGAGGTCTGGTATTTTATTTGTATCCTATTCTATTCCTACCCTGTGGTTGTGTCCTATGCATAAAACGCTTTTGCATAGCGGAGCCAGCTACATCTTGCAAGATTCAAAGTTTAGCAGCACAAACTGGAAACTGTTTATTCCAAAATATGTCTCATTTTTGCTCAGTAGGGCTTACATCCTAAATTAAAGTGTGCATCCTAAATTAACTAGTGCCATGCAGTGGCTTTGTGTGATAGTGCTACTCAGTAGTGGGTGGAGGCAATGATCACACCAAGAACCAGTAAGACCTCACTCCTTGGGGTAGAAGCCTATCCCAACGACCACAACATAGAGAGAAGGGATGGTACATCAACCTTTGTCTCTGGTTTCTTAATGGCTTTTCCTGATTGGTCAATCACCTTCCATTGGAAGAAAGCTTGCCTGCCCCTGGTGTATGGGACTGTAGCCGAAGTCCTTCCGTGAACATGCAAGGTCATGTTTCTTTCTATTCTCCTTCACAGCAATAAAATTTGCCCTGCACAGGTCAGGAGGGAGTTCCTGTTACACAGTCTCATTGTTTTCATATGCATACTTTCTATTCAGCCCCTTATTTCCCTCATTTTGTTAACATTTCATAACAGGCTGCAGAAACAGTTGTGTTTGGTTAATTTTTGGTTTGTTCCCGTATTTTACAGGGGGGTGGGTGGGAGAATCACGAAAGGATTAAAAAAATAAAACTCTGACTTTAAACTTTGTTTTCCAAGGGATCACAGATGAATTTGAAGTAATACTGAAATGTGCCCACTTGGTGGAGCGGATGTATACTTACATTGCTGCAAAAACAGAAGAATTCACTGTGTTATCTTCCTTCATTGTGGCCCAGTATGTAATTGAACTGCAGAAGGTAATAATCAGCTATTTACTGTTTATTTGTAAGAATGGAAAAGAGGAGAGTATAATGATTATATGTTCCTTGTGCATCAAACGCCATAAATAGATTGCAAAAAGATTCTGGAGCTTTAAGAGATGCTTGCAGTTAAGGTAGGCTTTTATTAGAATATGGAAACTAGCCACCAGCCACAACAGCTGCCTAGTACCACCGCTAATGGAGGTGGCCTATGCTCAGGGCTTGCCACCATGAGAAGAGGATGATGGGATAGATGGGCCTTTGGCCTGATCCATCAGGACCTTTTCTTACGTTCTTAAACCTCAGTTTAAAGTAGGGTTTCTGATTCTGGTTTGGAGGTGAACTATGGTCTGCAGTTACCATGGTTTGACCGGATCAGGAGCCTTGGCAAAGTGTGGTTACAGCAAACCCAGACAGTGCAGGGAAGGGAAGCAGAACCCTGCAAGGCTGAAGCCTGTTCCTGACATCGGAACCTGTGTCTTTGTTGCTGATACACTAGCTGTTTTTTGGGTCTGCTTCTTGGCAGGTGCTCTGTTGTCTTTCTTTCTCTGCCTTCACCCCCTCTCACTAACTAACTAACTAACTAACTAACTAACTAACTAAATTTATTTATTTATTTATTTATACATACATACATACATTTATTATGTATACATTTATACGTACATACCGCCTATCTAGCTGCTTTTCCCCAGCCACTCTGAGCAACTCCCAGCAGAATATTAAAAACATGATAAAACATCAAACATTAAAAAACTTCCCTATACAGGGCTGCCTTCAGATGTCTTCTAAAAGTCGGATAGTTGTTTATTTCCTTGACATCTGATGGGAAGGTGTTCCACTGGGCAGGTGCCACTACCGAGAAGTCCCTGTAACTTTGCTTCTCGCAATGAGGGAACCGCCAGAAGGCCCTTGGAGCTGGACCTCAGTGTCCGGGTTGAACGATGGGGGTGGAGACGCTCCTTCAGATATACTGGACTGAGGCCGTTTAGGGCTTTAAAGGTCAGCACCAGCACTTTAAATTGTGCTTGGAAATGTACCAGGGGCCAATGTAGGTCTTTCAGGACCGGTGTTATGTGGCCCCGGCAGCCACTCCCAGTCACCAGTCTAGCTGCTGCATTCTGGATTAGTTGTAGTTTCCGGGTCACCTTCAAAGGTAGAGCACATTGCAGTAGTCCAAGCTACTACAAAAAAACCCCATCCCTTTTAACATACAGTTCATTAACCAGGTATTTCATCCCTAGTTTACATACTAATTTGAGCACCCATTTTTCCAGTTCAGGGAATAAGAAGTGAAGGAGGATTCTGAATTTTGTGTGGAAGCAAGCTCTTCCCCCCAGTTCCCCCTCCCCCCCCATTTATTTTTATTTAAAATATTTCTATACTGCTCTTATTAAATGTTGCCAGGATGGTCCACAGCAATGCAACAAAATTCTTTTGAAAATACTATAATATACATCAGAATCCATGCAACACAAGCTGAATAGCACTTAGGCTTAGCATTCATAACCTGCTAGCACCTGGGTGAACTGAAATGCCTTTAGCAACCATCAGAAGAAAATGGCACTTGCTTTATTCCAGATAGGAGTCAGTTCCGTAATTTGGGTGCCATAGCAGAAAAGGCCGTCCCTCTGGGTTGTGTTGGGATAGACCTCAGCAACTCGTGGTACAACAAGCTGAGCGTAACTAAAAGTTCTTGGCATAAGGGCAGGTCTCTGTTGGAAAAGGAGTTCCTTCAGATATCAAAGTCCCAAGTTGTTTAGGGCTCCATGCACCAACACAAGAACCTTAGATCTGCCTCAGCAGCAAATTGGCAGCCCGTGCAGGTTTTGTTTCCCTCCCAAAAAAGCACGTCACATGCTCATCTTAGGTCACCCTTCTCAGCAACCTCACCACTAGCTGCAGCTCCTGAAACAGTTTTAAGGGCAGCCCGCCCATGGAGCACATTGTAATCATTTATTCGATTTCTTTCTTGCCTTTCACGATAAAGTCCCAGGGTGCTGACAGCAATTTAAAATACAGTCTGCTCTGCAAATGTTTAGCATCAACATGGCAGCTTGCTGCAGTTTTTCCAGCTTTAGGGGGAGCTTTTTCAAGAGGGTGTCGTACTTCAGGTACAAAATAAAGGCCAGTTGTTGGCTGCTGGAACCCTATTAAACAGGTACATATAAAGATGAGCGGTTTTTCTTGGTAATAATGATTCCCCGGCCATCTCGGAGTATGCGCGTTGGTCGTTTTGTTCTTCGAAGGCAGCTTCCACTTCTCCAGCAGCGCTGAAGCTGCATGAACTGTCACAGCGATTAGAAGTTCACTTCATTAGGAAAGAGTTTATTACTTGCCTGGGGAAGAGGAGGGAAGCCTGGATTTTAATGACAGCCTCTAGTTTAATTTCCATTATTCTAGGAACTTAGTGCGACAGGTCTGGAAGCATGAAGCTAATTTGGGCTTTTGGCGCATGGAGGGAGGAAAGGAGAGGATCTCTCTGTGGCAGAAAATAGCACAATCTCCCCTTGGGGTTAGAAATCTTGGCAGCAAGATGCTTCCAGGGTGACATTTGAGTGCAGAGATTGTGCCAGTTTTGGGGAAGGCTGGAAGGGAACAGCCAGCGCTCAGGTGTGGAAGATTTTTATAGCCAGTTCTGATGATTGACAGGCTTAGAAGTGCTTAAGAGGATAATAGATAATGAGTGCCTATCCTGCCTGAGGAGGTGACAGTGGAAGAAGAGTGTGTTCGTGTGTGTTTATGTGCATCATCACTTTCAGGGCTAGAAATGTCGTAAAGCAAAGCTGGTTTAATGAAGTGAATGGTCTCTTCTGCATCTACTGTCTTCTCTATAAAGGACAGCCGTGTTCTCAATTTTTGTTCTATTATTCGTTACATACTGATGAACTTCATGTTGTGGATATATTGTCTTGAATTTGAAGGATGATTTCAAAAACAATATACCACTGAGGGAAACCAACATCACAGCCTGCTCCTCATACTGGTCCTGGGCGATATATCGATATATCGTCCAGGCCTATTGCTGAGGAGCTGCCCCAACTGGCTGTGACTTCATGGCTCACCTGGCCTGCTGCCACTGTAGTTCACAGCGCCACCTGTTGTCAGCCAAGCAAACTGCTGCATGACAACGGCCTTAGGGAAGTATATCATAGGAGAGGTACGTGCTAGGTTGCCCTGTAACAAAGTTGTCAGGGTGGCTTACAATAAGGAATAAAAGCAAATTTAAATTCAATGGCAAGAACACATGCAACAATAAAAGTGTACTACATTTTAGTGTTGAGATATTTCAGTTTTTCAGCAGGTCTTACAAAATTTCAGGTTGTGTTTTTGTACATCAGGTAACCTGCTGGACGGATAATAAGCTACTGTGTTGCCTCAGAGCTTTTACTTATGAGTGTTGTGTGTGCTTAATAACACGTTTTAATGAGTCATTGTGTTCCCTCTAGGTGACTTTGCACCCAGCTGTAAAGAAACATCTAACTGAGGGGATTTATCACATCCTAGATCTTTGTGTGGAGCGTGATATCAAGTTCTTAAATGCGTCCTTACCAGTGGGAGTGAGAGAAGTTTTCAAGGAACTGTATCACGATTATTCTCACTACCACAAAGCTCTAAAGCAAGGGGATGAAAAGTACACAGCATGAGCTACCTATTGTCTACCTGCTGCTTTGAAATCTCACAGAGGACTGTCTTTCAAGGTGATGAGCACTTGCTGTTCTTAAGGTTTGTGTACTTAGTATCTGAAATCTAGAAGCTGTGTTCATCTGGACGGGTGCCCATAGCAACTTCTGTGTAGGTGACTGACAGATGTATGCTTTCCTAATGATTGCAAGCATGTTTTGAAGAAGAATTACTGGTAGGAACTACCAGTACTAGTTCCTACCCAGTACTATTTTACTACCTAGTTCCTACCAGTGGAGTCTGAAGTCCTGGCGATCTTTACACAGTAAAGAGATGCTAGAGTCAGAACCTTCAAGAGACAATGCAGTCTTCTTTTGTTGTAGGCAATGGGTATTCATGTAGAACAACATGTGGAAATAAATCATGTTTTTGGTTTATATGTTTTTTATATTGAGACCAAGAAAACCACTCCCCGCATTGTGCTGTAATTGTGAGAGCTTGTTAATTAATTTAATTAATTAATAAACCTAATAATTCTTTCTTTTTTAAAAAATTAAGAGTTGTGGCTCTTCAATACACTTGACACTGATCTTAATATTTCTGATGTTATATGCTGTCTACATGCAATTTTGCCACTGGCCTGTAGTGAGCAGCAGTTGTTCTCTGATAAGCAGGACTCTCAGACTGGTGTGCTACCCAGGGAGCATAGCTCTGTGGTGGCTGCACCTTCAGAAACTTCCAGGTAGGAAAGTCACCTTTCTTAGCCTTTCTGCATATCCCTCAGCATTCATGGTTCATGATGTTTCTACACAGCTCCACAGTCTAACCATCTGTGCATACCAGAGATACTAATCTTCTTCATGCTTCCATATCTGATTATTCTTGGATAGGACATGAGTCAAGAACGCTTGGATTTAACAAAGGCTTGCCCTCTCCTTCAGCATTTGAGTCATCCCCTCAATGTATAAACAAATCAGAGAACTGACGTGAGTCAGGAGGTTGCTGTCTCACCAGCCTAACACACCCCAAGGGTTCAAGGAAAAAGGGCAGTTGAAGGAGAAATAAATATAGCCTTATACAGTGTAACGTCTGAGGCAAATATATTTGTTGTTGTTTAGTCGTTTAGTCGTGTCCGACTTTTCGTGACCCCATGGACCAGAGCACGCCAGGCACTCCTGTTTTCCACTGCCTCCCATAGTTTGGTCAAACTCATGCTGGTAGCTTCGAGAACACCGTCCAACCATCTCGTCCTCTGTCGTCCCCTTCTCCTTGTGCCCTCATTCTTTCCCAACATCAGGGTCTTTACCAGGAAGTCTTCTCATGAGGTGGCCAAAGTATTGGAGTCTCAGCTTCCAGTGGGCACTCAGGGCTCATTTCATTAAGAATGGAGAGGTTTGATCTTCTTGCAATCCATGGGACTCTCAAGAGTCTCCTCCAGCACCATAATTCAAAAGCATCAATTCTTCGGCGATCAGCCTTCTTTATGGTCCAGCTCTCACTGCCTTGCCATGGCAATGGGGCTTGAATATCTCAAGAGAAGCTATGAGCTATGCCGTGCAGGGCCACCCAAGATGGACAGGTCATAGTGGAGAGTTTTGATAAAACGTGATCCACCTGGAGCAGGAACTGGCAAGCCACTCCAGTATCCCTGCCAAGAAAACTCCATGGACAAAGACAAGAGGCAAATATATACCAACAATTAATTTATCTTGGAACTGTTTTTGTGGTCTTCCACTTTCTCCATGGCTCTACGCTTGCAGCAAAACAAAGCGATCAGATCATGAAGTGCTAGAGTGGACTGCACAACTGCAGGTTGAAGGTGAAATGAAAGGAATGCCATTTTTTATTTTTTAAAAAAATGTTTTACCCTATTTATCGTCTAGATAAAACCAAGAAAAACTAGCACATTAGAAAGGGTGGCTCTTACCTTCTTGTTGGGACCTTTTCAGATGGAATTGTTGGCATCAGTCCTGTCTCAGGAGACAACAGAAGAGTGTGCCTTTGGGGGTAAATTCTAACAATTGGAGAGTTACAGTACCTGCTGTGGCTACAGAGATTAATGCGGGAAAGACAAATTTTGTTGCAGTTGGGGCAGATGAAGGTGTCTGGTTTTGCTGCTACACGTCACCAAGATGTTCCTTCTCTTTGCGCTTCTCCCAGCGGTCACTCCTCTGGTCACTGCTGTGAATACATGACCTGTCTTCCTCCAGGCACTGCTGTCGTCTGCAAGGGATTCCTATACGGCGGGGTTAATGCTGCTAGCCTTCATGTCATGTTTGCAGACATCATTGTAAGAGTTGCTCTGCCAACAGGCCTGGTGCCTAAAGCCATCTCCCCTTAGAGCACATCCTTGGGGATCCTGCCATCTTCCATTCTGTGGACATGAGCCAAGCCAGTGCGTCTAGGCATCACTGAGATAGGAGTGCAAACATGCTGGGAATGTGGGATTGGGAGCACATCTCTGTTTGAAACTCTGTCCTGCCATGCAATGCCCAAAATCTTCCTGATGCAGTGTATATGGAAGGCACTAAGGTGTCGTTTTTGGTGGTTGCAAGTTGCTCACGACTTACTTTCATAAAGCAGTGTGCTCAACTCTCCAAGCCTGGTAGATTTTCATCTTGGCATTGATCATGAGCATCACGTTTTTCCATACCCTTTTGGAGAGGTGAGCCATTGTTGTAGCTGCCTTGCCAATACGCTTGTCCAGCTCGGTGTTGATGGAGAAGTTGCTGGTTACGAGCCCAGGTAGATAAAATCACCTACCACTTCAAGCATGTGGTCACCAAGTGCTGATGCATAGAGTGCTGGCAACATCCTGGCCCAGGATGTTGGTCTTTGTCAGTCTGATGGGAAGGCCGAATTCCATGCAGGCTTGGGCAAAATGGCTGATGAGTCTTTGTGGAGCTTTCTTGGAGTGCGGTGTCAAGGCTGCGTCATCTGCAAAACAGCATCTCTTGGATAAGAACCTGCCACACTTGTCTGGTCATGGAGACGTGCCAAGTTGAACAGACCCCCATTGCTCCTTGAAGGCATGGAGAGCAACAGGAAGAAGGTGGTGCCAAATAGAGTTGGGGTGAGAACACAGCCCTGTTTCACACTGCTCTTTATAGGGGAGAGATCTGAGGATGAACCATCATACTGTGCATGTTCTCATCTTGTGGATACACAGGAGAGCACTCATTCATTCCAGTCCAGTGAGCCAGTGTGGTGTAGTGGTTAAGAGCGATAGACACGTAATCTGGGGAACCGGGTTCGCGTCTCCGCTCCTCCACATGCAGCTGCTGGGTGACCTTGGGCCAGTCACACTTCTCTGAAGTCGCTCAGCCCCACTCACCTCATAGAGTGTTTGTTGTGGGGGAGGAAGGGAAAGGAGAATGTTAGCCGCTTTGAGACTCCTTAAAGGGAGTGAAAGGCGGGATATCAAATCCAAACTCTTCTTCTTCTTCACTCTGAGCTTGTGTTATGGGCTACCTCATTGCAGTCTTCATCATGTTACTGTTTTTAATTTGGTGGTGTTGTGCTGCTAATCATAGCAATATGGTTGGCTGGCTACCTTGAGGCGGCATACAGTCACTTTAGCTGTTCTGTGATCAAATTCTGGGTCCTCTTGTCATCGACTTTTAGGGAAAATTAATTCCTACATTGGTGGGTAATTGAGAACTACAGAAGACTGGCAGAGGACCATAGAGGGGCTGTTCTAGGACAACACAGGGCAAATGGAAACAAAATAAAAGCGGATATTTCCTCTTCTGTAGAACCTTCATGTTGGGTGGCCATTGCAATATAGCAAGTTTATCACAAGAGGGAGCCATTGTCAAAAGTTCACTGTCCGGCTGCAGCCTTACAGCACCAAAGGACATTTCTTTTTTTTCCTTTTTTTTTGTCCTTAAAAAAGCACACACACATTTGTTCTTAAAACATCAAGGGGCTGATAGATGAGCTGAGTTTGTTTAATCATTCCCTAAAATTCCAGCTGAATGACAATACCCATTTGAAGGGACCTTGAAAGGGTGTGTGTGTGATACATTTGGATAAATTTGGCAAAACAGCCGTGCTTTCCCTCCCGGATTTCAAATCATGTGAGCGGTGGTGGGCATGTGACTCTTTTAAGTGTTCAAGAATTCCTTTCACAGGCAGATTTCTTTGAAGTTGTGGTTAAGTTGCTCTGCAGAGAAAGGCAATTCCTTCTTCACTGAGAAGCAGTGACTGGGAAATCGTGGCTATGAGCCTCAAGTATGAGCCAGAAAATCCCTGGCTGAAACCTGGCCTGTGTCGCAAGCTCACAAAGTGTCCTTAGGCAAGCTGCTGTCATCTTGGCCTCAGCTCCATATCAACAAGAAGAGGGTAATGTTTTGGATTTTTAGTTGTTTTTAAAGTTTACAATCCACTTTTCTTTCACTAAGGGCTAACAACATAAAAACAGAAAACAAGACTGCTTTGTTAAGGGGTTCCTCTCAGATGTCTTTTAGTAGGTCTGTCCCTTTGGGTTGCCACGAAGAACATTTTCACCCTTCATTAAACCCTTTTCTGTGCTTTTTCACATACCACTCTGTGAAAGGCTTCAAAACACTTCACAGATTTTCGGGGGGGGGGGGGGGGAGAAGAGGACTGCATCCCTGTAGGTGAGGGTCTAAACCACTGAGCCTCTTGGGCTTGCCAATCAGAAGGTCGGTGGTTCGAATCCCTGCAACAGGGTGAGCTCCTGTTGCTCTGTCCCAGCTCCTGCCAACCTAGAAAGCACGCCAAAAAGTGCAAGTAGATAAATAGGTACCGCTGTGGCGGGAAGGTAAACAGCGTTTCCGGGCGCTCTGGTTTCCGTCAGTGTTTTGTTGCACCAGAAGCAATTTAGTCATGCTGGCCACATGACCCGGAAAGCTGTCTGTGGACAAACGCCGGCTCCCTCGGCCTGAAAGCAAGATGAGAGTCGCAACCCCATAGTTGCCTTTGACTGGGCTTAGCCGTCCAGTGGTCCTTTACCTTTGCCTTTACAAGGGGGCTGGACTAATTCCCTTTACAAGGGGGCTGGACTAATTCCCATAATCACCCAGTGATTCTGTGCAGTTGATTAGTTGGGCAGGATGTGGACAGTGGCATGCGTCTGAACAGAGATCCTCTTGGAAGTCATACAAGTGCATGGCAACTGGAGCCTTGTGTTCTTAACACATAATGCTGTAGGCCAAGGTCGCCAAGCCTTTTCGAGTGCATGGGCACATCTGGAAACTGTAGAAACTGTTGTGGGCACCACACATATACCACACAACAAAGCACACGTGACAACCTATTCTATTGGGTACACTAACATGCTGTGTCTGTGGGCATCATGTTGTCCATGCTGCACGTGGTGACAATTGTGGTGGTTTCCCCAACTGCAGCCACTTTCTCCCAGTCCCTAAACAAGTGGAGTGAGGAGAAGTGGGTTGGACTTGGAGAAAATTGCTGGAAGACCATGAGTACTCCTTTCAAACATAATCCTGGTTAGTCAACACCTTGAATTCTGCAGTTTTGGCTGCCTGTGTTGCCTATTGAGCTAGGCTAGCCTTGACAAAGAGGGCTGCTTTGGCAATTTAGCCTGCAGCCACAGGGACCCAATCAAGAGAAGGCTCACAGTACAGGCAAAAGGTTTTTTAATATAACTCCCCCCCAACACACACACAACCAGCATGCTGGGTTCCTGATCTCCTTGCTGGCTACGTTTAACACCAAAACCAAAGCAGCACTTAAGGGCAAAGCTACATGACCCACAACATCTTGTGTAGTTTAGTGGATTGCAGATTCCTTCCCTGTAGCACTGATGAACTGATGGGGTGTGTGTGTGTGTGTGTGTGTGTGTGTGCCTTTTTAGGTCCACAAGAGAGCAGACGGAGGGAGAAGAAGGGGACCTTTTTCATGTTGTCAAAGTGTGTTGACTCCTTATACAGCCAGCCCTGGAGTGAGAAAGGCAACGTGAGATGGCTTTTGCGAGGGAGTTTTCAAGTGACATGTGTGAGTGGTTACCTATTTTGGATTCTTATACCCAGATGAACAGTGGGTGTTCCATGGGCAAGGAAGCAGAGAAAAACAAGCCACTTGAACCGGAAAAATACAAAACAAATCCATGGCACAGCTGCTCAGCAAGAAAAATATAGGGAGCCCATAATACTTTTATTTGTATCCCACCCTCCCCGGCCGAGGCCAGGCTCAGAGCAGCTAACATCATAAAAACAACACAATGTGCATAAAAACAGACATCAATTAATTAAAATACATCTTAAAATTAATTCAGACAAGTTAAAATCTGGGCAGGTTTTCAATCAAGCCTCTTTAAATGGTCATGACTTCTCCCAAAGAATCATAGGAACTGTAGTTTGTTATGGGTGCCAAGAGTTGCTAGGAGACCTATAAATGTATAGCACAGATGGGACCTGACTGGAGCAGTCCATATTGTTTTAAGACTGTGCAAACAGAATTTGCAGATAATGGCCAATGCCGAGTTTAGGCAAGCAGCTGACTTCCAAATCATATGAACTAGAGAAATCTATTTCTTTGCCTACTATGCCCATTGGGGATGGGTTTCACCTATGGAGTGGAGTGAAATTTGTCTGATCTGGTGTACTGCTGCTCTGCACAAGGTGCAGTTTTAAGTAACCAAATGTGGGTATCAAATGCACTTGTGCACAAAATTCTGGGCCAATTCAAAGTGCTGTTTTCTGAGAGCAACACTGGACGGGGTCCTGAAGATTATCATCCCAAGCACCCAGCATACCAAACTGACATCTTAAGGGGGAGATTCATGCAACCTCCATTTTGTTTTTATCTGCAAGATGGCAATTTGGTATTTGTTTTATTAAGGCTCTAGGATTTGTGCACTGAAGCACACAAAGGGCTTGTTCCTGATCTGCCTGTACAGTATTTATTTTGTTTTGTTGAATTTATATACTGTGGTACCTCAGGTTAAGTACTTAATTTGTTCCGGAGGTCTGTTCTTAACCTGAAACTGTTCTTAACCTGAAGCACCACTTTAGCTAATGGGGTCTCCTGCTGCTGCTGCACTGCCGGAGCACGATTTCTGTTCTCATCCTGAAGCAAAGTACTTAACCCGAGGTACTATTTCTGGGTTAGCGGAGTCTGTAACCTGAAGTGCATGTAACCTGAGGTACCACTCTACTGCCCTATACCCAGAGATCTCAGGGCGGTTCACGGAACAAAACCAAAATAGAAAACTACAAAATATGTAATTAAAAGAAAAACAACAACCCAATAACAAAACAATTAAGATTATTCTAAAGCAGGTTGTGAAGGAATGGGTTTCTGTGCAGTCAGTTTAAAACTGAACTGAACCCCCCCCCCCCCAATAAGGCTACAGTTGGGCATTTGTCCTTTAGACTTCACCTCTGCCGTGTAAGTTATATCCTGGGGAGACTACTAGTCTCCATCTAGTTCAGCACTGCACTAGGTGGCTAGCCAGACCCCTCTGAGGGTGCCTCAAGACCCCACCTATCCTGCCAAGCCACGCCCACTGTGTCTTCCCTTGGCTCCACCCACCCAAACTTCCTCTTTCTTGCTACATCCTGGCTCAGGATGAAAGGTTCTGGGATAAAAAGCATCTGCATAATTCAGCCTTCCTGATCTTCCAGGGCTCTAAATTGCACGGGGCACCTTCAGAAGCAGAGAAGCCTTCCTGCTGCAAAAGTTCACCTTCCCAAAATATGGAGGATGTCAGGGCAATGATGGCGAGCCATGGGGCAATGTGGAGAACGTCCGAGTAGGGCTAGTAAGGTTATCAGCAGAAGGTAAATGAGCTAGAGCTTTCAGTGACTGTGCGGTGTTTGAACTACCAGAAACACTACTTTGTGAAATATGGGTGTAAACCACCAGGTTTTCATGGATGTACACACTTGTTCCACGGTACCTCTGTCCATTGCACTTGCATTGCTTTTACAGAGCTGCCCACGCCCAGAGTGTTGGCAGTGGCTAAGCAGGGGCCCCAGCACACATCCTTTCTCAAGTTTCCTACCTCACGTTTTCTCATTAAAATGCATTCATTGACTCCTTGCCCTCCTCGACATGCACATTCATCTTCCCACTTACTTAAAGCTGCCTTAGCCTCTGGCTGAGGCCTTTCGAGAACGTGCGAGTGTTTCCAAGGGAGGACAGGTATGCAGATGAGAATAGCTATTAGCTAATTTCCATATGCTGACATTTTCAACTTTGGCAACTAATTATTTAATAGCCTAACGCAGAGAGGAGAAGATACAGTATGTGCCTCTCAGGGATGCATCTTAGGGAATAAGCACACACACACACACACACACACACACACTGCCAATTGCATTGTGGTGAGCCATGCTGTAATGTCAGAGAGATTCTTAAAGCCCATTTGTTTTCTTTCTCAGTTTTAAAACAAGTTCTTTTGCTGCTGCTGCTTTGGGGCATATCAGGTCTTTACACCTCCGTCTATTTTTGGATCATGTCTGCACAAGGTATTTTTCTTCTCGCATGTGTGGGGTTTTTGTTTAGGCGTACTCTACAACCAGACTCCAGTACGAGGCATGCAAAGGCTATTATGCAGTCTCCTAATAGAAGAGAACCACGTGGATTCCGCAAAACCTCCATACCACTTTGCTCTGAAACAGCAGTCATCATCTTTTGCCTACTCTGCTGCTTATTGACCATGATTCACAATCAGTTGGCATCAGTTGCCTGGAAGATGTTCCACCCAACTTGCCAAGATAAACAGGTCCAGAAGCTTTGTGGGATTCCCCAGTAGATGCTGCTTGCTTTGGGAGAGGAAACCGCTTGAGGAAGGCAGACAACACTGTCCATTTAGATCCCTCATCCAAAAGGAAATGTGCGGACGAAAACCACATAAAACATCTGCAAAAGCAATAAAGAGAATAAACCCAGAAGATATACTCCACAGGCTGCTTGATTGGGTGCTGCAGTAACATAATTCAGAGTTTCGTCGAGAGAAATGGGTTAACATAAGAAACTTCTGAATCGTCGTCATGTGACTTGGTGATTTGCCCATCTCTGCTTGACAACACCACTGGCAACCCTCAAAAGTCTAAATTCTTGGGCTACTTGTGAAGTCTGATCACCTGGACACCAAAACCAGACATTATTTATTTATTTATTTATTTATTTATTTATTTACTACTACTACTTTTTTTAAAAAAGAAAGCAACAGCCCCAAATCAACCCTCCCCCCTGCTGTTGAAGACACCTCCGGTTTAGACATTCCTTCACCCTGAGGAGTGAGTCGTAAGGAACATCACCATAAATTAAAAGCAAGCTCTGCTGCTGGCTTCCATCAACTTCTAAGGCCAGAATTTCACCCTTGGCTCATGTGGCCTTTTTAATCTTCAAAGTGCTTACAAACATTAATGACATTAATTAAACGCTCTCTCCTTCCTTCCTGCTAACAAGGTTTATTAAGCTGAACACATTTTTTCTCTCCTGTGGGCATCTCTGATGAGCAATCAAATGAATAAATTTATTTCTAAATTTAATAGCTGAGTTGCAAAGAGGAGCAGGAGCTGACAGGAAGAGGCGAAGACAAATGACAATCGGCCGCTGTCGGAGAAGTTCCTGGGCTGCCCTTGTTACCCTTCTGTCATCCAACCCCATTAATCCTATGCATGTTCAGAAGCAAATCCAACCCTACTCAGTGGGGTTTTTTCCTAGATTAAGGTCCCACCTGCACTATATATTTAAAGCAGTATCACGACACTTTAAACGGCCATAGCTTCTCCCAAAGATTCTTGGGAGCTGTAGTTTAAAGGTGCTGAGGGTGGTTAGATTCCTATTCCTTCACAGAATTACATGTTGGCAACTAAAAGCAGGAATTTCCAGGTGAACAAAAGGAGTGCTCTTTTCCTCATTACACGGGTGCTTGACTCTTGGTGGGTGGGTTTCAGGACTAGCCGGTAGGATGTTGCCTTGATTCCATTAGCATATGGGGATTTTTTTTGGCTACTGTCCTTCCAAGAGCTCCTTAACCAGAGACCTAGAGGGCCAGGATGTTATCATGGGTGATGTTTGATCCTGCAAATGCACCCTGTCCAGCTATTCATGTGCACAACTCCCTATATAACTTTGCTATATTTGGAGCTCAATAAATCATACAAGGGGCAGGTGTGGAAGGCTGCGGCCATCTGGGTTAGGGTTCCCGGTTCCCGGGGACAGTCCTTGGATTTGCAAATCTGTCCCCAGGAAATGTGGCAGCATCCTCAGCAGCCCAGAGCCAGCCTGTTAGCACTGCTCACTGCCGTAGTGCCCGCCATTTTCCCTGCGCCACAGCAGCGAGCATCTCCTGAAGTCAGCCAGAGCCAACTGCACTACCAGGCTGGCCCCTCCTGGGCAACGGCCACCCGCCCGTGACTCCCAAGCCTCCCCTGATCTGTCAAAACGAAAGGGGAAGGCTCGGGAGTCATGGGCGGGCAGCATGCCATTGCCAAGTTTTTTTTTAAAAAACTGTGCCTTTATGTTTCACCGGGTGCGTAAGAAGGGCTTTGCACCTTTATACAATATGCATGTGTGCTTGGGCCCAGGGTCTTTTGCATCACCAACCCCACTACTGACTCCCTGTTGCTACTCAGCTTCAAAACAAAAAAGTGTCCCTGGATTCATTGGAGAAAAAAAACTGGTAACCATAGTCTGGGTGCAACCAAACCATAGCATAGTTCATGTGTTCAAATTTAAGCTGTGAGCTTCAGGGTTTGTTTGTTTTTTGAAGTTCACACATCTTTCCAGTTTTCTATATTTCCTTTTATTTGGATTTTTGTGTCCCCTCTCCTTGGACAAGTTTATTTGTAATGTTTTGACTACCTGCCAAAGAAGCACAAAATGTAAATGAAAGCAGATCGCCTGCTATTTGTACGATGTTTGTGCCTGCAGAGGTCTTTGTTGGTCTGTGAAGTGGTGTATTTGTTCCTCACTCTGAGCATTACTGTTCGGCATCCGCCTGTGATGACAAAGGTAACTGCATTTGTTTATTTAATGACGGGTGAAGTGATTGCTGTTTACACTCTATAACATTCAGGCTCTTGTGGCTTGGAAGATGCTATTAAATGCAAGGTTTTATTATCAAGGTTCTTAATTACAAGCCAAATCTGAAAATCAATATTTACTGCCTAGCTTTTCAGGATATAATAACCTGCCATGGTGCTCTCCTACTTGTCAGGGGTTGTAAGACACCGTCAAAAGTTGAACTGTGAGTACTGCCAAACAGGCCTATTTTCCACTACCTGTACTCAATAGCACCACTACTGGTGGTATGAAGCAACTGCAGGTAGTTCAAGCTGGGATATTGACACCATAGAGCCGAGTCCTCCTGGTCGCAGAAATCAGGAGAGCCGATCCCGTTGCCCTCTATAAAACAGGCCTCAACAGTTTGTGACTTTCCAGACAGAAAGTACTTCACCAGTGATGCATGGCGGTTTGCCAGATGCCTGTCAACGCTGCCACCCCTACAACCAATTAGTGAAAACAGGAGGTTCATTAAGTCCACACAGGGTTGCCACACGACTGCAAGAAAAATGTGGTTGTGGATTGCAAATGCCATAGTGCAGCTGATCCCACCAGGACTTGCTGTCAGCACCATTCAGCTGACTGGTGCTGACAGCAAGCATCACTTTCTAAGGAACAGTTGGGAGTGTGCTTTAAGGCTCCCAATCGCTCCTTTGCAGCCATATCTCTACCTGCCATTCACTTGGCACTGCAGATGTCAGGTGGGTATGGCTGGATCTACCATTAGGAAGAGTGGGGCAATTGCCTCAGGCAACAGATGCTGGAAGGCGGCAGCAGCAGCAGCTTCCCCCTCCCTTCCCTTTTCTTGAGCCCCTGGATATTCCATTCTGCTGGTGATCAAAGCTATGTGTACCACAGGCCTGTCATATGCCCCCTTAAACTAGCCTGCTGCAAGATTCAACTGCCATTCCACTCAGTTTCTGTACATGGCATGGCAGGGGCCATCTTGTCCTTTGCCTCAGGCAGCAAAAGGTCTTGAGCCAGCCCTGTAGGTGTGAGGAAGTAAAAGTGGTTTGAGGAAACACCCTTATGGGACAACTGAGACCCCTGCCTGGCCTAATTTGGCCAGTGGGCTGGAGATTCCCCACCTCTGCCATAGGAATGGGTAGGGAAGATGGCTAAAGAGAAGCTGAGAGTTCTAGACCCCAGGGTTTTGGCTCATTCTCCCCTTTTTTGAGAGAGTGGAAAGGCATCGATGGGTCTGAATGGTTGGCCTAAGGAATTGGCCAGAGATTCATTCTGGAAGAGGCTGGTTTGTCTTTCTTCCCCCTGACTGGAGAGGATATAATCTGGGTGTCTGGATTCAAAGAACAACAGAATGGCAGGTTTGGGAGACACACAGAAAGCCTGAGCTTTAGACTCTGGAAGCTAAGAACATTTGGGAGGCTGACCTTATGTCCCCCTGGAAATCTGATGTACATTCGGGACACCTGTTGGACTTAAGCTGCATGACCCGCCTCTATATTTTGGTAAAACAAAGGAATGTTTGTATCATAAACACCAGCAAGCCTCCAGTGACCTCATTCAAAGGAAACCCACCCAGGTTCTGCACTGGAACTCCTGAAACCTCTCAACCCTCAGAGACTGGTTTGTGTGCAACAGCATTATTCACACGAGACAGAAATACTTTTATCTGGCCAAACAGTCTTGGCTACATTTAAATCAGTGATCATGTTTCCACTGAGATCTCTAATTCACATGGGCTTAGTCAATTTCCTGTGTACACATAATCTGGTGCTAAAAGGCTGCTATCCAACTCAAGTAGAGAGACATTCAACAGCCCGGGCATATCCAAGACATTTAGCTGACCGTAGCACAGAAACAAATGTGCTCCCTCTTAAGTGGAGGTGCACAGAATCATGGGAACTGTAGTTTACCCCTCACATAGCTACATGCTCCAGCTCCCTTAACAAACTACAGTTCCCAGGGTTTTTTTGGGTGAAGTCATTTGCCCTAAATGTATGGCATGTACACAGCTGTCATTAAAAGGGGATGGGGTAATAGTAGGGAAATAGGAGGCATGAAGCTTTGGTTTTTGTTCTGAATCAGGGTTCAATTTTGGATCCTGAGCTGAATCAGGCAGCCTCTGAAGTGCTTTAAACTGAGTCATACTCTTTTCCAAAGCCCTGAATCAGGGTCCAGGTCTTGGGTCAATGCATGCTCCTACCATCGCCCCATGCTACAGTTCCTGTCACCACAGAATTGTAGATTTGGAAATCACCTCGAGAGTCATCTTGTCCAACTCTCTGCAATGCAAGAATCCTGCCTGCAGCTGTCCCTGGGTGGGCTCGAACCACCAACCTTCTGGTTAACAGCCAAATGCACCTACCCATTGCACCACCCCCCCTGACCATTGGTCATCCTGGCTGGAGCCAATGGGAGCAGGAAGGCACCAGGTCAGGGATCACAGGAGAAATATGTTCATGCCAGAGCCTGCGATCAACAGCAAGGCAAAAGAGAGTCACCACTGCAGATAAGGCTGCTGTGTTCTGCAGAGAGACTGAAGCTATCTGGTGCTAAGCCAGCAAGGCAGACAGATTGTAAAGATGAAGGCCCTTCCTTCTCTCTCCCTCCACTCCTTGGCTTGCCTGAGAAAGAAAACCAGCTGTGGAATGAGCAAGAGCAATGAATGCCCTGGCAGACAGTCAAGGCCTGCCTGCTCCAAGAATCGCCCCGCAGACAGTAGAGCTTTCATAGCATTGTAGGAACTAGGAGCACACGGAGTGCAAAGGTCGAATCAGCAGGCATTAGCATCTCATCAGAAAAGAAACACTAACATACAAACAAAGATGGCACTCAGAGAGCACACAGATATTTTCCTTCTAGAACAGGAATTTTCGGCACTGATGCCAGGAGTGGGCAGGGCAGAGCTGGGCTGGACTTTCTTGAAAAGTTTCAGTTACTGTATATGGCATTAGTCTTTATTTTGATTCAGTCAGTCCTGTGATCAGCTTCACATCCCTACAGCTTGACTGTACCACCCCCTTTTCAATGTTTACCTCAACCACCAGCTTGCCAGGTGGTCTGAGACAAACGTCTATTTTTTTCCTCCTCGGTTTTTCCATCTGCAAAATGGGAATAGTAAGAGCCCAATAAGCCATTATTCTAAGCATGCACCTGCCACCATATTGGCTCCCCTTCCCCCCATCATGTCTCTAGCATACGTCTTGCGGTTTTGTGGCATTATCCCCCACCACAAGCGGCCCATGATGCAGGCGGGGGGCAGGAAAACACAGAACGCTGTGCTGAAAAGCCTTAGCTCAGTGACAGATCATCTGCCCTTACGTGCAAAAGGTCCCTGGTTCATTCCTCGGCATCACCAGTTAGGGCTGAGAAGGACTTCTGTCTCAAACCCGGGAAACACTGAGCTAGACAGACCAATGGTCTGACTCCATATAAGACAGCTTTCTATGTCAGGAAAATGGGTTCAATCACAGTAGGGAACTTGCATTGTTTTTGTTTGCACTGGCATTTTTATTCTTTCATATTTTAGAGGCGGTTGCAATTTTATTATTCGCTTTTCCCGCCCTGGAACCTTTTCGCGACCTGGCTGGGGTGGGAGGAACACATATTCCTCCTAATAATCAAAGAATAAAAATGCAGTTGCCATTTGGGGGTCCAATATCTCCTTTCTGGGCTGCTGTTAAGATCACAGAGAGAATGCATAAGGAGCATTCCGGGGCATGATGTGCACTACATAAATGCTGCATTTTGTTGCTGTCAAGCTGCAGAGTGAAATGAAATTGCCTTTGTGATGTGCTCTTTTGGTGACATCCATCCAAGTCAGAAAGAAAATCCATATGTTGCCTTGCTAAGCAGGCGGGAGAAGCCCAAGAGAGCCCTGGCGGGGAGGAGGGACACATGGGTGTAGCCAAGGGGGGCAGGGGAGGCAGCTGCCCCCACAAATCAAATAAATCAATAAAAATACTTGACTGAGGTTCTGCCCCCCCCTAACATGAAGCCTGGCTATGCCCATGGAGGGACACCCCATAAGAGGGGGGTGGGTTGGAGCCAGGCCCAGGGAGGAGGGGAGACTGCCTGTCTCGGTTGAGCAAACTTTTAACACATCTTTTATATTTAGATACTGTTTTAATTCCAGTAATGTTCAAATGTTTTTTTAAAAATGTTTGTCCCCCCCACCCTTATAATCTATAAGCTGCCTTGAGTCCCTGTCAGTGAAAAAAAGGCAGGATACAGAGAAACAGATAATAACAATCAAATATTTAGGTGTAGTGTTGAAAGCATATCTTAATCCTATTCTTTTGAGATTCGTATCTTTTAAATATGGAAATAGTAAGAGCTTTGGTATCAGCAGTTTCTCTTCTACTACTTTGTCCAAAGGAAGGGCAAAAAATACCATTAAGAAGCGTAGAGGGAGGGAAACCACACCAGTGAAATACTGAGGCAACTTGCCTCTGACTAGAAATGTTCTCAATAATAAAACAGATGAAGATACATGCAGTAAAAGCAGGAATTTCCACATCCCATCAGTCCATTGTATTATATCCTAGTGGGCCATCTTATTTTATGATGGCAATTGCCTGGCTGTTCTCCTGAATTTCCTATTATGTACAGTATGGCTCCCCCTTCCCTTTCTAAGCATAGGATAAAACTGTTTTATGAAACGTTGGAGGGGAGAAAAAGAGAGGCACGATCAGACACTCACTGAACTGTTGCCAGCTCGGCATAAGCACATATATAAATTAATCAGTTTTTTCGGGCTGATTGCAGCACATGTGCGGTTTTGATTAGAGACTGGATTTAAGACTCAGCTGCCAAAAAGTCTTTTACAAGGAAAGGCTTAAGGCCTGCTCCAAAGAGAAAGAAAAAGTTCAAATAACTGGAAGACTGACAGAAAAGTGCTGTTTGCTTTGAAAGCTATGTATTAAAAGAAAAAACTAAAGGGGGGGGTAGTAGTTGATAATGGGGCAGAATTGCCTGGTTAGAATGTGCCCTTGAACTCTATTCATTCTTCTTGCATGCCTAGACAGGGGATGGACTGGGATGTGTAAGTTTGTGTAGAAATGAGCCCACTGTACAATGCCCGAATTCACATTCAATCCTCTATCTGCTCTTGCTTCTGGCCAGTATGTGGCCCGTGGAAATTTGTCTAGAAGGGAATGTGGCCCGCAGGCTGAAAAAATGATCACCACCCCTGCTTTAGCAGCTGGTGTCTGTGTGTGATCAGGGCCATGGCATGTGGAGGAGGGGCCACTCCCATGACAGAGGTCGCATACCCCTCAACTGTCCCGATTAAATTGGGGCATCCTGTTTTTGGACTCTGTGTTCTCACGGTGCCCCAAAACACGTGTGACTCCTCCAGGAGTGCGGCCCAGAAGACAAGCGCCCCAGTTTTTGGTTGCAATGTTTTCGGAAGGTATACAGTCCTGCCCACCTCCAGCTGCTATTTGGCATTGTTAAGGTTGTAGCACAGGAGGAAAGGGTTAACTCCCCTCAATTCAAACATGGTCCTGATCCTATTCGGTACCCACCCACCCTGCCCCATTAGCAACTATTTAAAATAAATAAAAAGAATCACACTATGCCAAGTTATGTCTTTAACCTAAAATGTAGTTTGGCCCTATGTCTTGATGGTGAATCTCTGCAACACTCTGTTGCCTGCAAAGCACTTTTGCTGCAATTATCAAAGGAACTTTTGTACAGTGGTACCTCAGGTTAAGAACTTAATTCATTCCGGAGGTCCGTTCTTAACCTGAAACTGTTCTTAACCTGAGGTGCGCTTTTGCTAATGGGGCCTCCTTCTGCCGGCGCACCACCAGTGCGCGATTTCCATTCTCATCCTGAGGTGAAGTTCTCAACCTGAGGTACTACTTCCGGGTTAGCGGAGTTTGTAACCTGAAGCGTCTGTAACCCGAGATACCACTGTATTCCCACAAAAGCCCTATGAGTACAGCCAATTTACAAGAGGGCAACTGAGGCTGAGGGAGCGTTGCTTGCTCAAGTCTACCCAGACTGAGAATTTATAAATGGAGCATGAATTTGGGCTCCAGATCTTTGTGTTCTACTTTGTTAATTAGACCCACAACTTTTTGTAGAACTGTGGTTGACAACTGCTGGGGGGGGGGGTGAGTAGTGGGGGTGTGTGCCAGAGGTTCAAAAATTACATCATGTTTTTTGAACGAATGCTACAGCTCTCTGTTCCTTTACCTCATTATCCATTTTAAATATGTTTGCTTGCAGCTGGTAGCTCTGCAATCTTAGCCCCAGATTTACATTTCCATAGAAACAATCTTCCTCCTCCCTGGGTTCCTCTTCTTAGCAAGTCCTTTTTTGCTTATCCTCTTCATCTATTCATTTACTACCTACCTACCTTGCTTCTTATTATGCTGTTCCAATTCCCCTGCCTTTTTCTTGTGCCACCACAGCAAAATATTTCTTCTATAATCCTATTCCACTTATAGTCTTTATCTTCGTAACTGTCAGAATCCCCTGGCGACTTGTCCTTCTGAAACAGGGAGGGAGGGGAACAGAAATGGATGTTGCAAACATTTCATCCCCTGTGAAATGTGCTACCAATTTGGTGGTCTTTTTTTCCTTTTCTTCTGTTTTTTTGCACTAAAAGGTGTAAAACTGCTTGCAAGGATGTGCATGTCATGAGGAAGAGGGAAAACTCCAATTGAATCACGAAGGGTTGACAAGTTGGAGCAGAATGGGGATGCACACCTGAATGTTGAACAGCTGCACTGCATTTTTCTCACTGGGATGTTTTCTTGGTTACACATTCACATCTCCATCTGCTTTCTTTCCCAACTAGCTATGCAAAACTCACACAATCAGAGTTCAAACCATGCTCAAGGTAGCCTACAACACACATGCAAAAATACATACGGTATCTGCAATGTAAGAAAAGTAGTCATAAACAATAAATGAAACATCGGAAATATACAACCAAACTGAACTACTTCCACATAAATCACAAGATCTAAAATAAAGTTACAAAAAACCAACAGCAACAACTCTCCCGCAAACCCGCACAAACAACACCCCAGGCTACAGGCACACAAGGACACACTTTGTTTTGCTGGGTAAAAGTCAGATCCAGCAGAATTAAAATGGATCCTTTCTAATTTTCATGTTTTTTTACATGGCATCCTCCCAAAAATCCATCAAATTAAAGCTTACATCACAGGGCTGGGGCATGGCAGCACCACAGAAACATTGACCCAAAGCACAGATCCTCATGGGTCTCCGTGATTTTTACGTATGATGACTGACCAAACAAAAAACAAATCAGTGAATCACAGAACACATCTATGGACATAGAAGCAACTTTGATTATTGCTTTGAGGGGATCCTTTCTAAAAAAAATTATCCAGCATAGCTGTGAAGGGTTTGGATGCTTTCATTTCCATTTCAGATTAACCACAGCTTTTTATGACAATTGAACCCCAAATTTGGAATGTGGTTTATATAGTTGACTTGTTAACCACAGTTTAGGGCATGGTTGTAAGACTAAACAAGAAACTGTGATTAATTGAAATTGAAAGCTTCTCTTCCTCAGGACTGCACTGGGGAGAAGAGGGGAAGTGGACTTTCCTAGCCCAGGGGTGCTACGCTGCTTCCCATCACAACAAACTATAGTTTATGATGATATCTGAACACAACCATTGTCTTTTATACATGTCTAGAAGCACAATGCCCAAAAGAGAAAGACATATCTATTGGTCACGTGCATAATACTCCCCTTAAATTTTAGTTGACATTTCATGATTGGGAGGGGCCCTTGGGCATATATTTAACACACACACCCCAATCCTCTGTGAGGGGTAAACTACAGTGCCCAGAATTCTTTTGCAGGAGGGAAATGTGCTTTAAATATATGCTCTGTAAACAGCCTTTTTAAGCCAAAGTGGTATGTAATTCTGCAGACAGGATCCAAATTATTATGCATTCTGTTCCCTCTTCAAAAACATAAACTGCAGTACAGATCTGAATCATTGTAAAATTGGTTTATTTTTCTATCATGCCCTCCCCCCCCCCAAACACAGACTTCTTCACATATTAACACAAACCTGACTCACTGTTGCACATACAATTGAATTAATCGCAAAACAATTTGCCCAATTAATCTGCCACATTTTTGGGGTGGGGAATGGGTGGCAAAATCCAATGAACAAACACAGCTGCAAACCTGCTATAACACTGAATTTTTAGTGAGTGGGAAATCAGATATATTAACCATATCTCCTAGGTAAGGTCAATTTGGTGGCCAATTTTGCATTTTCATCACCAAAAAGAGAACAAATGACACCAATTCAAATTTCATATTGCATATTATAAATGCAACTTTACAGACACATCCTACTATTTTTTATATTGTTTTTCTTTAATGAAATCTGCAAATACAATTGTAATTCCTACTAGTTAAACAGAAATGAAATACATCTCACCATCGTGGGGAAGATGACAGATAACTTCTCCACCTGCTGAACAGGTGCTACTAGCTGTTAATGGACAACCTGCCTCAAGGCTCCTGCTTTCCCTTGTTATGGCCCAGTATACCTGAAGGAGCATCTCCACCCCCATCATTCAGCATGGACTCTGAGGTTCAGCTCCGAGGGCCTTCTGCCGGTTCCCTCCCTGTGAGAAGCGAGGTTCCAGGGAACCAGGCAGAGGGCCTTCTCGGTAGTGGCGCCTGCCCTGTGGAACGCCCTCCCATCAGATGTCAAGGAAATAAGCAGCTATCTCACTTTTAAAAGACATCTGAAGGCAGCCCTGTTTAGGGAAGTTTTTAATGCTTGATGTTTTGTCGTGTTTTTAATATTCTGCTGGGAGCCACCCAGAGTGGCTGGGGAAACACAGCCAGATGGGCGGGGTATAAATAATAAATTTATTACTGTTGTTATTGTTATTTTTATCTTTTAACCAGACTTGGATTAACAACCCTCAAACACTTTCCAATGGAGGGCTGCCTTTTGACAGCCCTTCAGAATAGAGGACTGTGTTCTGTAAAGTAGGGTGCGTGGCCACACAACTCTCTGCCCAGCAACACATAGTTAGGAAGCTGCCTTATTTCAACCAGCTGCCTATTTGTCCACTTAGTCCAGCATTGTCTATTCTGACTGGCAGTGATTCTCCAGAGTCTCAAGGGAACAGATTGCCTCCATCCCCTCCTCTCTGATTCTTTTAACTGGAGAGGGCTGGGATTGAACCTGAGAGCGTCTGCATGAAAATCAGGTCCCAGGTTCAATCCTCAGCATCTCTGGGTAGGACTGGGGGAGAAACCTTGCCTGATCTATTCAAGAGCCACTGCCAGCCAGTGTATCCTACACAAAGGTAAATGGGCAGATTGTCTGATGCAGTACAACGCAGCTGTTAAGTTGTGGGTGAACATAACAGATGACACAGCGATTCTTTTATTTTCTTGTTTATTCAGCTCTTGTTTATTCACAGGCCAGAACAGAACTGAACTGAAGGGTTCAGCCAGGCTTCTTATATAGAGCTCCACTAGAATGCAACAGTAACCATTTTCTGTAACTATCCAATCACTGAATGTCACTTTCAATCCCTTATTTGCATATGTGGACCTGAGTGAAAACTATCTACAGTATCCCCCTGCTGGCCCAGGGTGAGAACTTCAGTACATAACAGCAGCTTCCTATGTGCAGAAAACTCCACATGACACCATCTCTCCCCCACCCCCTGGCCGCCCAGCACCACTTCTCCCTGTTCTGTAGGTTAGCTAAAGGGGGAACTGGGTGGCATGCAAGCCTTTTGGATTAGACTGTAAAAAATGCAACGCACAATAGCAAAACCTTTTACATGGCTTTGGCTCACCCAATCATAAAAAGGAGAGGGCAACATCCTCATTACTGTAACTGCATTAATAAATATTTTCAGAAACTCCAAGTGCAATAAATTTGCTTTCAACACTAATGTTGAATTCATGCACACTCTGTTTATGGCTTGATCAATATTTGAACAAAATGTGCTAGGAAATTTTGCCGTTTCTTTTTGCCTACATCTGTGTAACTCCATTGATTTCAGCGCAACGACTCCCTCAGCACCTTACTGTAGTGAGAAAAGAATTTTATGTCCAGTATTATCTGTGATATATATAGATCTAAGCATTATGTAGAAGCCAAGTCTTACCAAGCAAATTTTGCTTTAAGAAGGTTTATATATTCTTTGGGAGTTTCCAGAGCTCAATGATAAAAGGTGATTTATCCTTAAAATATTCATGCTTCCTTTTTCAGGCTCCAAGTTAGCATCTTTTGTGCATTATCCTAAGGCGGTTTCTGCTGTGGTGAAAATGTGTGGGTCAGTTTCTCGCTGATGTACAAATTGACCTATCTGATCTGCACTGCACCATTGAATAGTTTTGGATCAGATGTTTGTGCACAGCCTTCACCCCAGCTGTGTGTGAATGTCCTCATGTGTTAAGACCTCTATTGGCATTAGAAAGTCTGAGGCCACGCTCTTCCTCATTTAAGAGAGATGTTTGCCACATCCCTCCTTCCACAGTGGACCTGTGGGAATCACTAGTTCAGAACAGCCTAACAAAGCACAGGCATTCCTGTGCTTACATTATCATTTTTCTCCTGTGTGCATTGCTTAAAATAGGTAACCTTCACCTCAGATACCGCTTTGATGTTTGGCCATTGGTTCCCCTCAAACCAAATACTTTCCCAGATGCTCAGCTGTTGCACTGGGCCTACTAGAATTGCTTCCAAGATCACACACATTAAAGGCCAACGTCTGCATTAGAGGCAGGCACCAAAGACCCTCGATTCAATCTCCAACACCTTCAGTGAGAGGATCTCTCAGACACTTGTGATTTGGGGAAGTTTCTCCTTGTTGTGGCAGGCTTAGAAGACATAACTCAGAAAGCTGGACTAGAACTTCACAGTCCCCATAAAACAAGAATAGAAAAGTAACAAGAAACTTCTGACTCCATCCAGATCAGTCCAGTGACACCATCGCCCAGGGATGTTTTTTAGACGGAACTGGCCGGACTCAGTTCTGGCACCTCTCAGGTGGGCACCATTGACATTATAAGAGAACAAGGGTGAGTTCCAGCACCTCTTTTTCAAGAAAAATAGCACTGCCATCGCAACATGCCTGCCCTTCTTTATTTACTTAGTCTATTTCTAAACTGTCCTTCATTCTGTAGGCTCCCAAGGCAATATACAGAGAAAAAATTAAAGCCAGACATCAGAACACTAAAACATATTTTAATAGGTTTTGAAACACTACAACAAGCAGAGCACCAGGCATTTATGGCTTTATAATAATAATATCTAAAATACAGTAAGCCTGCAACTTGTGTGCATTCAGCTTTACATGCTTGACAAATTAAAAAAAGGGGGCAGAAAGGGAACAAGGACTTTGGCAATCCCACCTGCCATTGAACCCAATGCGTTTTGATTACGTGCAATTTTGGCTTTAGATGCAATACATGTGACCCTCATCTGTTCCAAGCCTACTTCTGCTGAGGAATCACACACCTCCTCCCAGAGCTAGCAAGCCTCGCCTGGCCAGCTAGGGAGCTGGGCTGTGGGCCCTTGCCTGCCTCAGCCTCATGGAGCGCCCCATCCGGAGCTCCCTATGTCTCAGAGCCCATTGTGTTCGTGGAGATAGGGGCCCCTCTGGCTATGGTGATGGGTCCTGCTGCTCTGGGTCCTATGCACTGACCCCCATCCCCTCATCATGCTCCGTCACCCCGCGAGTACTTCCGACACCAACCTCTCCATCCCATCCCAGCTTGCCTTGGTATGCCCCAATGCCAGCCACAACCCTCACCTGAATCCACTTCCCTCTCACTGTAGTCCTGTCAGTTCATAACTATGATGCTCATCCAATTACCTTTCCCCCTATGCTTCTCCCTGGAAAACCTGCTCTTTAATGCTGAATCGTAACAAGTGTCGATTCTGGTTTTCTTTGGATTGCCATTTGCTTCGATTCAATGGTAAAGAGAGGTTTTTTATGGGGAAAGCACTGGGGGGGAGAGTTCACTTTAAAGCACCAACCTGTGCCTAGAAACACAGCAAAAAAGGAAGTCCAGATGAGCTCTTTAAATCTCAAAGATTTTTGAATAACTAGACCACAGAGAGTAACAAGAAGAATAAAGGAGAAACCACTGTAGAAAAACAGAAAAGAAATGGTGACATGATCATAACAGTGAATGGAGTAGATTAAGCAAATTGAAGAATTCATAGCAGAGGAAAGAAAAGAGACAGGAAGGCTGATCAAATTAAAAAGTACTTCAGTTTTGAAGGTGGGGAAAGAATGAGAAATGCAACTTCTTCAGTGCTATTCCCCCCCCCCCGGGGTACTCAAGGGTACACAGTCTTTATAAATGACTTGGATTATAGAACTAAGGTGATGATCACCAAATTTGAACATGACACCAAACTAATGGGTTGCTGATGCTGCAGAAGACAAAATCAGGATTCCAGATAATGTTAACCAATTGGAGAACTGGGTCAAAACTAAGAAAATGAATTTCAATAGGGACAAATGTAATGTTCTGTACTTAGCCAGGAATAACCAGTTGCACAAATATTGTTAAGTATAGTTGTTTAATTGTACATTGAAATGGAACTGCCCAGGTAAGAGATATTTAGAGGAGGCCTGTCCATTGGGGCACCGTGTGGCAATTTAGCTATTCTGCTGGTATAGCTTTTTGGTAGAGCAGTGGAGTTTCCTGCCAGCGTATCCGAGTTGTTATACCAGCCTGTTTGTCATGGTGCTAGCTGTTCTGCTGGTGTCATGAGACTTCCATCAAATCTTAGAGCCTGTAATTAAAGCATAGGATTCTGCTCATATTCTGGCTTCTAACCGCCCCAAGTTTCATTCTGATGCAAACCACTCTCCCATCTCTAACCCTTAGATTTGGAGAAACCGACTGTGATCGTGAAGCAGGGCTATGCATTCTAAATGAACCGTTGATCCACCCTATCACGTCTTTCCATTTTTGTCCAAAGGAAAGTGAGTCAGAAAAGAATCAAACCTATGATGGCTATTAGCCAAGTCTTTAAATGTGTTTCTATTATCAGGTGCTCCTATTATATCGCTATGATTTAAATGCCGTCGTGCGACCTGGAGACAATAGACACAAGATTTGAGGGTTTTCTGCTGATCGCTGGTGCTGATGCTGCTGTATACATAAGTAATCGCACAAATGAGTTAAGAAAAACCATTTCAAAAGAAAGCACTGCCAGGTACTTCAGCTGCCACATCTTTGATCAGCGACACTTGTCTGACATTGAATAACTTGAAACGAACGGCGTGTTGAATGGAATACATTAAATTTTGTTAGTTTGAGGAGGGCAGAAGAATGATATTAGCAGACAGTAAGCAGAAAGGGAGACGTCAAAAGCACCCCATGGAAAACATAAGAAGAACTGTGTTACATCAAGGCAAAAGACGCATCCATCCTGTTCTCCAAGTAATCCTACAGATGCAACCCTACAGCAAGGATCTAAATAGTTCTGCAGTTTAATGGGCCTTTCTTAAACTCCCACTGGCTTTCTAATAAGGAAAACCTATTGATAAGGTTTACTTAGAGTAGACCCATTTAAATTAACGAACATGACTAAGTTAGAGCCATCAATTTCAACCGGTGTACTCCAAATAAAACTTGGTTGAATGTCACCCATAACTGCTAAGTTGTTTTGAACACAGCAAGCTGCCTTTTCCTGAGTATTACAGACCCTGGGTCTGGCTAGCTCAGTAATGTCCACCCCGAGTGGCTATGGCCAAAGGCACCAATTCCTAGGGGGTCAGGTCCCTTCATCCCCCCTAAAATATTTGAGCCCTCCCCCAGTTGATAGGCATTGCTGCCTTTCTTTCTTTTCCACATTTGGTTCCCAACGAGCACTGTAAATGAACTTGTAAAAGGGTTGCTGGATGGCAAGAGAGCTGGGACTGGGCAAGAAAAGGCAACATCATTTCTTACAGCCCTTGCAATTGGAGGAGAGAGAGAGAGAATGCAAACTGCTTGCCCCATGGGGCGGGTTCACAGAGCTTGAAGGTCCCAGGTTTCATCCCTGACCCATAGCTGTCAACTTACAGATTTGAAAATAAGGGACCAGCAGCCTTGAAAATAAGGGATCAACAGCTAAAATAAGGGATTTTCCAGGCACAGGTATGTTCAACTTCTGAGCCCCTCCAAGCCAAAGGCAGAAAGCCCAGCCAGCAGCCAAACGAAGCCTCAAGTGGCGGTTCCCTCAGTGCAGCAACCCGGCAAAGGGGATGCAGCAAGGATGTGATGGCCTGGGATTCCGATTCTGAGAGCGAACCGGAGGAATCCCAGCCGGCACAGGAGTCCCTGCCTCCAGGGCTGGCTGAACTGGGGCAAGGCCTAGATTCTGAGGAGCCTGCACCTGTGCCAGATCCTCAGGAGCAGGCACCAGGTGAATCCATTCTGGCCCCAGAGGTGCTTGAGGACTCAGTGTCTACAGGTGAGCTTCCCCCGGGACCCAGTAACCCTTCAGCCTCTCCTGAACTGCAGAGGCTTAGGGCAGAGAGGCGAAGGGAACTGGTTTCTCCCAGGAGGAGTGCTCGCCTTAAGGCCAGGAGAGGCGGGGCTCCTGGGGGCCGGGACCGCCCCTGGCCTTAGAGAAGATAAAGGCCAGTCAGCCCGGTCCCAGGTTGCAGGAGCAACGTCGTTATTGAAGAGCTGTTTCGGCCAGCATCCAGTCCTGTTCCTCCAGTGTTCCTGTTCCCCGCCCAGCTTCCTGCTTCTGACCTTCCAGCGTTCCTGTTCCCCGCCCGGCTCCCTGTTTCGGATCTCGCCTTGCACCTTGTGGACTATTACCAGGCTAGTGACTTAGGACTGAACTTTGACTACGATACCAGTAACCTTTCCCCCGGGACCAGCACAAAGGAAAACCACTGTCACCTCTCTGCTGGGAAGCGCTGAGCAAAGGCGAATCTCCAGGCAACGCGGCCGATTTGATCAGCACAAGGCATGCAAGCCCCCAGTCGCTCTTAGACTCCTTATTGGGTGAGCAACGCAGCCAAGCAACACAGTTGGAGCCTCCCTCCTCCCTGGCTGGCAGGCAGGCAGGGAGGGAGAGGAGCTGCTTCCTTTGAAATCCGGGAAATTTAAGGGACATCATCAATAAGGGACAGCAGCAGGACACGGCACTGGGACAGCTATGCCCTGACCTCTCCAGGTAGGAATGGGAATGTATGCTGTCCGAAACCCTGAAGAGCTCCTCCCAATTAATGTTCATAACACTGAGCTAAATGAACCAGTCGTCTGACTTCCAATGTTTCATGCCCCTGTGTTCCATCTGCAGGGAGCATCTCCTGGGGTTGTTAGCCCAGTCATGAGGTGAGCTGATAGCTCCATCTCGGATACAAGAGAATGGCTTGGGATTTAGGAGCAGCAAATTTTGCCTGAAAGGTGTCAGCCCTGAAGCGTAACCTCAACAGTGTCAGCCTCTTGTCCTGGAAAACAGCTTCTTGCGCTACCCAGTTAATGTGTGGTATTTCAAGCAGAGTGAGGAGATGGATTTTCCCAATGCATGACTACAGCAGAGGCCTCCAGAGAAAGGTTGCAAATCTGTGTCTTTAATTCCACCTTTAAGTGGCTTTTTGATACAGAAGCACATATTAACATATTCTGCTTCTCTCCTTCTTAAATATCCTTTGTGTCACATCACACTTAAAAACTTCTTTGCATTTCTGCTTGAACTGAGTTTAAAGTGCCTACTTGTGTGGGCACAAGCCAACTAAAATTAAGCATCTTTTGGCTCCACTGATTTCAATGGGTGAGATTGACTCTCCCGTTGAAACAAATGGGTCTTTTAACTTTGGTTGGATCCTTCCCAGTGTTTCCCCCTGCCCAACTCCTGGTCATATACTCTTGCCAAGCCTTTGCCTTGGAAAAAACCTTGCCTTTGAAAAGGAATGTCAACTCTAGCCCATTTTCTGCGTAACCTATTAGCTGACTGAAAGCTTCACCACCTCCATTTTTACTTCTCTCTTCATTTATGGCATGTATGTACAGATGTAAAACATATGGATTGCAAAAAGAAAGAAAGAAAACACTCCACAAAACCAAACATATGGGATCATTATGGATTATATGGACAGATTTATGGTCCTTGGATTGAATAATAGGCACTGACCTTGTGGATATATCATTTTTAATCTGAGTAAGTGTTAGTGGATTGCCCTTGGAAAAACTGTTACCCTTATGAAGGGCATGGCATAGTTATTTTGGGTGAAATTCTGATTTCATTGGCAGATGTTAATTCCAGTGGTGATGACAATCAATGACCGTGGTGGAATGAGCATTTAGTCATTCCCAAGATGAGGAGGAGGACTTTGGTTTATGCATTACCTTAACGGCAGTGCTGGATGTAAAAAAAAAGGAATGTTATTCACTTTTATATATTTGAATATTCCCCATTGAAATCATGCACCTTTGAAGTGTAACAGCTAGATTGTGCCCCGATATAATATACAAGATCTTCATTATTCTGTATGGCTTTTGTGACAAAGTGCAGGATCAAAAAAGCCTCTTTGCCTTTTACCTTCAACCCCTAGCACAGAAGTTGGAGAATTTTGGAGGGAAAACCTTTTATGGTGAGATCTCCTCATCCACTTTGAAGAATGGGTGGCTGACAGGGAACAAGCAAGCTGGATCTCAGGGAAGATTTTCCTGAGTGGATGGTCAATTTTTGAAAAAGTGACATGACTGTTTCATCCTCTGCATGGTACCCCATACTGTTCCAGAGAGACCACTAACCTTCAAGCATTGTTTACTCAGAGGAGGCCATATGGGGCTATAGTGGGTGGGAAGTATGAGTAGATAGGAACATAGACATCTTCTCTGGCTTTCATTCTGCTGCTGGGCCCATTTCAAAGTGCTGGTATTAACCTTTAAAGCTCTCCTGTGATGGCTTGCGTACTTGAAGGATAGATTTCTTCTCCATATACCTGTATGGACCATAAGATCTTCTTCAGAGCGTCTTCTCCAGGTTCCTCAGCCTAGGGAGATGAGGTTGATGGCCACTAGGAAGAAGGCCTATTGAGTGGTTGGAGCCCCAGCTATAGAATACCCTTCCCGGTGGCTGCATTCATCATTGCATAAAGTCTTCCAGTCTTGCTTCTGTTGCTTTTTTTACATAAGGTTAGCACAAATGTGACAGAAATGGCAGGAAGGAAGTCCATCATCGTAAGAACTTGCTTCTGTGCTTCGTGCTGCCCGTGATTCTGTTTCATTTCACTAGTCTGGCAGCTACCTGCCAAAAGTCAGGCCCACGGATTCAGTGAACATACTGCAAAATAAGCATATATAGATTGACAGCTTCATTCTTCTTTCTGCATGAGGCTACTTTCTGGATTGTAACCATGGCCTGCCAGATCTCATTTCCTTTGGCTACCCCACACTCTGTATTTTGGGCTCATCCACTGGGAAAACCCACTGTTTATTGGTAAATCAGAACGAACGTCTATTGTTTCTTCTGCGGATTGGCATTTGTTCCAATTCAGTGTTAATCAGTGGGTTTCTGCAGGGAAAGCAGCTGAACAAACAAAAAATCGCTCGGATCCATGCCTACAAAGCATGGCACAGGCGGAAGTGTGGATGAGCCCTTTGACTTTTGACCTTTTCTCCTGCTAGGAGGTTTTCAATAGGATGAATCACCAGCATGAAAGTTGGTGAATCAAGAGGTGTGTGAGGCACCCCCCTTTTTTTGGTCTTTGAGGTTCTTCAGAAGAACAAGTTCCATGCAAGAACATAGTAAGAAAATCACCTTGAGGCCTCTCAAAAAGGACATCTAAGAGATTTAGGTACTGCATCACCCTTGCTATTTTCATTGACTAGCCTAGGAGACACTGACTTCTCTGTCACTAGGGCATACCAAAGCTTGCCTGCCAGATCAATTCAGCAATGTGCCACTCACTTGTCCAAAAGGCAGGCTTTCTGCTGGTTCTCTGATGTGCTGTGCATTCTAATAATGGCCTGCAATAAAATGGCGTACTTATATGGCTGGCTGAGCAGAGCAAGGAAAAACAGCCTTTCTTGGGTACCTTCACTAGAGTGGTGCTATCTTACATGTCCTTGTACAGAGGACAGGTGTACATCAGGTTTTAGATGGTTCCTGAATCAAGAGCTGAAGAGAACATGTTGGAGAGATTTGGGACTGGTCGGAGGCAAAGTGGGATCATTCTGCAGCACCCTGAGATGAAGTGGGGCGATTTGGATCTTATGTTTGCCACTCATTTTGGTGGACAAAGTCTCAAACAAAGATGTGCTCTCCCAAGCCCACATTCCCAGCATGTTTGTCACAGTGACAACTACACTGACTTGGTTGTGTACACAGAACAGAAGATGGCAGGACACCCAAGGATATGCTCTACAGGGAGCTGGCTTCAGGCACTAGGCCTGTTGGCCGATCAACTCTACATTGCAAAGATGTCTGCAAATGTGACATGAAAGCTGGCAGCATTAACCCCACTGTATGGGAATCCCTTGCAGACAATCACAGTGCCTGGAGACAGACAGACATGTATGCACAGCAGTGACCAGAGGAGGAATGATAGCTGGGAGGATCGCAGAGAGAAGAAATGCTATGGTGAATCTGTAGCAACAAAACCAGACACCTTCATCTGCTCCACCTATAATAAAACATGTCTCATGTTTGACTTTACCTCTGAAGGCACACTCTTCCATTGTCTCCCGAGACAGACGGATCCCAACAATATTTTTTTGCCAATTGAACAGAGCACAAGTCTTACAAATTCACCATAACTCCCTAACCCTCACACCTAACCTTCAGAAATTTGGCACGATACTTTTCTAGGGTCATCTGCATTATGTATGGCATTTCCAGAATGACCGCTAAGGCATATTACCTACAAAACCAGAGAGCACAAAAAAACCTCCACACCAATTTGTTTATAATTTGTAAAGTTTGTTACCTGGGGCACCTAAGCTGATATATTCTATTTTCATATAAACAATAGAGGAGATTAAGTTAATCCATTTTTACCCACCCCCAAACCAGTAAGTGCTGCCCATGAGCAAGAACCACGAGTGCCAAACTCTGGAAAGTTCTTAGCATTACAAATCTTGAATACTGGCTACCCACCGTGGAAGAATGGCAGATGAAAGTTATAGACTATATGGGACTGGCTGAGATGACTGGCAGAATCCGAGACCAGGGGAAAGAGACGGCGGAAGAAGATTGGAAGAAATTTAAAGACTATCTTAAGAAATATTGTAGGATTGCTGAATGTTAAGACGATGTTGATTTTGAAATTAAGGGGTTGCCAGCTGTAATTTTTATGTGGATATGAAAAGTAAGTTTAAAAACTTAACAGAAACTAAGGGAAGGATTTGTTGAAAAGACTTAATTAGAGAATGGAATACAGTAAGGAGAGGTATGAGGAGGTCGGGAAAGTAAGTTTCATGAACATAAGGGAATGAAGTTATACATGTGGTTTTTTGTGGGTTTTTTGTATGTATTTTTGTTTTTTGTTTTTTGTGTGTGTTTTTTGTGATGTTCATGTTTTATAAAATTTGTGAAAATCCTAATAAATATCTTAAAAAAAACCAAAACAAATCTTGAATACTGGTATCAAAAGTATTGGCTGTTAGAAAAAGTTACTCAGAACTTGAAATGAGCAAGAGGATGAAGTATGGGAGGCACTTTCAGTGCAGAAAGGTTCAACATTATTGAGTATGCATGCTAGTAACATGGTAGATCCCCGCTTTTGGCTTTTCCTCATTTACAGTTGGCAGTGAGCAGAAGCTTTATTTTAGATTGCTGCGGGGTACAATCCTGATGCCTTGAAAAGGAGAAAAAGATTTAATCTAGTAGAAGAAAATGGCTTGATTCTTACCTGTAAATCCTTAAACTCTCTGTAGAAAAAGTGGGATATTATGCACTGAGACTGTAATCCTGCTGACCTCTGTAATGGATATTGTTTGGGATGTTGTGGGCGTTGCTTGTATTATTTTCATTTGTTTTGCATCACTTCTGAAATTATTAAAAAATTAAAAGGGGGTGGGGAATCGATCCTATGCTAAAGTGCATAATATGTGTGAATGAGTACCATAGGCATTACTGCCAGTGACACTACTGCAAGGTCAGAAATTCCTCCAGTACCTATCCATGAAATTTGCAATCCTCCTCCCTTTTCAAAAAAACAACCTTTGACTGTTGCTATTGATTCACAGGCTGCACATGATTCACAGGCTGCTCATGTAATAGAACACACATCTCCTATGGCATGACAAAACAACAGGAAACAGTCCCTGAATCTAGCTTAGCCACCAAGTTTGTCTTTAGAGCTCAATATACGGGATCCTCCAGTCTTTTGGGATTTTTCTACTGAAGATGCAATGGTGACTTTCAAAGTGCTGAGCGCTCTTCAAGGACTTCAGCCACATCTCCCGAAGAGCGCCAGAGTGTTTCTTGGAATACAGTCCTGCCGGCATATGTGGAGTTTTTGAAAACCTACCCATGTGGCTCTGGTGTTTTGCATGCACTGGACAGCATCACTGGGAAGCTTCGCTCACGTAGCTGCTTGTTCCTGAAGCAGGCTGCTGTGCTCTTTCTTTTAACTATCAGTGGAGCTGTGCATTTTATACTAAAGGGGGTGATCACAAAGATGTGATTTTTTTTAATAGAGAAAAGGAGGTGATTAAATTGTGGGGGCAGTGCCACAATTGCCTAGATAGCATGTCTGTCTGTCTGTCTAGCTATTTATCTAGCTATTGTTTCATTTAAACAGCTAAATGGAGTGTGCCATAGTTGTATAGCAGGGAAGTGCTCACTCTCCAATGATTAAAGTAACAACAATACCCCCATGACAAAAAAATATATATATAAAAAGTGCTGGGAAATGCAATTTCTTCAAAATGAGAAACTCTATGATGGGGAAAGATGTTACTGGGATCACCAGAAAAACTATAAAAACAGTTTACTGCACAGATAAGAGACTCAGCTTATACAGCTGCAAATAAAACGTTTTAAGTATGTTGCAAAGTGCAATGTACAAATGTGACACTAGATGGCAACAGTGAGCTATGGCAAATTCAATATATTTTTCAATTTTTTTTTTAAAAAAAAGCATTTTCACAGCTTTTTTAAATATATGGGTAGATTCCACCAAGTGTCATTTTTAAAGTGCTCATGGTGGTGTAGGTGTATTAGCCTCAGCACTGCTATCGGATGAATATGTAAGGCTCACTTACACTGGAAGCTAGGGACATACAAATATATGCCATGACCAGTTTACGTATAAGCTAAACAAGCTATAGCTTGGGGGCCCCCAAAAAAATTAAAGGAAAAAAACCTGGATGTACATTTCCAAAATATAAGATAAAAAACAAATAAAATAAAACCTACATACAGCAACAGTGCTTTGTGTTGTGTAGGCTCCTATGATGTAAGTAATGGGCCCTGCCTGCTAGCCTGCTCCCTAAAATATCACTGGTTTGTTGTTGACAAAGGACAGCTGGGCATATAAAGGGCCCCATTACCTTCAGTAGCTTAGGGCCTCATCAAACCTAAATCTAGCCCTGGGTGTGACTGCATTTGGAATACTGTCTACTGTGCTATGTATTGAAGAGCTGGAAAAGGTTCAGAAAAATATAATCATAATGATTAATGGGAATGGAACAACTCCCTTACGAAGAAAGCATTGTGGCATTTGGAACTTTTTAGTTTAGAGAAAAGGCAAGTAAGAGGGGACATGATAGAAGTGTATAAAATTATGCATGCATGAGGAAAGTGGATAGAGGAAAGTTATTCTCCCTCTCTCATAAGGCTAGAACTCATGCACACCCAAATAAGCTGAACATCTGAAGAAGGTTCAGTGGTATACAAGTTCAAGGATATATAAAACATGGCTAAAATGCAAAAAGCAATTAAAAAGAAATATACATGAAACCATAACTAAAATCAAAGATAAAATCAATAAAACATGTAAAACAAATCTAACTAAATCCTGCATCTCTGGAGAGGCTTGTTGCAAGAGAAAGGTTTTCAGCAGGCATCTGAAATAGTATAGTGAAGGCATCTGCCTAATATCAATAGGCTTGGGTTTCTTTCTTACAGAAAATCTGCAGCGCTGCCTGCCACCTCTGAGTGATCTAGCTGATGACTGTGATCATGTTGGCTTGTTAATTTAGCTAAGGGTGTTAAGTGATTCAAAGAGATGATTTCAGCTCCTTCCAGGACAGCGCTGTCTCTGTTTTCCCCGGTGGCTTTTTTGCCAGTGTTAGAACCCAGCTGCTGCTCGAGCTAAAATCTTGTTCCAACCTTAATTGCGTCGGGGCTTCCGTCATCAGAAGTGCCGGGATCTTTGCTGTGACAGGCCACAGTCTAGTGGCAACGCCACCACTTCTTGAAGAATCCCTGCCTCTACAAACCCTCATTACATTGACTTGTGTGGGAGAAATACCTGCTGCCTCATTGTGCCAGGTGCCTCGATGTTCAATTCTTCCACACGGCTGGCGGAAATCTCACAATTTAAATTCCAATCTGGCTCAGGAATCAAGAGCTGCAGTCCATCAGCCCCATCTATAGAATTGCTCACATTACTATGGACCAGTAGTGTTTTGCCCCAGCCTAACACAGGGCTGCGGTGGGAGGGGGAGAAAGTACTTTGCTGCCAAGAAAAGACGGTGCCAAGAAGACACAGCTGTGGAAAAGGGGAGTGGAGGCACGGCCTACTAATCTCTGCCTGCCTTCTTACTTACGTCCTGTGCAGGGGTAGCTTCTTCTTCCTTAGTCTCAGGGAGATAGATATGGGGGGAAACTAGGATTGGTTGACTCCACCTCATTGGTTCCAGCTGCTTCCACAAAATACCTAATAAAAATAAAAACAGCAACCCAATACCCTCCCCCCAAAAAAACCACATTTTAAAAGGATGTAAATTAGATTAACCAATGTCTGGTTAAAGAGGAACACTTTTGCCTGGCGCCTAAAGGTGTATAATGAAGGTGCCAGGAGAACTTCCCTGGGGAGAACATTCCACAGACGGGGAGCCACTGCAGAGAAGGCCCCGCTCTCATGTTGCCACCCTCTGAACCTTTCTATTGTTTGAGCTAAATGACCTCCAAGGTCCCTTCCAACTCTATAATTCTGTGATTCTACTATACAGTCCAGGACAGATGGTTGTTGTTGTTTTTTTTTTTTTTTGCTTTATTTTTTTAAAAATTATATTCATTAACATTTTTTATTTAAAAAAACCCAGAATGAATTTCTACACGAACAAAACAAATCCAGAGCTTGCATTCTTAGACACTTACATGTTTGCACCATGGAAAGAAAGTTCAACTTACTTTGTACTCCATGGAAAAACTTCGACAACACAGTGACAACACTGTATCCCAAGTGCCCATTATGCCAGTGTATGTTTCAGAAATGAATCATGTGTGGTGCGTGTAATCACAGTTACCCCAGTATTTCTAAAAGGAATAAATGGGAGCCATGTAGCTTCAAATGCGTCATGCTCAGCTAAGACTTTTGACCATCTGCTGCTATGTGCTCATTTCTCAGTCAGTGCAATGCACCAATATGGAGAGTACCAATATTGTGGATGAAATCCTGATGACATCTTCCAACTCCTGGATGTCTCTAGAAGAAAACGATCAAATTATTGTGTGATACCTTAATCCCAAAGAAAAATCACTATGAATGAAGTTTTAGGAATAGTTTCTGTTGTGATTTTGGAGAGATATTTGAAATCCTGATCCCAGAATTTCTTTACACATGGGCAGTGCCACCACATATGCCCCTGGGACCACAGGCAGTCCAACAATTTGGAAAAGAGGGTATGATCTATATGCAGAATTCCGGGGGCAAAAATGCATTTATTTATGGGAAGACTCCCTTATGGATGCCTACAAGATTTGAAAAGGTGTCTTCCTCCATACTCCCATTCCATACCAGGTGTGGTGCAGCCTGGTTTGTTATCCGTTAATAAATGATGAATGCTTTGTCTCAGTTGGCAGGGAAAGTCCATCTCTATCCTTCTCTCATTTTAACTGGGAGCGCCTTGCCATTCTGTTTAGAGCAGGAAAGAAGTGAGTTGAAAGCCTCCACTGCCGTAAGCAACCCTAGAATTTCTTGCATGCAGATCACATGAACTCTGGCATCACTCTCACGGGACAAGGTGTAAATCTTCCAGGTGCTCTGCACATTCACAAGTGTGTGCCAATGACACTTTTCATCCTGGAAGTCCCTGCTGCAAAATATTACAATATATCTTTCCCATCAGTGTATATTGGCATTGGTTCCTACATACAGACTCGTCCTACACTCGAGTAGGACCCTGGTAGAGTCACATGCCCAACTGGCATGTTCTCTCCCTCCTGGTCATTTGTTCGGGAGCTTCAAAAGCTTTCTTCAGCCCGAACATCACAGCGACCGATGGCAACAGACATTGGCACACTTAGGGACCCGCAGAGTCTTTGCAGCTTGCATAACAGACCTCAGCAACTCAGCATTTTGGCTAATCTACTTTATTTAAATATAAACACACAGAGAGCACTTCAACATGGCTCCCTCTCTTTCTAGCATCAGACAGCAAAGAGAAAAAACAAAGGACAATAGTCCCACTTCACGGAACACAGTAACACAAACATCCTGTCTCCGTCACTTCCCACTCTGTAGAGTCAAAACATACACTGTCATGTGATAGACAAAAATCCCATGACTGCAATCACGGAGCAGGAATTCTAGCACTGATTACATGGAGGAGTCAGGAGGCAAAAAAGGAAAGAACCACACAACTATTTTAAAGTAGCTTTTAATGGTCCCACTGAAGTAGAAGAAACATTCTTCCAGCAGATGAGAACTTGAACCTGGACCATTATTCACTAAAGACCATTCCAGTCTAAAAGAAAGCATTATGAGTGTTTACTCTAATATAGTGCATTTTAAGCAATTCATTTTGGAAGTGGCTTTTCATTAACATTGCATAACAATGTTGCATTCTTTGTGAAAATTGAATGCACATGTTTGAAAAGGAGGTTATATAGAGATTTGCTGCATGTGTTTCTCCCATAATAGGCACGATCTCCATCGAGGAAGATAATACATGACCTGCAGATAATTGATGAGGAGAAATGAGGTCAACCTGTTCTTGAGAACACAGAAAACATTAGGTGAGAGACAATAAACAGACTGACGCTTACTTGAGGCTTGGTGTGTAGTGGACCATCTCTAGCTACCAGCTGTTTTGGGTAAGGTCCCAGGTTCCATCTGTGACATTGCCAGTTAAAAAGGACGAGTCAGAAGGTAAGATGTAAGACTTCTGCCCAAGATCTTGAAGAGCAGCTGCCCGCCAGAGGAACGAGATGGACTAATATTCCAGTCTGGTATAAGGGAGCTTCCTTTGTCAGCACTCCTGAGTGGAAGTAGTTTAGCGATAGAGCACTTCCTCCCACATTTACCTACTGGGACAGTAAGATCTACTTCTCATGATGTCCCATCCAAATGAGTTACAGCAAGGGTCTTCATGGGGGTGACACCCAAATGGTTGAATGCTCTCCCCTGGTTATAGTCTAGTTATAGACCATTTTATTTTCCTAGGTTGTTAAAGATCCTTTTAATGACTTTTAGTGTATGTATGCATGCATGCATGTATGTATGTATGTATGTATGTATGTATTTGTGTGTGTTAATGTATGTTTTGCTGTTGCTGGTTTTACAGGTTTGGTTCTGTGCCATGGTTGTTTTGCTTCTGTTTCATTTTTAGTGTTCTTGTTAATTGCTTTTACACCTTTTAACTTTTATTGTTAACTATGCAGTAGATGGTGTTATTTGTATGCAGATGATGTAAATAAAACATCAAAAGATTGCATTTTTCAGTGCTGGGCACCTTACAGTTTGGGAATGCCCCCAGTCTGATACCCTAGGGAAGCATTGCCACTGGTAGAAAATGCTGATCTAGAGAGATAGCTTGTCTGACTTGGTATAAAGCAGTTCTTTTGTTCCTTTTTTTAAAAAAAATTCCTAGGAACTAGAAGGTATGTTTGTTTGGGATCTGGATGTAACTTGCATGCTGCTGGAGGTCCAGGCTGTTGTTTCCTCTTGCATTTAGGTGTGGAGCCTTTGTTTCTTTGTGTGTGTGTGTGTGTGTGTGTGTGTGTGTGTGTGTGTTTTAATTTTTAACACCTCCAACTTGTAAGCACTCTGGTGACTTTCAACCAAAGGTATATCAATTTTTTGGCCACCAGGATTTCTCTATCATGGCATCTGCCTGCTTCACTTGTGGTTTATCACACTGCTCAAAGAGGCACTGGAGCCCTGCAAAAAATAGTGGTGAGCAAAAAAGGAAGAGCTCTGGACAGCCTCCACAAAGGATCCTCATCTTCACTGATCTTCAGGGTTGGCCCAAGCTATTTATCTGTTTGAAGCGGAGCCCTAATTATGTCCCCTCTGCTGCTAGGTTCAACAGTTTAAAAAGTATTGCAACAATTCTTATCTTCAGCTACCCTCCCAACCACTTTCATGGGGCAAAAGTGTTTGCCTACTCAGTGACTGCAATGCTCCCTGCCTTTACTCCCACAGAACTGGCTTCATTGAACGTCACATAGCCACCCTTCATTGGGTGGGTCACCATGTTGTGAGGTCACCATGGTGCCTATGTTAACCCCATTTGGCTGTGATCATGTCTTCTTCTTCTTTGGCAATCACTCGGTTTTAACAGTGAGTCCGTAAGTGACTGGGGAGGCCAATTCTGGACCCACACGTCTTCCCACAGTGGGAACATAGGTTTCTGGGCAGGAGTTGATCATGGTGAGGGTTTGCCAAGTGTGCATTCCTCTTAGCCCCTTTCTCCCTTTCGTCCTGATTTGAGCATCTTCAAAACCCATGACACCTTTGGTAAACTCCAACTGGAGTGCTCACAGGCCAGTGTTTCCTAGTTGTTAGTGTTTATACTACATTTTTTAAGATTTGCCTTGAGAGAGTATTTGAACTTCTTTTGTTGACCACCAGCATTACGCTTTCCATTTTTAAATTTGGAATAGAGTAGCTGCTTTGGAAGACGATAATCAGGCATCCGTACAACATGACCAGTCCAATGAAGTTGATGTTAAAGAATCATTGCTTCGACACTAGTGATCTTTGCTTCTTCCAGTACTGATATTAGTTCACCTGTCTTCCCAAGTGATGTGTAAAAATTTTTGGAGACACCGTTGATGGAATCTTTCGAGGAGTTGGAGATGGTGTTTATAAGTAGTCCATGTTTCACAAGCATACATGTAGCCAGGAAGGAGACACTGTTTTAAAAGCAGCTGGGCAACAAACACACTTTGAAGAACAGACCAAAGAATATACAAGGGATCGCTCACCCACTGATCCCCACAGCTTCCCCTTAAGAACACCTGATTTGTGCATACAGTATTTGCTTGTTTTCTGACATGCACAGATGTAGCAGATTTGGCTTTCCTCCTTGCTCCAATCCCATCTGGGGAAAAGCTTCACCTCTGTAATGAGAGGCAGCACAGGAGCGTGGCCAGTAAAACACCTGGCATTCTTAAACATTTGCTGTGCCCTACTACAACAACAACGTCCCTCTGCCTCTTAAGCTATGGGCTGACCCTTGACCTTGGTGCACTTGTTTGATCTCTGCGGGACACACCCATGCACAAGCATTTGCTCACTGCAGACATATTTGATGTTTGGGAGAAAGAGCCGTGGCCAGGACGCAAGCTAATGAAGGTGCGCTCAGCATATAAAACAGCCTGGGCAAAGGAAAGGGAAACACAAAAATAGCAAATGACCTTAATGGGTCAAGTTGGACGGCTCAGGGCTCTGGTTGAGTAAGAGGGGATGCCTGCCAGCTGCCAGTTCAGATCAAGGCCAGCAGGAGAGCAAATAGCTTAAAATGCCGAGTAACACGAAGATTGGAAAGCAAGAACATACTTCCTGGTCTGGGCAGAAAGATTGTTTCTCTCCCCCAGCCATTACTCAGTTCTGTGGAGTGACATCTAGCCGAACTTGTCGTGCTTACAGCTTTTAAGGCTGGCTCCGAGAAGACTGACTCATCATGGGGAGGCTTATGTAAAATTAGTCTTTGCGGGAGCAAATGCAGGAACAAACATCTGGAGGTCTGCAGGTTCCCCATCCTTGGTAGAGCAAGCAGAGGCAAAGTGGGTGCAGGACAAGCGGAAGACGGGAACATTAGGCAACCTGAAGACCTTGGAAACTTTAAAAGAGGCTCCAACTTGTGCAGTGTTAAGACTTGACCGGTACTTAAAATGTAGAATAGGATGTTTATGGTACTAATAAACAGCATGCGGGGTGTATAGAGAGCTTGGAAGCAGCAAATACCGTATTTTTCTCTCTATTACACGCAGATTTTTTCTCCTAAAAAGGAAGGGGAAATGTCTGTGCGTGTTATTGAGCGAATGTGTGTGTGGGGGGGGGGGGTCCCTGGAGCCGATTAGGGGAGCGCAGGAACAAAAATCAGCAAAAATCAAATTGTGCGTTGCGTCGGAGAGGGAAACCTGAAAAGAGGAAGTTGCTGCTTTCCTGCATTCTGCCTCAGGGTCTTACTGCCCACTCGCTTGTGTTTCATTGCTGTGTTTGCTCAAACGGAACAAAGAGCAGGCAAATCCCCTCCCCTCCAGGCAAGCAGAGGGGAAAGCAGAGGTCTTTCCTTCTAATTCCTCTCCGTGCTCCTCGCAGGCAGCCAGAAAACATGCAGGAGAGAGAGAGCTGGCATCGGTTTGGGGAAACTTTTGCCTTTCTTTCCTCCCTCCAGTTAAATCCCTCTCCTGCATTCTTAGCCAGCTGCTTCTCTGCACACCGCTCGCGTGCTCCTTTTCCCTTCTGTGTTTTTCCTTCCCTCCCCACTTAAAATGTAGTTAAAAAGCATGGATCCACATGGATCCTCAGGATCTTTGGATTGGGCCACCCCAAATTCACCATCAGATCACATAGCAGCCTGCCCCCCAAAAATCACACACCCACTGTTGCCTGGGGCTGCAATGGTGCAAAAATGTGGTTAAAAAGCATGGATCCACATGGATCCTCAGGATCTTTGCATTGAGCTACCCCAAATTCACCATCAGATCACATGTCTGTGGCCACAGCATGAAGCACAAAAATGATACATCCACTGTTTCATTCAGAATTTTTTTCCTTGTTTTTCTCCTCTAAAAACGATGTGCGTGTTATGGTCAGGTGCGTGTTATAGAGCGAAAAATACGGTAGTTTGTGCCACAGAAGCTTGTGACGTTTACTGAGTTGGTCTGTGGCTGACCAGTGGGAACCGTGACAACCAAAGTGCACAATGTCTAGGGACTTGCTTTGGGAGTATTGGAGTGCAACCTGGCAGGATCTTTGGCCTCCATGAGAGGCATCAGCCTAATCAAATATAAACATGCAATTCCCTCCCTGACAAGCACACATCCTCCTGCATGTCACCAAAGCTTTAGGAGCACATTCTCCACACTATCATTTGTTCTGTACCGATGCGATCATTTCTGAGCGAACCCTGGAATTTGTGACTCAGAGATCTCTCGCAGCGCCTCTTGCCTTCTTTGTTGCTATATTGCAACCTTATCCTCCCCTCCTACTTTTAAGCCATAAAAATAGATGAGCGTAAAAAAAGATAAAGCCTGTAATATGAGGGAGTGACTCATTCACAGACAGGTTCTGTGCAGGCTTACTGAGAAATAAGTGCCGCTAAGGTGAATGAGGTTTGCTTCCAGGTAAGCTGGCATAGGGTTGCTTCCTTAATTAGGGCATTGGCAAAAAATAATAATCTGCTCAGAGGATTCCAGGTTCTGTAGTCAGAATTGGCACAGAACTGCTGAATTTACATAAGTTATTCTGACTGTAGTATTCAGTTTTTTTGTTAAACATAGTGGCAGGGGGGCAAAGGGCAACCAGGCCACTTTTCAGGTGAAGCTTTCAACATACAGAAACTTAGCAGGTGAAGCTTTTTGCTGGCATGGAGATCAAATGATGGTATAAGACTTTCTCATCTAAGTTCTCCATGCTGAGCGCTTGTCAGTGTGAGGTTGGCAGCTTTTTCCATTAGCCTTGCTCATTTGCCAACCAACAGCCTGGCACAAAACCAGTAACGCTGCAATCCACGCCTCCTTTGTGCTGGACTGGGGGTTTGGGGGTGAGCCCTGCTTGTCTCTGCAGACCTCCATCCACAAAGGGACACTTTGCCATAGTAGAGCCCCGTTTCCTGGATGAAAGTGCCGTCCGCAGAATCCTTGCTGACGGCAGCCTGTAGAAAGCCCTGGATTTTTAAAAAAATATAATAAAACAATTAACAGAATTCATATGCCACTTAATCGTAAAAACCTCCCAAAAGTGCTCAGTGGAGTGTTGTAGGGTGGAGAGGCGCTAACCTCTTCCATTCCTGAACCCTGCCCCCAAAGCTGCTTTAGTTTTTGTGAAATGAAATAAATAAAGACTCATGTCTCTCTCCTGCCTGTCGCTCAGTTGGGCTCTAGCCGTTGGCAGAGCCAAGAGATGTGTGTAGCGTGTCTGCAGCAAAGGCAGCTGCAATGAATCCTCATTCATAAGGCCCTGGCGTGGCCACGATGCACAACATTGTCTTTGTCTGAGCTGCCTTGGCTCAAACAAGAGCACTTTGGGAGACACAGGAAGGGTTTGTTCAATAAGCTGAGTGACTTCCCCAATTAACTGGTCTTTTTCTCCTTCCAAAGCTGCAATTAAAGCTTCACTTGATTAATTGCACTGATAAACTGATTAAGGCTGCAGCCCAACATAGACTCATTAGGACATATAGGCCATTGAACTCAGTGGGACTTTGGAATAAAAAAGTGTTTAGGATTGGGCTTGAACCCCCCTGCCTTCCACCGGGGAGCCTGCCTTATGTTTCCAGGTGGCCTCAAGAGACAGAGGTCAAAGCAACTCAGATATTCTGAAAGGGGCTTTCTAGGCAACAAATGCCCCACTTCTAAGCCTTATGTACCAAGGTGCATGTACTAATCTCTTCCTGTCCCACCTCCTGCACACAAGGTTCACACAGAAGCAGGAGTCAGTTAAGCCTTATACAGTCGTACCTTGGATCCGGAACGCCTTGCAAGTCGAACGTTTTGGCTCCCGAACGCCACAAACCCAGAAGTGACTGTTCCGCTTTGCAAACGTTCTTTGGAACCCAAACTTCCAATGGGGCTTCAGCAGCTTCTGATTGGCTGTAGGAGCCATGGTTTGGTTTCCGAATGTTTTGGAAATCGAACCGACTTCTGGAACGGATTCCGTTCAATTTCCAAGGTATGACTGTACTTGCCTCATGAATTCTCTCTCCCCCTCCCGACCTTCCCCGTTACAGAAGGTACTTTTCAAAGTTGGCAAATGGCTGAGGAGGTCAGGGAAACAAGTAAATGAAAGACAAGATATGGAAAGACTGATTTGTTTTTAAGTGTCATTCTATTTTTTTCTGTTTTTTGTATTTTTGTATTTTCTTTTTCTTATCTTTTTTGTATTACTGTAATTTTATTTGAAACTTTAATATTATTATTTTTTTAAAAAAAACAAAGTTGGCATATGGCTGGAGTATGTGTACCTGGCACACACCTGTCTCCTCCAAATGGAAAAATAACTGGACTGTCGATTGGGCAAGCCTCTGATCTCCAGCATTGCCAGCTTCTGCCCTTAACCAGCTGTGCCTTTAATAGCAACTTGATGTATAGCCATTAGCAGATGATAATGCTACCAAAAGCATAAGTGATTTGTTCCTGCATGTCGTTCATAACTCAGTGGTAGAGCTTCTTTGCATGCAGGAAGTCCCACTTTGGATCCCCAGCATCTCCAGGTGGGGCTGGGAATGTCCTGTGCCTGAAATGCTGGAGACCTGCTGCCCGTGTTTCTTAAACTGAATTAGATGGACCAATGGCCTGACTCTGTTGAAGGCAATTTCCTAAGCTCCTGAGGCTTTGAAATGAAATCCACCAATGGAAACCCAGATCCCCCAGATTCCTTGTGCTCTTACCCAGTGAATCCCAAAACATGAGCTGAGAATCACCCTGTTTGGATTGAATCTGTTGCAAGGGAGTCTTGCTCCCTTCTTCTGCGCTTTTCAGTAGGCTGAGGATAGGGAACTCTCTTGCTTCCCCTCCCTCCCCTCCCTCTCTTGTGCTTGATCCTGAAGCTTGCCCCCCCCCCTCTCTCTTCCCCTCCTCTCTCTCAGCCTTGCTCTGCCATTCTCTCTTCCTCTCTCTTCCAGGAAGCAGAGAAAGAAGTTGTTGGTTCAATCTAATGCAGAGTGAAGACTGGAGGAAAATCTGGTTTTAATATCTGAAAGGAGGTTGTGTTTGTTTCAAATCTGTTTTATTGGGCATGAATTGAAGAACCAAACATATTTCATCAGAACGGTCATAATTTTGTTTTGAGATAGGTATTCCACATGTGTCCTTGACAAACCGCTTGGCTATTTTTATTTTCTCTCTACATAGCTGCCATTCCACCCATCCATCTATTATCCATTATAATAAATGAATTGAAGTCCACCCTGTACCTTTAACACACACCCGAAGCATGTTTTCCCCCCTCACCAAATTCTCTATAATATTTTTATTAATTTTTACAAAACCAAAAACCTTACATTAAAAAAGAAAAAGCATACAGTATAGTAACACATTTAGAACACCTATATACACATTATGGGATTACTTGAATCCCCCAACTTCCATCCCCTCCCTCCCCTGGTTCCTTTGTATTGTTTTCATTTATGCATGTCAATAAAATCTTTATCTCTGGTTACTCTAATTTTAAACATTGTCTATAACATTACAAATGTTTTTTTAAAATCCCACTAATGTATTTACTTGTGTACATTGCTTTTGTAAATATGCAATAAACATTTTCCATTCTTTTTTATATTTGTTGTCATCTTGATTTCTAAGTTTCCCAGTTAGTTTAGCCATTTCAGCATACTCCATTAACTTAGTTTGCCAATCTTCCTTGGTGGGGACTTCTTCTTTTTCCAGTGTTGGGCTAGCGGCCATTGTTGCAAACATAAACAAATTCTTATATTCTTTAGCTAGATCTGTTCCTATAATACCTAATAGAAAGGCTTCTGTTTTTTTAACAAAGGTTATTTTAAACATTTTTTTCAATTCATTATAGATCATTTCCCAGAACTTTTAAATAACCTTACATTGCCACCACATATGATAAAACATATATTCTTTACATTTCCAACACTTATTTTCTCTTGTTTTATACATTTTTGCAAATTTTACCAGTGTTAAATACCACCTATACATCATTTTCATATAGTTCTCTTTAGGTAGGGTACAGGCTGTAAATTTTATTTTGTTCTTCCATAGTCTTTCCCAATCTGTCATCTGAATGTTATGTCCCACATCTTTTGCCCACTTTATCATAACACACTTGACCTCTTCATCTTTAGTTTCCCATTCCAACAACAAGTCATACATTTTTGATAATAATTTAGTGCCACTTTCTATTATTTCTCTCTGGAAATTTGAGATTTCATATGTGAATCCTTTCTTTTTATTATTTTATACTTCATTTAACTGGAAATATTGTAGCCAATCTGTTCTCTTTCCTCTTACTTCTTGAAAGTCCTTCAATTTTAATTGATTATCCATTTCTGTTAACAGCTCTCTATATGTTGCCCAATTAGATTTCATATTTAATTTTTTCACAGATATTGCTTCCAGTGGGGAAAGCCACAATGGTGCTTTTTGTTCTAACAAATCCTTATATTTCTCCCAGACTTTATAAATCGCATTTCTTATTATATGATTCTGGAAGCTTTTATGTACTTTTGCCTTCTGATACCACAAATACACATGCCAACCAAATCTATTATCATGTCATGTCCTTTTAGATCTAATAAATCTGTATTTTTTAATACTATCCAATCCCAGATGCAGCATATTAAAGAAGCTTCATAATATAATTTTAAATCTGGTAAGGAGAAGCCACCTCTGTCTTTAAGATCTGTTAATAATTTATATTTTATTCTTGGCTTCTTTCCTCACCAGGTAAATCTTGAAATATCTTTCTGCCACTCTTTGAAGCAACTCACATTGCTTATCACTGGGATTGATTGAAACAAAAATAACATTTCTGGCAATACGTTAGTCTTAATTACCAATATCCTTCCTAATAATGACAAACTCATTCTTACCCCCTCACCAAATTCTGGGCAGTGTAGTTTGTTAAGGAATGCTGGGAACTGCAACCCTGTGAGGGGTAAACTACAATGCCCAGAATTCTTTGAGGGAAAGAACGGACTTCAAATGGACTTTAAAGGCACAGTGTGTACCGTATTTTCCGCTCTATAAGATGCACCAGACCACAAGACGCACCTAGTTTTTGGAGGAGGAAAACAAGAAAAAAATATTCTGAATCTCAGAAGCCAGAATAGCAAGAGGGATCGCTGTGCAGTGAAAGCAGCAATCCCTCTTGCTGTTCTGGCTTCTGGGATAGCTGCGCAGCCTGCGTTCGCTCCATAAGACGCACACACATTTCCCCTTACTTTTTAGGAGGGAAAAAGTGAGTCTTATAGAGCAAAAAATACAGTATATAGCCATCACCCTTAGTTTCACCCTCAGCAGGGCCGGCTCAAGATATTTTAGCACCAGAGACAAACCACAAAATGTTGCTCCCCCCTCACCACCAGGCAACAAGGGGTGAGTAAAGATCTACATCAGGAGCGGGGGTGGGGGGTTGGAATAAAGATTGACATTGCCCCTGAAGATTCTGCCGCCTGAGGCAGTCATCTCACCTTGCCTCATGCATGTGCTGGCCCTAATGCTCTCCATCATTCAGGTAGGTAGCCATGTTGGCCTGACGCAGTCAAAATATATAAAAATATATAAAAAAATTGTCCAGTAGCACCTTAGAGACCAACTAAGTTTGTTCTGCATATAAGCTTTCGTGTGCATGCACACTTCTCCATCATGACCATAGTCATGTAACCACCCTATATTCATAATAGCAGTGTCAATAAACCCAAATTCACTGCCACTTATCTAACAGGTGCCCTAATCCAGCCTCTCACCCAGGGGCAAGGGGAAGCTCTACACTAGCGCAGGCTCCTATCCTGGGGAGAGTGGGGTACAAAATCTACTTTCCCTCCAATGACACCCAATAATCAAACGATGACACTACTCTACGAATCCCATGCCGTGATGCAAGACCCGCAGAACAGCGCTACCAACAAACATAAGCTCAACTACTAACAGAACCTCAACACGGTGCTAGCAACAGACAAAAGCCAAGCATCAGAGTCATTGTACCCACACCCTCATGGCCAGCCAGGACAGCAGTGAGTCTACTTTTATGGCTGCAAGGTTATAGGTGGCTCCTCTCTTCCCACTTCCTTCTGTCTTCATCACTATTGGTTTCTCAAAGTTGTTGGCTGCTGCAGGGAGGAGCTGCAGCAAGCCCACTTATATGGCTGCAAGCCCAGTCCTTCCAGTAAATTGGCAGCTCCAATTCTGGTCCTCCTCTGCACCAGCATAAATAAGGCATATATTCCTACCTGTTGGGATCAGCGTATGCCAAATGCTACTTCCGCCATTCTGCTTCCCATGTGTGTTGTGACTGAATTTTGCAAACTGCCCCGAGAGCAATTTCTACACAGAATGTTTTTTATTGAAATTTTCTCCAGCAAACACAAAAGACATCATGACAAACCAAACACATATATCAAACCTTGACTGTGATTTTTGTCCTGGAGTGACTTGTTGATGCACAGAAAGCAACAACAACAACAAAATTTGAAGCAACCAGAGGACACAAGATAGTTATAGAAACAGCTATTTGGGAGACCAAAGGAGGCAATTTATACATTTTTGAACTGAAGGCCAAAAGTGGTTAGGTGCAACACCAGTCCCTAATAGCTGGTGACGATATGGAGGGAGGACTTATCCCTGTTATCATAAAAACATATTCTGCAAACAGAAACCAAGTAATTGAGAAGCATGTTTTCAACTTAGGTGGTACAGATATTTCACAAACAAATCAAGCAACTCAATAAATTGTGCCTCCCCTCCTAGGAAATCTAAGGTCTCCAGTGCAAGGCTCTCCCTCCTCCTGACTCTGAGATTATGGCATTCATACTAGCAAGTCTACTAAGGGCATTTGTATTCAGGAAATGTGCACTCTGGAAATATGCTTCTTGGAAATGAGATTTCAAAAGGAGAAAACAGCATAATGCTTCAAGATAGCAAAAAGTGGAAACCGTTCCCCCTCCTTTCTTCTCATAGTAATTATTTTTAACTTTGGCAGAAAGGGAAAATAGTAATTTACTTTCATTAATTTCTGTTGTATCTGTTACAGAATATGATGAAGGCTTCCTTTTCTGGAAAGCCAATTTTATTAGCCTGTTATCAGTTACTCAGGGGGGAGGGGATCCTCCCGTGCTTTATCTAGGGAGGAGAGGGGGCACATCCTGCCTATGGCTGTGTGCATATTTATGAAGGCACCACATTTGCAGGAATTGCTGTTGGCTTAATTGCTATGGATTCATCCCACGAGAGGCCTGGGAAGCAAAGAGCAGCAGATCCTTGGTCGCATCCAGTCATTGGGGGGAACATTTTTGTTTGTTCCAGTCCCCTCTCTAGGATTTAAGACCCAGTGGAACCATGGCTGGTCCTGCTCCCACAACGCCCCATTTCAGGACCCATCATTGGCAAGTACCCATGGAAAAGCTGCTGGCAGTAGCTTCCCAATAACCTGCTCTTTCAGTAGGCACAGTGGTTGCCTCCATGGCAGTGGAGCTCCCCTGACTGTAGAGGAATGCCTAATCCCAATCCTGCCCCATGTCTAGCAATGCTAATAAGTGGGTTGCAGTTGGTTAAAGCATGGTGCTGTTAATGCCAAGGTTGTGGGTTTGATCGTCGTATGGATGCATATTCCTGCATTGCAGGGGGTTGTACTAGATCACGTATAGGCAAACTCCAGCCCTCCAGATGTTTGGGACTACATCATCCCTGAGCACTGGTCCTGTAAGCTAGGGGTGGTGGAAATTGTAGTCCCAAACATCTGGAGGGCCGGAGTTTGCCTATGCCTGTACTAGATGATCCATGGGGTCCCTTCCAACTCTATGACTCTCTGAAGCTGCCATCTTAAACACACTTACTAGGGAATAAGGCTCATTGAACACAGTGGGATTTACTTAGGCATAATCAATAAGAAATAATTCATTACCAAAAAAGAGCACCAGAGGACACAGATTGCAACAACAACAACAGCAACAACAACAACTTATTACTTATACCCTGCCCATCTGGCCGGGTCTCCCCAGCCACTCTGGGTGGCTCCCAACAGAATATTAAAAACACGATAAAACATCAAACATTCCCTAAACAGGGCTACCTTCAGATGTCTTCTAGAAGTCAGATAGTTGCCTATTTCCTTCACATCTGATGGGAGGGCATTCCACAGGGCAGGCGCCACTACCAAGAAGGCCCTCTGTCTGGTTCCCTGTAAGCTCACTTCTCACAGTGAGGGAACCGCCAGAAGGCCCTCGGAGCTGGACCTCATGGGCTGCCTTATATGTATAAATGGACTTTTCAAAGTAATTAATGTAAACAGAGAGATAGTACATTTCACCACCGGGATATGGGGGACTAGACTGTGACCAGGTGAGCTGTGTGTGCTTTGTCACTGCTGAGGAGGTTACTGCTGATGAGCAACCTCAAGTAGAGGACCTTCCTCTGTACAACAGTCACATGCCTGCCCTATAATTATCACTGAATCTGGATAACTAGCTCATTTGTTGGTATTAGCTGTGCTTTCCTACTTTAAGCATCATCACTGAGTACTGTGCAATCTGTCCATTTTAAGATTGTTAGTTCTCTGTTTTTTGACAGGTCTGGCTATGTTTATGATCACCACCCCTTCATCGTGATACCTTCCCGATTCCATGGAGCTATGAATAATAGGCACAATAATGTCCTATGTTATTGCTGGTTGATGAATTCTGAACTGTTACCCAATGTCTTTTAAAGATAGGACCATTTTCAAAAGAGGTAATGTGGAGAATAAGCCCATGTGCTCCCTTATATAATTTGAATATTATATGGGAATTACAGGTAATTGACAACTTGATCAAGAGGGGGGCTAAACCCACAAATCCATGGGCTTCCTTTGCATTGGATCAGACTGGATATATGAGAAGACACATACAACTCAACAAGTTTCCCCCCCAGTTCTATGGGCTCATTATATTTGCTGTTTTACTGGGTTCCCACCAGCACATCTGAAATGCACTCCATGCCTCCTGCAATTAACCTGCGCCATTCAGAGCATAGTGCGCATTAGCAGGGAGGAGCTGCAATCTCAGGAACATTAATCAATTTAAGAAACAGAAGTAGATATTTCACCACACATGGCAATACCCATTTATAGGGAGCATTGCTTTCTTGCTGGTGCTTTGAAAGCTCTCACCAGGAAGGTGAAAAAGGCTGCTCTCTTCCTCTGCTGGTTGGGTTACTTATTTTGCTGTGCATGATTAATACTAATGGGTAGCTGCTCTTTCTAGGTGTGTATATAGAACAAATTAATTTTATGGCACCTTTGGCTTCTTTTGGTGGGAGTTTTCCATTTTTAAAAGAAATAATGTAAATTGAACCATCCAAGTCCAATTAGCTCCTATGAGTCGAGGGGAAAGGTTTTCTCCTCCACTGACAGGTAATCAGAGTTACAAATACTGTTTTCCTTCTATGGTAATAACCTTTGGCACTCACCGCAGTTTGTTGCAAAGTATTGGCAAATTTGTGGCTGTTTTTAAAGTGTCAATGCAAGAAGCACTGAAATTGCTGCTGTGTGCCTTTAACAGGAAGAAATTCAACAGGTACTGCTCTACCTGGCATGTAGGTAAAATGATGGGGTAGCTGTTAAGTATGATTGTTTAATTGCCCACTAAAATGGAGAACGCCTGTATGTATGTTGCTAACATAGGGAGCAACATACAAACATCAAATTCCATTGGAGCATACAGCCCAGAGGAGCTGACAATCCTAAAATTTGATTTGATATTCTTATACTAAATAGCTTGGCTTTGTCAATTACATAACTAAACAGTTCCTAGCCATACTTGGGCATGATTAAATGGGACACATAGAGAGTCATGCCAAAACACAACAGAACATTGTTCTTATGGGACTGCAGGTTTCATGAGGACAAACAAAGTTAGAACAGAACAAAACAAGACATGGTTCAGATTCTTGGACCCGCTTTATACTGTGTGGATATACTCAGTCTGCGATCTTCATAATGTAGTTTTACATCTTTGAAATATCTCTCTGCCTGCGCTGCCTCAATAAGCCTTCCCTTCAGTATAATTTAGTAAGATGCTTCCTCTACAGGATCCAGCTTCAGAGCGCTGCATTGAGCTTTTTCTTGTTTAAAGCAGGAGCCCTTTTTTTCAGCCCAAGGGCCACATTGCCTTCTGGACCATGTTCCAGGGGCCACATGTCAGAGGCAGGCAGGGTCAGAGGGGGAAATGGGCAGAACAATGAAAGCAAGCTTTACCTTTATACTGTACAGTGGGCTAGTTTTTACACACACTCGCACTACTCTCCATTCCATTATCAGAGTTTGAGGACAGAATCCAGGCAGACAAAAACTCTCAATGTGGCCTGGAGAGAGAGGGGGGGCAGTGTGGCTGGGAAAGGGGTGTGGGAAAAGCCCCGAGGGCCAGTTACAGAGATCTGGAGGGCCGCATTTGTTCATTGAGCCTGAGGTTCCCCATCCTTGGTTTGAAGCATGTGCTAGTTATTGCACCTCACATTTATTGCACATTGCACCAAATTGTTTTTAGGTGGCTAGGTTGCTTTTAGAAAACTTGGTGAGTAGTAAAAGCAGAGTCAAAACCTTGAGAAACAGATTAAAATAAAGCCATTCTTGTGCCAGACACTTATCTTTCAACCTACCATTTTTCCTGGCCAACTCCTTCATCTCTCACCTCTCTTTTGGCCACCCCACTCTATGTTTGAGATATTAATTACCCATGTACTTCATAGGATTTTCCCTTTCTCATGCAGCTATCAGTGCTCAGCATCTTTTGCCTTGCCAAGCATCCCCACTATTGCTTTCCTCACCTGCCAACAGCACACTGATCTTTAGTTCCTATATGAACTTCTTCTGGAAATCAAACAGACTTTTCACTTACCACACAGAAATAGCGCTGTCAACCTCCTGTTCCTGGCACTTTCCCCTCAGCTGTTGGAATGTTTATGAATGTTCCGTGACATACGTGCAGCTGTACAATCATGCGAAGGGGGAGGGGCCGCCATCAGCCACATTTTAGCCCATTGTATATATAAGGTAATATGTTTAAATAAATTTTCTGAAACAAGACAGCTTTTGTAGTGGACCTCTGGCGTTCTCGCAATAGCTAATTACAAAATAGTTTTGGAACAGATAATGCAGCAGAAAATGTATAGGGCCTACAATAACTATTATGGCGGACCATTCATGTGTGAATAAGTTGTCGGAAGACAACTAATGTCCTTCGCAGTCATAAGCCGTACACTGGGTGGCATTTCCTGAGTTGCTTTTGTTGTTTACACCCCAATTCAGCCCATTTCAAAGCACTTAAAATTAAACTTCACACAAAAGTGCAACACATTAGTGATACATGGAGGTGTTTGTATCAGTCTACAGCCTCTGCCACTGTAGGACTGTGTAGAACACGCCACAAAACACCTTTCAGTGTGATGCTCCATGGAAACTAGACGGGTAGCTGTTCATGCATAATAAACCGTTACATTTTCTCTGGGGAAGATGGCAGTAAAGCAGAGCCAAGGGTAGGGCATTGCTAAATAAGTAAGTATATCTTAATGGAAAAGGGCATTCCACACTTGTAGAAGCTGCAGACTTCCCCCCTTTCACACCTTGCTCACTTGCTCCTAATTCATTCTGCCACAGAAAACAATTAGCTTGGATCAGATCCATCCATTTTCAGGCCCAAATAACTCTGGTTGAGCAGTAGCCATACTTTCTGGGACTTGTCTTGAGCCCCTATTATGCAGGGCAGATGTGAGAAACCTGGTGCCCTTTAGATGTTGTTAGTTTCCCATCAACTGTGGTCAACGTGGTCAAAGAAAATGGGTCCATCGTGTGCCAGGCCAAAGATCCCCCATACCTAGCGAAGGGAATATGATTCTTGGGGGACTTGATTCCTTGAAACAAACCCCATCTGTTAAAATTGTGAAGCACCCTCAACTTAGCATTACTGTGCTGAAAATTATGATACTTTTAAAGGTAGGGGCCAGTCAATTGCTCTCTAGCAAGCCAGCCCTTAGGAAATCGATTCCTTTTAGGAATTACACAGAAATATCTATATGCTCAGACTACATTAAAGTGCTGTGTGTGTGTTTGCATCCTGCTGTTTTCATTCTGCATCTTGACTGATGACCACATTACATTTTCATGAGAGGTTTTACCTCTAAGGAAAAATTAGCTGGTATGTTCTCATTAACAGGTGTAGAGTAATTAATGGATTATGTGTCAATGGGGCCCCTTTAGGCATTAATAACGCTTGCTTCTTGTCTGGTCTGGTCTGCCATCCCTTAGCTTAGCACAATGTTGGCGAATGATAAGACATTTGCTAATAGCTTAGTATTCAGCCTTCTTCTAAAGTGTGCATCCATGCAATCTTTCATGGAAGGCACTGTTCATAGCTTCCTTTCCCAACCCTTTGCCATAGTTCACTCAAGCGGCAGTAGCCCTTTATCAAAACGTCTCACGAAATCATCCATATAATTTAAGTGATGAAAAAGACGGAATAGTGGGTTCCATATCTCAACGTTTTCTCCATAGTATCGTTAATCATTCACTGGTTCCTTCTTCTACTAGGGCACTTCCCAGTCAAAGCTGTGACACTTCAAATACGTAGCTTGGAAAGTTACTATTTGTTCAAGCGCAAGTGATTTTCTACGCCCAGTTTATTCTTGGACTTTGGCGCTGAACTTTATCACCTTTGCGGTACTCTATGATTGGTTGTGAGGTGGATTCTAGTTTATTGGAAGCTTCACCCTGTCCCCTAAGGGGAATCAGATACCTGTTACACAATAGGGAAAAGCTTGCCTTCTCCCGGATGGAAATTACACAACTACTTCTGTATTAAATTTAGCTGGAAAGAAAGACACAGGTTTCACAACTTCGTAAATACAAGGAGCTTCCAGTAAACAGAACAGTATCTTCCTTGGAGAGGGCTCCAAAATAACAAGACTGGTTTTCAGCTAACTATTCTGTACATTTTCATTGATCAAATATTCTGTTAGCCTTGAGAGAATGACAGGAGCCCGTAAAATATGGCTAAGCTTCCTCACTTTCTTGCCATTTGGACAGCCAGCACCCACACGACATTTCTAAAATCCTGATCCTGGGGACCAAATCACATCAAGGCTTATAGAGAGATGGATGGGTGCCATAGAACCAATACCAAAAGTAATTTGTAATTTAAACAAACAAATCACATCATTTCCCCACCTCCACAAGTGACAGCCGGTGGAGCAGACTGGGGCATAGGGATGAACTAACTGATTTCTACTGCACATTACTGTAGAGACATTGGTTGGCAGCAATCTTGCAACGTAGAGATGAGGAACCTGTGGCCCTCCAGCTGTGGTTTAACTCCAGTACCCATCAAAGTAGCTGGGGTTTATGGGCACTGTTGTCCAAAACATCTGGAATATGCCATGCTGGGAAAGGCTGTGTTAGACCTTCAGAGCATGAAAAATGAAAAGAAAGGAAGAGAGTGAATTCTAGAGAGGAAAGTGGAGAATGGAGCGCCATTTCTCTCCCTTTGTAATGGCTTCTGTACGCAGATCTCAAGAGAGCACAGGTTCTTCCTGACAGCAGGTTCCTCTGTTCACATTCTGAAAAATGTACTCATAGGAAATAGCAAATTAGCTGCAGGTGTACCTTGCAAATGGTGAGATATATGCCTGAAAGATTTTCTGTCATTCATGCCTTTGATTCATTTTCATTCATTCTTATCTAATGAAAGGCCTTTGGCAAGCTTTAGATTCTCTTTGTTTCAAGGCCAGCAATGCTCATGAACCCAACAGCAAAATACCAGGCACTTCTTTTTCAGCTGAGGTCCATCTCATCAAGAAAAAGCAACCGGTCCCGCTGCTCGACTTCTGACAGCCACATGATCTGCAGAAATCTGGAGGCGACATTTTTCTGTGTTATGGTAGATCAGCATTGTCACCCTCTAATGTCTGTAGTCATGTCACTGTTCAAGGCAAGAGGTAAAACATTTGAAAGTCTAACATTAGGATATATGTAAACCCTTCCAAAATACACCAAGACAGCTCTGTTCAGGGAAGTTTTTAGTGGTTGATGTTTTACTGTGCTTAAAATATTTTGTTGGGAGCCGCCCAGAGTGGCTGGGGCAGCCCATTTGGGTGGATAATAATAATAATAATAATAATAATAATAATAATAATAATAATAATAATAATAATAATTTTCTATGCTATATAATATACACACTCATCCTATGACCTTAACAGAGATTAATTGATCTCTCGATATCCCTCATGAATTGTAGTGCTGGGCAGAGCATTGCAAATGATTGCAAGCCTGTATAATGTAAGTTGGGGTAAATTATGCCATTGTAACTGACGTCTTGCAGGATTGCCTTACCTCAAATGTGCCAACTCGACTGCTTTCATTTGCAGAACTGGCACTGTTATAGGTGCCACATAATACCACACTTGTAAAAAATTCCATCTTTTCATCTGGCAGCACCTGTACTTTGGCATTCCCTGCCTGTTGACCTCAGACAGCTGCCTCAACTCAGTGCCTGCTTAAAACATTTTTGTTTAGGCAATCCTATTCAGAAATGTAGGATTTGTGTGTGTTTTACTTCTTTCTAGCTATTGTTGATTGTACGCATTATTTTCAGCTGTTTTTTTTTAAAGTCAGATAGTTGTTTATTTTCTTGACAACTTATGGGAGGGCCTTCCATAGGGCAGGCGCCACCACTGAGAAGGCCCTTTGTCTGGTTCCCTGTAACCTCACTTCTCGCAGTGAGGGAACCACCAGAAGGCCGTTGGAGCTGAACCTCTATTTTGTACTCTATAAAACGCTTTTCTCTCATGCCTCTTTCAGTTCCATTGTAGCAGATCTGAAGACTGAGTTTGGCCACATGACACAATGGGTTTAAGAATTTTATTGGTTTCCTACTTCCACATATTTCCATGGGCAACACCCCTTCTTTGGGTTGGACTATAACTTATGGAAGAAGAGGGGCTGTGGGCACTGGGTCTTGTTCTCCCCTTTCCTCCATAACATTTAGTGAAAGCTGTTGGATGACTATGAGTTTCCATGTTCCTACTCTGTAGTTTTATTACGTATTTGTATTTTTATGTCGTGAACTGCCCTGTGATCTTCAAATGAAGGGTGGTATACTACTACTACTACTAATGATATAGAATTGGCTGATTCTGGCAATGGTAGGCAAACTTCACAATATGATCATGATATCATGTCACACTGAGAGTTTTCCCAGAGAGAGGAGCACATGTAAATGTGATATTTCTGGTGGCACATGGGCTCTTTCATGACATTGAGTTCTCCCTTTTTGTCCAGACATGGAGGAGGTGTCAGAGAGATACATGGGACCAAAACATTTCCTCTGGGCCAAGAGGACTTGGTTAGGATTGCTTCACATTATGTTCTTCCAACATCTCAGGGCAGAATGAGCTGTTACTTCGTAAATACACTCTGCTACTTTTGATGATCAGCCAACCCCAAAGGTGAGCAATCTTTGTCTTGCCATGGAATGACTACAGGAATCCTCTTTGTGATGGGAAACTGGAGTGATGTAATGATGATGATGCTTCAAGTGCCTGATGTTCTGCTTTTATGCCTGCATTAAATTTCTAAACACAGACACACAGACACAGCCCTGGGCTCCTTGTCTCCAAAACATTAAATAAATAAATAGTAGAAGTCAGGAATTGAGCTACCTGACCTAATTCTAACTGACAACTGTATGACAGTATGATTCGGTGTTGTGCTTGGGTAACAGTCTGAGCCCAGAGTTCAAGTGCTGAATCAGTGCAATAGCATGGCACAGAGTGGCATTTTGAACCGAGCAATGGCATGGATCAATGAAAGCATTAATGAGACTTTCCAGGTAGGGGGGAAAAACTGCACCCAGGCCTAAACGATGCGATGACTCCCATGTCTTCACAGCAAAAGACTATATTGCAAATAACCCGTAATGCAGAAAACAGCAGCCTCGAAGGAAAAGCATTTTGCCGCCCCCTCCCAACTTAATTGAATTTCCAGGGACAAAGGAATGACAATCTTTCATGCCTCTGCTTTTTCGAGCTGATCATTGCCTGCTAATTGCTCCCTTGCAGGCAATACCTTTTGCTATCCCTACTCAGAATACTTCTGCCTTTCTCATTTTGCCACTGACTACATCAAACACAAAAAGCCCTTCTTGGAGCAGCTCTCTTGCCTCATCACAAGCAGGGCACTGCACTAAGTGTATCATGAGTGGGCAGCTGTCATCCGCAAGCACTCTTCACTTACAAAGTGGAACAAACTCCTTTCAACTCTGGTTTGCAGATTCTGTTACTGGAGCACAAGCCACTTCCTGCAAACGAGAGCGATTGGTTAATGGCGCGCCAACTATCCCTGAACAAGCGGGTGATTGACTTGCACTGTCACATCAGGCTTTTGAGACCTCATGCCAAACACAGACGCAGGGCCCCTGGGTCCATACATAAAGGCCCGAATGCTTTTTTCTGATACCGTAGCTGCTTTACAAATGTTGGATTCTCATACCAAAGTCAGGAACAAAGTTACAGCGGAAGAAGAAAGATTAAGATAACAAAGACATAGTCTTCTCTGATGTGAGCCTTAACAGAAAAAGGAAATGCAAAATGTGCATTTTTCTCTCCACAGAGCAGTTAACTCTTGCACAGTGGCACTCCATGTATTTACTAGGAAGTAAGTCCTACCGGGGATGCGGGTGGAGCTGTGGGTTAAACCACAGAGCCTAGGACTTGCCGATCAGAAGGTCGGCGGTTCGAATCCCTGCAACGGGGTGAGCTCCCGTTGCTTGGTCCCTGCTCCTGCCAAACTAGCAGTTCGAAAGCACGTCAAAGTGCAAGTAGATAAATAGGTACCGCTCCAGTGGGAAGGTAAATGGCCTTTCCATGCGCTGCTCTGGTTCGCCAGAAGCGGCTTAGTCATGCTGGCCACATGACCCGGAAGCTGTACGCTGGCTCCCTCGGCCAATAAAGTGAGATGAGCACCGCAACCCCAGAGTTGGCCATGATTGGACCTAATGGTCAGGCGTCCCTTTACCTTTAAGTCCTACCGAGTAACAGAGAAATAAGTGTGCAGTAGGATTGCAGTCATATTGGGGATTTGGCCTAGGAGAAAATAGGACACCAGTGTGTGTGACACTGTTTGCCACTCTGAGATGAGAAAACACCAGGGATCTTGACCGACCCAAACCCTGGAGAGACCTCCTCAGAGAGAGAGGCTTGGGGACCCCATGCAGCACCTCACTCCTGCTGAAGACATGAAGAAATCTGCAACAGTCCAAAGGCAGATGGAAGGGCTCTATTCCTGCCCCGTTGTCCCCCCTCCACAGCCCCACCTTGATTCCCAATTCCCCTCATTACTCCCTGGGCCTCAGGAGCAAAAGTGGTGATGGACCAGACAGGAGGCCCAAAATTATAGGAAGAGCACCAGTTTGGCTGCTGGAGAGCTCTTTTAACTGACAGAAGGGGGTCTACCTGGGAGGAAAGATCTACTCAGCAGCAGGAGGAAGACCCAACTGCAATCTGTCCATAGCTGTCAACTTTCCCCTTTTTTAAAGGGAAATTCCCTTATTCCGAATAGGATTCCTCACAAGAAAAGGGAAAAGTTGACAGCTATGAATCTGTCACAGAGTTTCAGGCCATGACCCAGCAGAGGATCAGGTAGAGGCTGTGACTATATAAGTCACTCATAAGGTCCTGCTGTGGACCTTTGCTGGGCTAAGCTCTGTTGTGAGCTGATCAAAGCTCCACCTCTCTCTACATTGCTAATTAAGTAACACCGAAATTTCGCCAAATAATCTATTATACTCAGTGTTCTTCTTTAAAGTGAAATATATTTAAGTATCCGACCACTTCATGTATTACTGAACCACAGCAGGAATGCCTGGAAGTCACCCAGCAATCTTGTCAATGCTGCCAGGCAGAAGGTTCTGTTCTTTCATGGGGCCTCATCTTCTGCCCCCAGCAAATCCACACAAATAGTTTAGTGGTGACCTAGAGGCCAAACCACATACCTGATCGTAGAGACATGGCTGCCTTGTCCTGTCTTGTGTATAATCCCCCACAACTAGGCAGGTTGGAGTTACAGGACCTTGGAGAGCTCTTGCTCCAACAAGGTCTGAAGCCTGAGTCCAGACTCCTACTCTCAAGCCCCAGATGTTTCCCGGAGCATAAAGCAGCACTCTCCCGACTGAAGACCTGGGAGCCATCACATCAAACACGCCTGTCTCCTCTCTGTTATTGCCCACCTGGTTCATTACTTGCACTGGTGAGCATAGGGAGAGACAGCAGAGGCAGAATATAGCCATCATGGCCAGTAGCTGTTGCCATCCTTATAACTCATGAATCCTTATAACTCGTCTGACTTGTTGGCCATCACTACAGCTTGTGGCAGTGAATGCCACAGGTTACTTGTGCGAAGAAGACATTGTTAGGAAAATCAGCCGCATGGCGGAGTCTTGTGCAACGTTTCACAACCACCTGGAAACAGACTCCAGAGAATGCTGCCTTTCCTGGGCTGGGTTCAGTCCCCCTACTTGCTTGCCTGAAGAGGTGCTGCTGCAGTACTGATAAAAGACTGTGCAGTGTGTGTGTGTGCGCGCGTGTGCGTGTGTGTGTCTGTAGATAATGGCAGAAGCAAGAGAAGCATTGCAGACACGCTTTACTTTGTTTGAGCCAAACTTTCACTCTGGGGGTTTTAAATCACAAAGGGAAAGAGATGTCACTCTAATTTTTGTTAAAAGGTCACGTGGTCCAGTTGTGCTTTCTCCTCTTCATTATTAGATAAAACTAAACTACACTTGTGTGGTATGTTATTTTTCGAAAATCCACCCTGACACTTGCATAGTGAACTGTTATTCTAGAAAATATAGTTCAATTCCAGTGTTTTTGATCCACAGTTTCCTGAATCCATCAAGGATGTCATTAATCACTATCTGAACTCTGTTAACCTTCGTCTTTCAAAGGCATTTTTATCAAGTATTTCAGAAATCTGAATATTTGCTTTGAGGATTGTTGCAAATGATAGTTTCTCCCATTTATAAGCCTCTAAAAAAACAACACAACCATTTACTCACACCAAAGTGGACTACAGCATTATCATAATCAACAACAAACAAAAACAATATTTTAATACATAATGACTCCCGTAACAATACTAAAAAATTCAGGACAAACCCAGGCTAAAAACACTCCTTAAAATCCTGAAAAAGCAAAGAGGAATATACTGTCCTTTTAAAATGACAAGCAGGCACATTTGACAGGTTTCACTTAGGAGGTAATTGTGTGAAGTGGGAGCCACCTCTAAGAAGGCACTGCTTGGTAACAGGTCTTGCAATACTTGATCTGAGTTCTCAGGAGGTTTCACCTTAGAGAAAATGTCTTCTCAAGGTAAAAAAGTTATAAAGCTAGCATTCTGAATTTGGCCCAGAAATGACCTGCAAGCCATGGAAGCTGTTGCAGAATTGATACAATAAGCTCCCTGGATATGGTGTCAAATGATAGTTGTGCTTGTGCATATTGGACCAGCTGAAGTTTCCAAAGTGTCTTCAAGGGTCCAGTGGATGATAAAAGTCAAGTCAAAAAGTGGCACGGGCATGCAGTACAATAGCGATACTTTTGTCATCCAGAAAGGGGCAGAACTGGGAAACCAGCTGAAACGGGTAAAATGAGCTCTAGGCCACAGCAGTCACCTGATGATCCATAAGTAAAGTTAAATCCAGAAGCATCTCAAACTGTGACCCAAATCTTTCAGGGTGAATGCAATCCCATTTAACTCAGGCAGATCCATCAGTTTCTGGGTCCCTCAGACAACCATCACAAGCAATTCTGCTGCATCTGGATTGTCAGCTCTTGTGAATCTGAATTCAGTTTCTGTTTGTTTATCCAGTCTATTACTGACTTCAAACAATAATAAGTCAGCAATCGTCACTACATCATTGTTTGATTTAAATGGAAGAACATTGGGTGCTCTTGGTATATTGAACATATTTCACTCCCAATACCTAGATTGTTGCTCCCAGAGGTTTTATGTAGATCAGGGGCGGGAAAGCTGTGGCCTTTTAGATGCTGATCTACAACTTCACTTTCCCTGACTGACTGCGGCTACAATGAGTTGGAGACCAGCAACATCTGGTGGTCCACAGGTTCCTCACCCTTGAAGCAAGTATTACATAGCATGGGTGTGGAGATAACTCCACAATGTACCTACCATCAAGGTATCTAACAATAATGCCTCAAAGCTGTTTGGAAACTTCCGACAGAATAGAAATTGACCTTATACCAATGGATCTCTCCCCCCCCCCCCCCGAAATGTGTGTGGAAGCCAGAATGAAAGGAATCCAGAAAATCCGTTTCATTCAAAATAACCTGGAGCTGTCTCCTTATGGCCTGTTCCATCACCTTTGCTAAGGAGAGACTAGAAACTGGCCTATAGTTACTTTAAATCAGGAGCATCCTGTCAGCATCCTCAACTGCACACACCCAACAATCATACAGTAAATTCTGATACAAAAAGGATTCACTGCCACTATTATTCTTTGTAGATTAAATGACAGGTATGGGACTTCATTTGCTTGTCCCTTGTTTTATGTTCCTGTGTAATACATTTATTTCTTCTTTGTAGTTTCTAATAACTCCTCCAACATTTTGAACTCACCATGATCACAAGAAACACTTGTCTCAGGTTCATACAACATGTACTGTACACAACCATGAGAATCTAAGAACCGGCCTGCTGAATCAGGCCAAAGGAGCAAAGGTTCATCTGGTCTAGCATTTTCTTTCTTCTTTCTCTACTCCTCAGAGGTTCATAGGGCATGAAAGCAAACTAAGTACACAGTTAAAGTATTAGCACAGTAGCTAGATGGACTTGCAGTCGATAAACTGTATCATAAAGATTCCACTGGAAAAAAAGAACAAAAAAATCCCACTGTAAAATGTAGCATGGAAATAAAAATATATAGAAATAATGAAACATAAAGGTAAAGGGACCCCTGACCATTAGGTCCAGTCGTGACCGACTCTGGGGTTGTGGCGCTTTTGAACTGCTAAGTTGGCAGGAGCAGGGACCGAGCAACGGGAGCTCACCCCGTCATGGGGATTCGAACTGCCGACCTTCTGATCTGTTTGACCCACAGCGCCACCCGTGTCCCTAATGAAACATACTCCCTGCCAAAACCAGGTTTTACCATAATGGCTGGATTACAATCATGGAACATTTATCTCCAAGAATTTCATGGTTGCAACCCCTTAGATAGAATAATACTTCCCTACTGATTTGGCGTTTCCGTGTGCGGCTCTGGCTCGCCAGAGCAGCTTCGTCACACTGGCCACGTGACCCGGAAGTGTCTCCAGACAGCGCTGGCCCCTGGCCTCTTGAGTGAGATGGGCGCACAACCCTAGAGTCTGTCAAGCAGGCATAGGCAAACTCAGCCCTCCAGATGATTTGGGACTACAACTTCCATCATCCCTATCTAACAGGACCAGTGATGATGGGAGTTGTAGTCCCAAAACATCTGGAGGGCCGAGTTTCCCTCTGCCTGGTCTTAAGGCTTTTTGGATGTCATTTGTAATGGTTGATTTCTGTCTATGTGTCGATTAGCTGTGAAATTGGAAACAGGAGCTCTTTCTGGTTTCATCATCTTCAGTGGAAACGTCATTAAAGTAAAAGCATTCAAGGGGATAATGTTGGAAACGATTGAACCCCTTTTGAAAAATTACAAAGGTTGTAAAAGTCTGAAGACTGCTATTACTAATTTATGTTGAACTGGAAAAGGGGGGGAGGACAGAGGGTGAAGAAAGAGCTGTGAGTGCAAGGGGTCCCCATTCTCTGGACCACCTGGGAAACTCGACAAACCTGCTGTACCTGGAACTGGGTGTGGAGATGGCACTCAGGTGGGACACAGCCGTGAGCAGCCTGAGGAAGTAATATCTACCTTAGGCCTACCCATAAAAAGCAAGTCTAGAGTGAGAGATGAAGATCTCTTTAAGGTATTCTCAACATCTAGGGCTCCAGGATGGTGACAAACTGTTTTTATACGTGGCTTCCCACCCCATCCCCTTTTTCTTTCAAAGAAGCCAACTAAATTTTAAATCCCAAGGACCTGATATGATGGACTGGAGAAAATTCTGTGGCATCCCTGTCTATGAAGGAGGAGGATCATCACTCCCATCACCTTCTCAACATTAAGTAATCATGTGCCACAAACCACATTTTATTCTGGTTCCTGCCTTTCTTTTTCCAGTTGCCCATTTTTGGCATAGCAACTACACAACACCACCGCCCCTAAAAAAAACCCCTCCTGTAATCTGGCAATCCTCCCTCCCTCTCCTCCTCTTTCTTTGTGTGCCTTGATTCTTCTCCCATGACTGAAAGCCCAAACATAAAACTGTGAAATACAGTTCAATAAAAGGGAAATTGATTGGGCAATCTGTGACTGGAATCGGCTCCAGTAAAACAAATGCAAGAGGTAATCTGAAAGGAGGTCAGCCTGAGAGATAAAAGCTGCATAGAGACCTCCTTTCTCCTGGAGGGGAAGGGGAGGATTGAATGTGGGCTGCCGGGAAGAGCTAAATCGAAACCAGGAAGCTGATCTTGAGCACAGCCTTTCTGGTATCTGTGTGCTGTGCTGCCGTGTGTTGCAGGCTCGGGGATAGAGAAGAGGGAGGTGCTTTCTTTACAATTCAGAGCACCTGTTAATTTTCTCCCTTAATTCTCTTAGCGGTAACTATATGTTCTGGTGATCTGCACATAGCTTCAAAGCACGTAGCAGCAATCAGCAAGCCTGCATTCTGAGAGCTGTGTTGAAGGAACGTTGTTGACTGAACACACTGTAGGGCAGTGTTTCACAACCACTGTTCCGCGGCACACTAGTGTGCCGCGAGATGTTGCCTGGTGTGCCGCGGGAAAAATTAAAAAATTGAAAGATTTTTATTTTTTTTTAAGTCAAATTTTCGATTGGGGCGCCGTCACTAGATGACCCCTGGGGTTCCCTCCCTCCCTCCCGCTCTGCGCCTCCCTCCTCCTCCTCCTCCTCCGGGGAGGCCCTTCCTGGCTCTCGGCCAAGGCTTGGCGGCTGCCACTCACTCGCTCGCTCGCCCACCCGTCCCTCCATCCCTGCACCCGGCCTCTCCCCCTCCGTCCCCGGCGCGGGGGCTGCCGGGATCCGTAGTCCCCTCGCCCTTGGGCTCCGCGCCCGCGCGGGGTGCGCGAACTACGTTTCCCAGCGTGGCCTGGCGGGCCGGGCGTTTTGTTTGAAGCGCTCTTCTCCCGGCCATGGAATGAGCGCAGCGGCGGCGGCCGGGCGGGCAGGGGCTCTTCCGCGCAGACCCCGCGCAGCCTGCCTGCGCCCCCTGGAGATTGGGCGGCAGGATGGAGCCCGGGGATCCCCGCGGAGGCGGAGCGGCGGAGGCGGAGGCTGCCCCCCAGGTAGGGCTGCGTCGGGGGTTTTTTATTTTTGCAATGCTGCATCCGTGCCGGAGGGGACGCATCGGACCGCGGGGAGACCCCTTGGCGGGCGTGCAAGGCAATGCATGCGTGCAGGCGTTGCATGGAGTGCAGTGCAATGCAATGGCAACGCGGCGCCCTGCATGCATGCATGCAACTTCCACCGGCGCTCCGGACTTGGCAGGTGAGGGGGGTCCCCAGTGGGCGGCAGAGAGAGCCGGGAGGGCGAAGGGGAGCCGGGGGGGGGAGCAGCGCTGCTCCCCGAGCCGAGCCCGGGGGGAAACTTCGGCGTCGTTGCGCCGGGTGTTGGAAGCGGAGGCTGGCGGGGGCCCCTCACCTGCAAAACCTGGTCGCCTCTCATATATTTCGTGCATTGCATTCATCGCCCACTTTCTCCTCCAAGGAGCTCCTGGGGGCGCGCGTGGTTCTCCCCGTGTTATCCTCGCAACAACAGCCCTGCGAGGTGGGTCAGGCGAGTGGCCCAAGGGAGCACCCAGGGATTGTCCTGGCCAGGTGGGGTGATTTGAACCCTGCTCTCTGCCCGGTCTTCATCCTCATTTAGCCCCCACATGTGCCTGACTGTGCCTGACTGAGGTTTTCCCCCCTCGTCTTGGCTATGGTGTGAGTCTGTGCTGTTAATTAATGGGGTTCTGCCTTCGGAGAAGATGAGCCAGCCCTCAAGGAGGTGATTATGTAATTTGCTAGCAATTCATGTCCCTCCCGGCGTGACGCTGCGCGCTGACGTCACGGGGCTGTAATGGTGGTGTGCCTCGAGATTTTTTTCATGAAACAAGTGTGCCTTTGCCCAAAAAAGGTTGGGAAACACTGCTGTAGGGTGTCCCTCTTTTAAACCCACACTTGGTTTTCCAACTCCATTTTTGGATCAGGGTTGTGTAAACACTTTATGTCCGTACCACATCCCTCCCTTGAACACGCTTACTAAGGGGAATATAGAGTACCATTGCTATTTCCTGATGGGTGCTTATCTTTGTGACAAACAACATTTATTCATTCATTGATTGAGGGCATTTATATATCGCTTAATCATTTCCAAGCATCTGTCTATATGACAGCACAGTGGTCATGGTGCCTTGAGATGATCTGCTTCTTAAGAGTTCATCCTGATTTGTTTGAAACAAGCTTTAGGTGCAAACCTAATTTTTCTAGTAGTTATTTATTTATTTGAATATTTATGATCCATGCTTTCATAAAATCTATCAAGGTGGCTTACAAGATAAAATACAGTCAAACCTCGGCTCCTGAATGCCTCCATTTTGGAGCATCTCAGCTCCCAAACGCTGAAAACCCGGAAGTAAACGCTCCGATTTTCAAATGGTTTTTGGAAGCCGGACATCTCACACAGCTTCCACGTGAGTGCAGGAAGCTCTTGCAACCAATCGGAAGCCGTGCCTCGGTTGTCGAACATTTCGGAAGCCGAACAGGATTCTGGAACGGATTACGTACATTCAACAACCGAGGTTTGACTGTACTAGAAAAGCAATCTATAAATATCCGTAAAACCTAATTTTTAAAATCTGTAAGTACTGGTTGGTTAAAAAAAAAAACATATTGCAAAGGCCTGCCTAAAAAGTATAGTTTTCAAGAGATGTTTGGAAGAAGGCATGGATAGTTGCTGTCAAACCTCTGCAGTGAGGTGACTGAATCCCACTCACAAACCAGTGAACGTCTGGAGGGGACTAGGAATGGCTAAGCCTAAAATGGAGCAACCATGGTGGGTAACAGGCATGTCAACTCTAGGGGGCTGAGGTGCCTTTGACCCCCTTGATATTTGTTGGAAGGGGGCCAGGCCCTCTCCATGTCATGATGTCACACACACGGGCCCTCTCCTCCACACATGGGTAACTCCTACTTTTGCCAGTTGTTTCCCGTGATTTCCTATCAGAAAAAGTACCTGAATTTCTTCTTCTAGGGTCACATTCTCGCACCAAGTTGCGTTCATACAGGGCTTGTTAACATGTGACCCTGAGCAGAGATAAAAGCTGCCTCTATGCATGTACACGTGTTTGTGTGAAAGAGTATACACATGTTGATTTGTACAGCTCAGCTATTCTGTACAGGGGCACACAGACTGTAAACTCGCTGAATGTTACATGTGAACACCCTTCTGGTCACATCCGCCTCAGCTACTACCCAAGGTAGAATGATGAAAGAATCCCTAAAAATATTTGAGCTGTGAAGAATATAGATATGGCACTCCCCAAGAAGCACACTACATTTTATAGCAAGGGGCCCTGGTCATGCGATGGAGTCTCATTTCATGCCATATCTAGCCTTAAGGTACCCCTGCCCGTATGGGCCAGTCTTGACAGACTCTAGGGTTGTGCGCTCATCTCACTCTATAGGCCAGGGGCCAGCGCTGTCCGCAGACACTTCCGGGTCACGTGGCCAGCGTGACAAGCTGCATCTGGCGAGCCAGCGCAGCACACGGAAACGCCGTTTCCCTTCCCGCTAGTAAGCGGTCCCTATTTATTTACTTGCACCCGGGGGTGCTTTCGAACTGCTAGGTTGGCAGGCGCTGGGACCGAGCAACGGGAGCGCACCCCGCCGCGGGGATTCGAACCGCCATCCTGATGATTGGCAAGTCCTAGGTGCTGAGGTTTTACCCACAGCGCCACCCGCGTCCCTATATCTAGCCTTATATAAGTATAATTATATTGTTTTAATCTAGCTTTTAACATATTCTGTGCAATATATATATAGAGAGCGAGAGCGAGAGAGAATGTTTGGCACGGAAGCTTAAAAAAGCACCTCTGTTTTGCGAAAAACGAACACCAGTGATGGCTAAAGCAAAATTGCATTGAGTGGGTGTCATGGCTTTGCATAAGTGTGTGCTGATCAATGATAGGAAGATCAATGAAGTCATCAGTCCCTGTCCCCAGAAGGGGGTGGGAAAGTATTTTAAATGTCTTGTCACTTCAGTCTCCCTTCCCGCCCCCCTGTGCACATAAATTGGGAGGATAAAAAAATGTTTAGATAAGTCCTTCTGGCCTTCAGTTTTATTTTCTGACATTAATCTTGAAATATTACTGTGGGTTTGCTATGTATAGCCTGGCTTTTGTCACACCATCCTGAGAATGGAAATGTTTGCCCTCTCTGGCAAACCTGTATCAGCTGCAGATTGGACAGCAGAGCTTTCCATTTCTTCATGCAAATCACTAATTAAAATGTCACCAGTTCTGGACGGAACACAGATGGTTGAAAAAATCTCCCTAGCAATTCTCTTGTAGTGAACTCCAAGTCCTATCAAATATAGTGAAGCCAAGCTCCATAGCAGCCGTTGAAGACGTTTTTACTGAAGAAGGCTTTCTCTAAAATGTGATCCAGTAATTTATGGTATAACAACTGCAGGCAATATCCAACCTGCTCGTTCCCTCAGGATTTCTGTGCAGCAGAACTTTCCCATCCTCTCCTCTCCCTGAACATGTACTGCTCCACAAGTGGAAATCCTTGCACATTCTCTTTTGTTTACTGAGTATGTAATCTTTTGCATTGTACCTAGGACCAGTCCTTTTTTCCTGGGGGTATACACAGGTACGCATACCCCTAAACATTTTGTGAATCTTTGTGTTGTTGTTGTTTAGTCGTTCAGTCGTGTCCGACTCTTCGTGACCCCATGGACCAGAGCACGCCAGGCACTCCTGTCTTCCACTGCCTCCCGCAGTTTGGTCAAACTCATGCTGGTAGCTTTGAGAACACTGTCCAACCATCTCGTCCTCTGTTGTCCCCTTCTCCTTGTGCCCTCCATCTTTCCCAACATCAGGGTCTTTTCCAGGGAGTCCTCTCTTCTCATGAGGTGGCCAAAGTACTGGAGCCTCAGCTTCAGGATCTGTCCTTCCAGTGAGCACTCAGGGGTGATTTCCTTCAGAATGGATAGGTTTGATCTTCTTGCAGTCCATGGGACTCTCAAGAGTCTCCTCCAGCACCATAATTCAAAAACATCAATTCTTCGGCAATTAGCCTTCTTTATGGTCCAGCTCTCACTTCTTTGTACTTTTGTCCATTTACTGTATTTATTTTCCCCAATTTGAACTATAAAATGGTGATTTTTCTTGAGTTAAAATGAGAGTACCCCTAAACATTTTTTTTCAGAAAAAAGCACTGCCTAGGACACCCCCCCAATATTTTATTCAAGTTGGCACCACTGACATTGAACAGACAGAAAGCTGATTGATTGATTCAAATAATAGAATTGTAGAGTTTGAAGGGACCTTGAGAGTCATCTAGTTCAACCAATGCAGGAACTTCAGCTAGATCACTTGTGTTGACTTATTTGCAGCTTTTCCAGAATGGGCTATGCTCAAAAGGGCTCACAGTAAACATTAAAAAATCTACAGAGCATTTGCAATACAAATATACAAATGCAAGAACACGTCCGTAAATTCAAAAATGACGAAAGCTGCATTGGTCAAAGTGACCGCACAAACCTTTGCAGTTTCGCAAGGCAGCTTGTTGACAACCTCTTCCAAAAGTCAGCTAGATCCTCTTTCTTGCCCCCTCAACAACTACATTCAAGAGCACCTCTTAAAATAGAACTATGAGAAGAGCCCCGGTGTTACGTACTGAGCTTGGATCCTAGTACAATAGGCAGGTAGGATCCTAGAATGCAACAACCTGCTTGGCCTGCAGGAGCAGCCCAATCAGGCTCCAGGAGGAAAGCAGAATCAGCCAATCAGTTGGGACTCGTTGTGCAAATAGTGTATATAAAGCCTGAGGTTTTGGGGAAAATTCATTCACTGTTTTACAAGCTGCAATAGAGAGCATGAAAGCACTGCGCGACTCCAAGTATATTTCACCTGTCTAGGCTGGCATCCTGTTTCTGCCCAGTGGCCAACCAGATGCCCAAAGGAAGCCCACAAGCAGGACACGAGTGCAATAGCACCCTCCCCACGTGTCCCCAGCAAGTGGAACATAGGAAGCTACCTCACACTGACCCTTGGCCCTTCTGGCTCTCTATTGCCTACTGTCTGGCAGCAGCTGTCCAGTATTTCAGACAGGGGTCTCTCCTGGCCTTACCTGGAGATGCTGAGGATTGAATGGGGAACCTTCTGCATGCAAAGCCACTGAGCTACCACCCTTTCCCAAATCCTGGAGATAGCATAAAACTACCATAATTGGTAGCCCCCCACCAGTCCTACCAGACTGCTAGTGTCCCTCAAATACCCATTAGGAACACTGGCCTTGGGACCAGTTTATTTGCAGGACTGCCTTACTCCAGATGTGCCCATCCAAAGCACTTCAATCCGTGAAACTGGACCTGTTACAGGTACCACATAATACTCGTTGCACACTTATAAGAAATCAGTCTTTGAGTGTGGCAGCACCGACACTTTGGAACTCCCTGCTTATTGACATCAGTCAATCACTTTCACCGTACCTTTTTTTGGTACCTGCTTAACACGTTTTTGGAAAGAAGTCCCAGCAAAGGAAGAATGGATACAAAAACTAACAGAATATTCAGAAATGGCAAAACTTACCGGAAGAATGAGATATCAAGATAATCTTTTTTTTTAATAAAAGAATGGAAATGGTTTATTGAATATTTGCAGATAAATTGTAAACACATAAAAACACTGGCAGGATTATTGCAATAACCTGCAGTTTCATAGGAGTATATGTTTCAAGAGGATGAGTAAATGAGCAAATTAGGTTAATCTGGATATGCAGAAGAAATTAAAAATAAATTGAAGGAACCGCAGAAAGAAGGGGAAGGAAGTCAAGTTTTGAAAAGTCAAAATGATTGTAAAATATGGATAAACTTGAAAAGCATAAATAAATAAATCACATTTTTGTCCAGACATGTAAATATTCATGTATTTTAATTTCTCTTTCTTTTAACCATTTTAAACTATTTCAATATTTCTTGTAAATCAAGCAGTTTGTAACTTTTGTTAAATAAAAATAAAATAAATTGTTAATGGCCAAGCCATAAGGAGGATTCCAGAAGGTTCCTAATCTGTGCATCGCATCCACAGGTTGCAGCAGTAACGCACTGGTGCTTTCTCCTGCCTTTTGGAAAGTATTTGCTGTTTGCTTTTCAGCTTCTTTCAAAATGCCATCAGTTCATTTCCTACCGTTTGGGGATTCACGTTTCTGCTCTGCTTTTAAACAGTTTTTCGCTGTTTGACTTTTTACCCGCAAGAGTCAACAAAATGACAGCGCTTCCCTGAAAGCGCTTCCAGGCTGTCAGGTGGTACCTGATCTCATGAGCTGCATCTTGGATTTTTTAAAGGCCAGCTGGCAGAACGTTAAATCCAATTGACTGATACGTAAATTGCTAAATACGAGGGGAGAAGGGCAGCTGACATTTGAAAGCTTCGTGCGCCGGCCATCGAAACGGCAGGTGGAATCTGTTCAAAATGGAGGAGAAAAGGAATAGGAGAGAGCCACTGTGCATTGGACAAACTTGCAAAAGTGTGCCACAAATAATTGCTGAGATTAAAAGAACGGATCACAGTAGTTCTACTGTGTGTTCCAATTTGTGTTCACATTCAGTTAAATAAAAGCAGCCATATAGCACAATTGATACGGTGCATGCAGCATTGTACGTTTCCCCCATTCCAGTCAAAACTGAAATAATAAAATGTAGGACTGCCATCAGGCATTTACTGCTTCCTGCAGCTGCACTAAGTTATCGGAGAGACTCTTGGGCCAGCAGCCTCTGTGACCGTTCAAAACATTCTGGGTCACACAGTTCTTGGACCACACAGTGATTCACTGGTATCTCTTAGACATTGCTGGCTCAGGTGACTGCCTGGCTTGCCTGTGTCATTGGGCCAGATGGTTGAAGGCATTCTCGAAACAAAATATTTCAGTCATGGTTTTGTGGAAGAAAGTAGCTCATGTAGGCTGGTAGATTCCAATAGAAGGACCATGAGATGGCAATTCCAACTCTAGCAATGTGGGGAAGGTTGTTGCCTTTATGCCACTTGATGGTGTTGTTCCTGGAGGCATCTGGCTGGCCTTTGTGAGTAATAGGATACTAGGCCTTATACAAGATAGACCAGGGGTAGGGAGCCTCAGGACCAGGATCAAGATGTGGCCTTCAAGACCTCTCATTTTGACTCTTGGGATTCTCTCCAGGTAACTCTATTAACCAACTCTTCTTCCCCCAATCCTCAAATGCTTTTGCCTGGCTGGACCATGTCCTTGAATGGTGATGGGGCCACTTAATGGGCCTAGAAGGAGAGAGGGGTGTGTAGAAACTTCTAGATTTTGCATGTCATGCAAGACTCATATCTGTTGCTGCATATAGTCAGTTTCTAGCTAAGGAGTGACGAATCTATCTATCTATTCCTTTACTGAATTTCTTCCACCCCTACCGCTCCCTCACTGAGGAGAGCTTTGAGTGCATGAATTTGAGAGGTTGCAAAACCACTGGGTCCTTTTTAATGGTGCAAATCAGGTTGGCTGTGAGCTGCCTCATACCAACTCCCTCAAAGCTTTCCTCGGGGCTATCCCAAGACATTTTGCTGCCTGAATCAAAAGACAAGATGGCACCTCCCCATTTCCATATACATAAGCCGAACAGACTTGCAGCTGAATCTTACTTCAGCATCCTCTACAGCACCTGAGGGCAGAAGACTAATCTAAGGACATGTTGCATGGCCCATGCACACATGGCTGTGTCCACTTTCCACCCCTCATAATCTGCCACCTGAGGCAACTACTTCACTCTCATGGTAGGGGCAGCCCTGGTTCTTTCTAGGCAGGGGGCTGAGCAATACCGGGCAGCTTTCTGCCTGAGGAGAAACACATTTGAAAGCATGAATCAGGCTGAGGGAGTAACATCTGACCCAACCTGTGCATCCCAAGGCTTTAGGGTGAAGCCTACACATTGCAGGGCTGCGATAAGACATGACTTAAGCCCTGGCAGTTACAAATAGTGGTTACCTTACAGAGCCCACCTAGCAATCAAAGAGGGAAAATTAGATAGGTGTGTGCAAGGAAGATAAGATCAAAACAAGAGGTGTTTTAAACATGCATTTTAAACTCCCCAGATGAGAAAGTCCCATCCTCCCCCCACCTGCTGCAGTGGTTATAATATGCTTGGTACCAAAAACAGAGACCAGAATGCTTTTGCAATATAAATAACCCATCATTTTTTGGTTAGTCCTTCCCCCCACTGATCCCACATCACCATGTGCTTTGCCCTTTAATAAGAAAGCATAAACATACCTTTGATCCTCTCATCTCTATTTCTTATGAAAAGAGGCTGACTGTGCTTGTACTCCGTCTGCTCACTTTCTCTTTCAAGCCCCTTTGGTCTGGGCTCAGATTGTCTACACATCTGCTTTGATCTGGCCCTTTCATGGGCTTTCTCTACCATTTCGTTTTTGGTTCCAACTTTCTCTTCTATTGACCTTTGAAGCTTCTCCACTTCCTTACCTGTTCTCTCTTCTCCAAGGTGGCTTGTCTAGGCAAGAGGTGTCCATGGTTAAGGTCTCCCCATGCTCAGACACACATTCAAGGCCTTGGCAGTGGCTCCTACAGAGTTGATCTGGTTGGAGCTCCCTCCTGATTCTTCCCTTCTATGTGTGAGGAAGAGGAGGAGCAGTGGAGGTGTCCAGCTCTTCCTCCTTGCAGGTCACCTCCCCACCATCCTTCTTCAGCAGCCACCCGTCCTCTTTCTACATAACCTCTTGGAGGAGGTTGTAAGTCATGCTGAATGGTAGAGCTGGCCCCAGAAGTGTGAGGCCAAGTTAGGAGGAAGGGGTAGGCGGACTTTGATGCACTCCCACTTGTGCAAGAGAGGGAGACCTCAAATGAGCAAGCGGCAGAGGGAGGATCATGGGATGTCTCCAGACACACCCTCTCAGGTGAGTGAAGGAGACAGAACAAAGGAAGGGGTGGGCTAGCCACACCAGTGAGCTCTCTGTTGATGCATAAGCTCAGCTAACCACCAGTGGTGGACCTGTCTCTTGCCTATCTCCTCATCCAACAACAACCTTCTTAAGTCCACAATCTTCAATGTGTGCTCCTTCAACTTAGAAGTCCCATTTAACAGGAATGGCGCCTCCCAGACTATGCCCCCAACCATTTGGTTGTTCAGAACCAAAACCTATCATATATATGTCCAATAGTACCAAGTAGCCCCAGGTAGACAACAACTATGGCCTTTGGCTAATTAAACAATCTATGGTCTAATAATAATAATAATAATAATAATAATAATAATAATAATAATAATAATATCTTTATTGTCATTACCCCCTCTCGGGGACAACAAAATTACTTGACTGCTCCATAAAAACACTAATTAAAACAATACAGTATAGTACAGCAAGGAAGATTAGATGACTTTCAAAGTCCAGGCTTCCCATTCAGGGCCGAGATCGCTCTGGAGAAGAAGCTGTTCTTAAGACGGGGGGGGGGGGGGTTATTGTTTTGTTTGTTACTATGTTATGTATTTTTGTGTTTTTATATTGTGAACTGTCATGTGATCCTTAGATGAAGGGCAGTATAGAAATTTAATAAATAATAATAATAATAATAATAATAATAATAATAATAATAATAATAGCTAATGTTAATCATACTTAGAGTAGACCTAACTAACTTCGTTCCATTGATTTAAATGGCTCTGCTCTTCGTATAGTTTAACTGGATTTCACTCATTTATATTGAATCTTATAAGCTGCTGATGCAAACATGGGTAACTCATTGGTTATGTATTTATCCATTTCAAATAGCAAAAGACAAATCATATTTATGTCCCTCAATCTGGAGCAGCTATCAAGAATAGCTTGCAAAAGCCTGGCCACCAGAGTATTATACGAAGTAGAGTATGAAATATATTGTACAATATCTTCCATTTCCCACAGCCACAAAAACAAAAAACAAAACAAAAAACATTGATCTGACTGAATTTTAGAGTATTTTCTATTTATGGGGACTGAAGGAATGGTCTGAAACCTTAATTTTGTAAAGGCTATTTTTGGAGCAGATACAATACTAAATGTTCCAAACAGATTTGTCAAGTATGATTCCCATTAGCAACTTGATATCAAAGAGAAACGTGGAAATTCTGACTCATTAGCATGAGACCATCGAATAAATGTTTATTTTAGTTATTATTTATTTAGCAAGATTTACAGGTCACTTAATCATAAAACTCCCTCAAGTGTTGTACAAAACTAAGGGTTGTTGTCTTTGATTCATCTCCTTAATACCTGTCTGCAAAGACATCCACTTATATTTCAACCCGAGTCTCTTGTTTTAATTACTGCATTGTTCTAACGATATTGTTTTATTGTACATTTTAATAGTGTACTTTAATTATGGAAGTTTATATTTCAATGTGTGGGTAATTGGTTTCTATAAATGTAAGCTGCTTAGAAGCTTATTTTGATATTAAGAGGTAATTAATAATGGCACAGGTTCTAAATCTGCAGGATAATCCACAGATCAGCAAATTTTCACACTGCACATTCCACCTCTTTCTTCAATTATACTTTTTTTTAAAAAAGAAGGAAATTTATTTGCTGGAATCTGATGAAGCTTTATCCAATGCATTATGCAGAACCTTCTTATGGGGCATTCAACCCGTAATGCAAAGCTTCAGTTCTCAACAGAGCAGCAGGTGTTCCACAGAGAAGGCCGACAGGGGCATCCTTTTCCCATCTGACTCTTTCTGTCATCATCATCTTCCAATAGAATGTAGGGCTCAGGATTTACCCATGTGATTTTCTGTTTTTGGGATTTCCTTTGATCTGTCCCCTGTGGTAAACCACAGGTGCTAGTCTTCTCTGTGAGGAACCCTCTGCCCCTGGGCAGACTCTGCGGTTGACAGATCCTCCTGCATATCAGTGAGTATAAGAGAACCTCCTGTTCCCATTGAGCAACAAGATTTTCCTGAGTTCTGCTGCGTTACAGTACTCTGTGTTGCACTTCAGTATTGATTTCTGGCTTGCTCCGAGATGGTGCCTCTTGGCTTCTCCCTTGGATCAGACTTGCTCCTTGGTCCTGACTTCTGGCTTGTTCCACACTCCTCCTGAAACACTTCAGGCCACTGCCTCTGGTCCAGCTTTGACAGCTTCCTTCTATACCTTCCTTTTCCTTGTGTGCCTGTACCTCTATCTTTGTAAATTGCCCAATATATTCTGAGGCACTGTGTGAGCCACTGAATATTGAACATCTTCTCATTCCACATCCTTTCCTTCACTCAAGATTCGGGATGGAGAACCTGTGGCTTTCCCAATGTTTCTAGGACTCCAACTCCCATCATCCCTGCTCAGGATGGTCAATGGTCAAGGATGATGAGGATTGTAGTCCATCAACACCTGGAGGACCACAGATTTCCCATCACTGCTTTAGAACGCAGGAGCCATGTTTGGTTTTGTTGTTGTCGGAGCTCTTGCTCAGCACCTAGTACACTTTTAAGTACTTAATAAATAATCAAACTGCAAAGGCTGATTCACATTTAATTCCACGGTTAGCTTGTGATTTTAGGCACATGCCACATAAATATGTTTTCTGGCTTGATAAGGGAAACCGCAATTTGACAAGAACATTTCTTAGTTTAGACATGATTTATTGACAAAGTAATGGGGCAATTAAAATTGGGTTGGCAATGGAGGGAAATTAGGTTTAGAGCTCTGATGGCAGCATTCTTATTTGTGGGACTTATGAATGGCAGCCCTGTAATGCATGGCAGAGATGGCATATGTCTTTGAAGCATTACCCTTGTCATTAGATTTATATATAAATGTCACCTTAGAAATTAGCAGTGTTCCACTAGAATTATTAGATTGACTTTCAAGGGGAAGTTGGATGTGACAAGGAGGGGGAAACGAATGCTTCCTGGCCATAGATGCTGCTTTGTTTGTCTTGAAAGTCAAATGCTATACAGGAAAACCTCCCTTCATTGCCCTTTGCTTTGTTGCGCTTCGCAGATATTGCTCCTTACTAGGATGCGGGTGCAGCTGCAGGCAGACCAACCACTTCCAGGGGAAGGAAGCCCCACCACTGCCACCCCTCTTCTAGCCAGGGGCTGGCGAGAGATGGGTCCCCCCCCCAGCCCCTGCAGCTAGGGCAGGGGAGGGGCTGGCCTAATAGACTACATAACTTTTATAGAGCAAAATAGACACCAGGAGGCTTGGTTTGGTCAGAATCAAGTATACACTTCTAGACTTAACACTAAATACATTGCTTCTCAACAATGAGCCATCATAGCTGCTAGAGGGCCATGCAAATTTGTGTCCTGGGCTTTTTAGACTCATCTGTCCATGTACTATCTGGAACCAACGGGCACCCTGGTTGCCCGATGTGAAATATATTGGCATTATTTTAATCTCTCTTACCCCGCTATAAGGCTCTTTAAAATTTTGAGATGTTCCTAACGTTTAAAAACATTTTAAATGTGGGTTTATTTTATTTTAAATGGTGTGGTTTTACTACTTGCTTGTTTGGGAAGAAAGGTGGGGTAGATATTTAATTAAACTACAGGCAGTCCCATACAATGTATAGGGAACTAACTCCATTCTCTGGCCAGTGTAGGGAGTAGAGCAGTCAGGATTCACTCAATAAACCTGAGCTCTAATATCTTAGGAAACACTTGATGTTCCTATGTGATTGCTGCTTGTCAGGGGCCCTTTCTGTTGGGCGACCACAAACAGTGCAGCATCAGTCTGTGCAGCGGAGTCAGCACTGTGTGAATTGTTCTCACTTATTTAGGACACCAAGGAACAAAAGGAGCTGGGAAGAGATGTTTTTCGACTGGTGAACTAAGCCGAAACCTCGAGGGACGGGAACTCTGTGCAGAGTCTTGGCAGCTGTGAAGTGGTCATCTCATTGCACCATTGCAACCATTGTGCAGCCGGATCAGACAACCATTTCACTGTGTGGCAGCTGTAATGTGCATTGTATCGGATGAATGGCCAAGATAGATTTTACAGTCGTCTGACCCAGGCTTGAAGAAAACCAGTGCCAGAAACTCGTGCCCATCTCCAAAATCTCCTGCTATCCTGCTAGACTTTTCAACAGCTTTTTCTCTGCCTAAATGCTCTCCTGCCAACCACACACACAGACACACTCGCCTGCCTTCAGTTCAAATGCATTAGGAATTTCAGTGTGTTCAATCCGTCTTATACAGTAATTGGTAAACACATTTCAGATGTTTGAGTTTCCTTTACTTTTCTGGCCATTTGTTCCCTAATACAAAGGCAATCCATTCTGGCAAAAGGGATGATGAGCGTAGAGAATATGGGATTGGTGCCAGTCAGCTGCAGTTGTCATTCTAGCTCTGAGAAGCAGGGCCAGTTGGAATAACTTTTCCAGACTCGCCTAGAGGTTTTGCTTTATGAATACTTTGGAAAGCATGTGATTCAGTTATCTCTGTTGGTGAGTTAATTATTGCATGGAAATAAATTTTCCAGCAGCAGGAGAGCTCCGTCTGAACGTTACAGCGGATGAAGGGGAAGAGGGAGCCTAGCCTGGCCTCTGACGCTGGGAACGTCAGACCGTGAAGCCTGCACAAAAGATTAAACAACTATATATAGCTATGTAATATGGATGTGTGGTCATCTCCTTCTTCTTAAGGCACTTTCCAATGCTAAATTTACAGTTCTGCTCCAGATATCTTGGAAGGTCACTCAGTCGCCTATCGTCGCTGGTTCTTTAAGTCATCATTTAGGGAAGCTTCCTCTGCACTTGTTAAAAACTTGCAAGTGTCTCTTTGCTGAGGCAAAAGGATAGCATGGTACCTTGTTTATTCACTCTCCTACACTAAGCTGCTTCTGTCTCAAACTCAAACAGCACAGGTGGAAGTGAGGCAGTGCTGGCCAACAACTGGGATGGCTTTAAAAGAGGATTAGACAAATGCAGGGAGGATAAAACTTTCAATGGCTACTGGCCATGATGGCCACGCCCTGCCTCCATGTTCAGGGGCAGTAATGCTTCTGAATACCAGTTGCTGAAAGCAGCAGGAGGGGAGAGCAGTGGCGTCACAACAGGGGTGCAGGGTGGGGGCGATTTGCCCTGGGTGCCATGTCTGGGGGGAGGTGACAAGAAGGCACCCTGCGGGGGCTTGTCGGAATCTCCGTTCGACCGAGCTGATAAGGCTCATCTTCAGAATCGCCTCCCGACGATTAATTGACAACCTCGAGCCTTTGATAAGGCTCCAAGGCACATTCTTCAATCAGCAGAGTTCCCAGCAGCATGCGGAAGAGACGAGAGGTTTGGGCTACATTGTAAAGAGTTTTATTTCTAAACTACGCAGAACAGAAAAGACATCCTCTCTCTATGGAAGCAGAGAGCAAGTGAACAAAGGAACAAAGGAAACAGGAAACCACTAACGTCACATCCCGTCTCCCTTTCCCGTGAGACTGCAAGGTCTCTGGAATGTAAACAGAGTCCTGTGACTCCCAGCAGCTGCTCAGTGAGAAACAGAAACTAACAGGGCTCACCCCGCCGCGGCAGCGCGAGCAGCTGTCGCGCTGCCACAGCCACATGTGGAGGATCCTCTGTTTGTGGCTGCAGCCGTGAACAGAGGATCCTGGCGCCGGCGGCAAACCACTATATACAGCGCATCTGCGGCGTCGAGCGCATGTGCTGTATGTAACAATGCTGCACATGCGCTGTACATAGTGGTTTGCCAGTGGCGCCGCTCCAGCACCGTACGGACGGTGGTGGGATCCCTCCGTCGCTGCTATAGCTGCATGTAGAAGATCCTCCATTTGTGGCTGCAGCTGCGAGCAGAATAACCCAGCACCGTCCGTATGGCGCTGAAGCGGCGCTGCCGGCAAACTGCTATGTACAGCGCATGTGTGGCATCGCTATGTACGGCACATGCGTCATATAAGCAACACCGCACATGCGCCCTACGTAGTGACGCCCTGCCCCGGGTGTCATGATGCCTTTGTTCACCTCTAGGGGAGAGTGCTCTTGGGCTGGGGTCCTCCTTATGGGTTTCTCACAGGCACCAAACAAACAGGATCCTGGACTAGAAGGGCCACTGGCCTGATCCAGTAGACTCTCCTATTCTTCTGAACAGCACCAGTGTCGTATGCACCCTGATTGCAATTACTGAAGGCATGCCAACACTATTGACTATAATCAGTGAAGGGGACTCATGGTAAAGTTGTCTGTGATACCCTAAACACCTGCACATTTACAAGCTTTCATGGTCCAGATCAGGGGTTTCCAAATTGTGGTCCATGGACCACCTGAATGAGGCTGACAGACCAAGGGCATGTCTGTGGATTTGTGGCTGGAAACAGGAAATTGGCACATCCATTGCATTATATCCAGGGGTGTAGCAAGGGGTGTGGGGTAGGTGTGGTCTGCCCTGGGTGTCCCCACTGAGGGGGGTGACGAAATGGTTTGCGGGACTCACCGCGGAGCCTGCAGCACGCCCAAGCCACGCATCTCTCCTGGGAGGGACGCAGTGGCTTGAGTGCCCACAGGCTCCGTGCTGCCCCAAACAGTTGCCTCCCCCCAGCTGTAGGGCGGCAGAGTGGGAGGAGGCAGGCAGACTCCTTGGAGGTCCCACAGTGCCCCCGTGCACGCCTGGCCCTGCCCCCAGGAACGCCGCCCCAGGCACCTGATTGGCTTGCTCCGCTGCTGATTATGTCATAGTGTGCTGGTCCCGGGGGGAAGGTTACTGTTACCGTAGTCAAAGTTCAGTCCTGAGTCACTAGCCTGGAAATAGTCCACAAGGTGCGAGGCGAGGTCCGAAGCAGGGAGCCGGGCGGGGACAGGAACACTGGAGGAACAGGACTGGATGCTGGCCAAAACAGCTCTTCAATGATGACGTTGCTCCCGCAACCTGGGACCGGGCTGACTGGCTTTTATCTTCTCTAAGGCCAGGGGCAGTCCCGGCCCCCAGGAGCCCCGCCTCTCCTGGCCTTAAGGCGAGCACTCCTCCTGGGAGAAACCAGTTCCCTTCACCTCTCTGCCCTAAGCCTCTGCAGTTCAGGAGAGGCTGAAGGGTTACTAGGCCCAGGGAGAGACTCACCTGCAGGCACTGAGTCCTCAACCACCTCTGGAGCCAGAATGGATTCACCTGGTGCCTGCTCCTGAGGATCCAGCACAGGTGCAGGCTCCTCAGAATCAAGGCCCTGCCCCAGTTCAGCCGGCCCTGGAGGCGGGGACTCCTGTGCAGGCTGGGATTCCTCCGGTTCACTCTCAGAATCGGAATCCCAGGCCATCACACATAGAATTGTAGAGCTAGAAGGGTTCCTGAGGGGCATCTAGTCCAACCCCCTGCAATGCAGGAATCTCAGCTAAAGCATCCATGACAGATGGCCATCCATCCTTTGCTTAAAAACTTCCAAAGAAGGCGAGTCCTCCAGTCCTGTTTTTGGGACTCTCTCTAGGCCACAATCCATCCCCAGCCACATTCCTCTCTGCGTCTGCTTTTGCTTCCATCAAATCTAAAATCTGGGCAGCTTCCATCAAATCTAAAAAACATAATAAAACATTAAACATGTCCCTTTCTGAAGGGCTGCCTTCAGATGTCTTCTAAAAGTTGTATAGTTATTTACATAGCACAAGTTATCACTTGCGGAGGGGGGTTGTGTGAGTCTGCACCACGAAAAACAACAAAGAGTAACGGCAAACCAATTCACTTGCAGCAGAAGATTTCTGCGGCTCCCCCTTCACTAGGTAGAAGTTCAGTGGAATCCATGGAGAGAGCAGTTGCAGCTGGTAGTGATGTCTTTCCCAGCCAGGCAGAAGTTAATATTAAAATAGCCCACAGAATAGAGTCGGAGGAGAGTTGCCACCTCCTGCTCCAGAGGCAGCATCTGTTATTTGAATGGCTCCAGGAAGGCAAGCAGGGTAGCGTGTGGGAAGAATGAATCTCACACACCATGCAGCAGCAGCAGCAGGAGCTACAATCTACTCTCTGGAATTATCTCTCTTTCTTTTTTTATGTGGAAAGCAAAGCTCCAGTTCTGCTTCACAATATATTGCTAGTGAAGTGGCATGAATTCCACACACACACACACACACACACACACACACACACACACACACACACTATTCCAACCTATAGAAGCTGCTACAAGGCACACATTTTGGGATTCCAGGGCCCTTTTAGAACTCAACAATTAGGAATTCTGCAAGAATCTTCCTTCCCCCTTTAAGCAACAATCCAGAAATTAAACTTTTTCATTCCCTGCAATACCAAGCAAATACTATTTCAATGAGAATTCAACAAGAGGAGGAGGGGGCTATGAAAAGAAAACCAGAAATGGAAAACTACCAGAATATTAACACACACACACACACAGTCCAAATAATCTCCCCTCAGTTCATTATAATTTTCTTGGGTTAGCCACTGGCCACGACAACATACTTTGCATGCCGAAAGTCCCAAATGCAACCCTTGGCATCTCTGGACAGCGCTGTGAAGGATTCCTGTCTGAAACAGTAGACAATGCTGAGAAAGATGGAGCAAATGGTCAGACTTGGTATAAGACAGCTTGCTGTATTCCTCTACATAGATGTACATAAGAACTGCTATTTCTCACTTCCTCCTTCAGCTCTATGTGCTTCCCAAGGCTCAGATTAACTCTGCTGTATCCAAAGCAAACTTTGTGTATGGTTTCTCTTTCTCTGTTTCTTTGTTTTGTGGGACATGGTTCAAGGCAGATGGGAGAAGTTACCAGAGCGTGTGATCCCCACAACGTTCAGTCACAAGTCAAAATGTTGCCAAAGACCTAAAATGGTTGGTTACTCCTGATCTCACCTAAAGGCTCTTTTATATTGTAATAGTTACTTAGAACTTCTGAGATTGCCGGAGATATAAATGCACGTGGAACTTGCTAGAGATATAAAACACGCATGAAATCGCAAGTAGCCTGAAGCACAACACAAGAGAGCAGGGCTGTGTGTGCGCGGTGGCAATGGCGATGGAGCAGAAAACAGGCCCATCCCTAAATCTTTCCTTAGCTACACTCATTAAGTTGATTGTTGATTTAATCTGGGATTGGTTGAGGATGACTTCACTTGGAATGGATCCAAAAACAGAGCTTTATGGATTGTAACCTGTAATCTGTCTAACCTTCATAGCCGGAACGGCTTCAAATTTGCTGTGTGAAACAGGCTCCCTGAACGCAATAAAGTATCATTGGATAGGAAGCTAAATTTGGATAGTTGTGGGGTTTTTTTGTGTTTTTTATACATGAGCCTGGAAGAGTAGTTGCAGAGCGTCAAGAAACTGGCCTGCAGTAAACTACATTGAAATTAGCCCTGCAAAAGGGTTAGCTAATCCAGTGCTCTTCAGATGCCATTAGACTACAGCTCCCATCATCCCTCACTGCTGGCCATGCTGTGAGAGGGTTGATGGGGGTTGCAGTCCGAGCAACATTCAGAGGGTACTGTGTTGGCATAGCTGTCAACCGTCCCTTATTTGGCGGGAAACTCCCTTATCCCAGTGCTGTGTCCTGCTGCTGTCCCTTATTGATGATGTCCCTTAAATTTCCCGGGTTTCAAAGGAAGCAGCTCCTCTCCCTCCCTGCCTGCCGGCCAGGGAGGAGGTAGGCTCCAACTGTGTTGCTTGGCTGCGTTGCTCATCCAATAAGGAGTCTAAGAACGACTGGGGGGTGGAGCTTGCATGCCTTGTGCCAATCAAATCAGCCGCGTTGCCTGGGGACTCACCTTTGCTCAGCACTTCCCAGCGGAGAGGTGACGGTGGTTTTCCTTGCTGCATCCCCTTTGCCGGGTTGCTGTGCTGTGGGAACCACCACTTGAGGCTTCGTTTAGCTGCTGGCTGGGCTTTCTGCCTTTGGCTCGGAGGGGCTCAGAAGTTGAACAGAAGTTGTGCCCAGAAAATCCCTTATTTTGGCTGCTGATCCCTTATTTTCGAGGCTGCTGGTCCCTTATTTTCAAATCTGTAAGTTGACTGCAATGTGTGTTGGCTATCCCTGCCTGATAGTAACCTAACACTGCCTGTTATGACTTAAGTCATGCTGTGTGGGACATCCGCCATTGTCTTGTACATAAGGAGAATACACACCTTTTGATGGGAGGGGAGCTGTTCAAAAACTGTGCACTCCCACTACTGCAGCCTTCTAATCTTTCCACCCTGCCCAAAAGCTGCTGCAACTGCTACAATCGCAGCCTTATTTATTATATCTAACTGGATCTGGGCCAGACAGCTGGGAAACATAGTGATGGGGTGCCAAGCAGCTGCAGTCTCCTCTGCTTTCCACCCTGGTAGTGTGCCTAGGAGAGGAAATGCCCCATAGTAGCAGAACAGCCAATCCTGCAAGGGGGGATGGAAGAATCTGTCAATTCCAGTTCTCTCCATTTCTCATTTTTCCAGCCTTAAATTCAGTTCTCCAAATTTCTGCAGCAACCAGCAATTTAAAAGCAAGCAAACAAACACCCTCATGAAAATTCACCAGCACCTTAAGATGAATTTCTCCTAATAAATACATTTTTGCATGCCGTTTTGACTAATGGACAATATTTTGGCAAGTGGTTTCCCCTAATGTAAAGCATTTTTGTCTGTTGATTTCACCGATATATTCATTTTTATTCACACTTTCTCCTAATTGCTGTAAATATATGTTGAGTGGAGAACTGCACTTCAAAATTAGGATAAGTGCAAACTTTGAAGGGTGACTGTGTTTCAGTTCTCATATTGTTTTGAAAAGTGAAAATTTGACAGTTTTGACTGGAAACTGATTCACATGTCTTCACCAACCCTAGATGCAAGTGTGGGTGTTTCTCTCCTGCCCCATGTTCTGCGGGCAAACTGGTCGGGTAAATGGTGGGAGAGAAACTCACTTGGAGGATTGCTCTTGAGGAGCAATAGTACCATGACTGAATTACACTCTGCACATGGCCAGAGGCACCTGCTTGTTTTTTCAGCTACCAAAGATGAGCCATTGCACGAAATATTGACTCTGAAGCTGGAGTAGCTAATCCATGGCTCTTCAGGTGCTGCTGGACTAATTCCCACCAGCCTCAGCTAGCATAGCTGACCACATCTGGAGAGCCACATGCTAACCATGCCTGCTCTAGAGTTGCACCCCTATCCACTGGACAGAACAGCTCAGAATTTCTGATCCAGCAAAACTGTCCCATTCATTTTTACAAAACAGTTTCCTCCAGCTGGTGTTCAAAGTGCTTCACAATTCTTAGCTACCGGTAATTTACCCTGTGGAATAATAGGGTGGCTTGAGAGAACAGGTCACCCAGCCAGTTTCTGCAACTGATACATGGAGATTTGAACCTGAAAATAAGGGTGCTTCCAGGCTGTGGCTATTTGGGGGTGGGATTCAGTCACATACTGGTATATTCAGGTTGTGCAGTTGTTAATGGGGAGGTCTTGTACAACGAAAATGCTTCCCCAAAGCATCGGGCTTTTTGCAGTAAGGAAAGTTGTGGGGAAATGCACTGGAAAATGTGGGATAGGCCTTGTTTTGCTGTAACATGTAATTTCACTCTCTCTCCTGGCACCACACACACATACACAGAGACATGCAGCAATTAGCAATATCTAGACGAGAGAGACAATTCTTCCCTCGTGCTCTCATTTCAAAGCCTGACATGCACAAATTAGCAAAGCAAGTAAACAAAGTTCCCTGGGCTTTCTTTATTCATTTACATTGACAAATATAATTGTCAGATCCGTTGTGTATGAGTCAGTTATAGCTGTGTTTAATCATGCCGAAAACACAGACTCCAGAGCCTTCCTTCTCTGCCTACCCAGAGAGCTGCAACCATCCCTCAGAGGCACTGGTGCTGATGCAGCTATCCTGGTCTTCTAAACTTGGCAAGTCAGGAGAAATCAGGCAGCTACACAGCCTGCCAGATGCTCATTATAAAAGGTTATGTCCAAATAGCCAACATGGTGGTACTGAGATACAGCTGGTTCTCTGCTGTCCCAAAATGCCTTAAAAATCTACGTTGTCAGAAGTTCCTGCTATGTCTAGGGCTGCCAGCTTTTACCAAGCAAAGTCTTTGTGCCCATCAGCTGCATGGCAAACAGGAATTCAACAGGTGCATGATGATGTAAGGATGGGGTCTCTCCTGTTTAACTCTTTGTGGCTAGATGGTGGCTCAAGGGTAATTCAGGCAGCATCCTATACACATTTACCTGGGAGTAAATTCCATTGAACTCAGCAGGACTTTCTTCTGAGCAGACAACGCATAGGATTGCACTGCCAGTAACTTTCAAATCTAAGTGGAGAATTGGAACCAGGTATTCCCACTTCAAGTTCATTCACTCTATCCTATTGGCTCACACTACTGAATTTTTTACCTGCAATTCAACCCCTGAAGGCCTAAAACTGCTGTTAAGCAACCAGCCTGTTTCCCCTGCTCCTCTGGACTACTGAAAATGGTTTTAGTGAGATTTTGCTTCCAAAAAGGTTACACATGTATTTCTTTTGACCCACCATTCCTTCCAGTCAAACAGGTCACGCAAGAATCTATAACCCTGTAAAACCTGATCAGCTGAAATAAAATGGGAAGGAATGTCCAGAAGCAGCAATCCCTCTTAAAATGGGTGCTCTGCCCGTCACTGAGAAAGGGAGAGTTATTGTTAATGGCCACAAATAGGGGATTCCAACCAAGTAAATAAACTATTCTAGGCCTCTGGAAATGTGAAAATTCTGGCTGATTTTTGCATTCACAGGAGTACCACATGTTATCAGCCAAATGATAAATCTCCAAGACAGGCAAGATGTCATCACCAGATCCTGGGCGAAGACTGCACACAGAGAAATATCTTGGGAGACACAACATACCTTTAAAACACATGACCTCTCCCAAAGGATTCTGGGAACTGTAGTTTGTTAAGGATGCTGGGAATTGCCACTCCATGAAGGGTAAACTTTAGGGGAACAAATGCGCTTTATATGTATGGTGTGTACGCAACATATTGATTTAATGATCAATCAGGATTTGCCAGAGGCTCTTCCTGAGGAGTTAAGTGATGACAGTGTGAGAAAGACCCACATCATTTGGTGAATTCATGTAGTTCCTTCCTATAGACATTATCCAAACAACATGAGACTGAATTATAGGGAAGCGGCTCCCATGATGCTCTGGTAATGTATGAATGGGGCTTTTCTGAGAGTCTATGAAATTAGTCAATGGTGTCACTTCCCCTACTACTGGAGGCCAGAAGAGAGCTCACAATTTTTCCACTGCTGATTAGTTTGTTGGGTAGCCTTCTCTATTTGGTTTTAGATGATCACACTCATTGATGTCTTCTGGATGACCAGCTCAGCTAGCACTTCCATTGATGTCTTCCCACTGCACTTCATGGCCCTGTTTTTCATTCTGCACTGGTTGAGTTGGCTAGTTACAGCCAACACAAGACAAAATGTTTGAAGTACTATAAAGAAATGGAAAGTGGATTTGGGGCCAGAAGGCAGTTTTTATTGATAATCAAATCTATAGTCAACAACACTAGAATGCAAGTTATTGTTGCAAATGCTATCTTCAGTCTCTTCTCTTTCTCTTTGGCGATCACTCGTAGCCGAGTAAGATTGTCTTCCATAAACACGGTCATAAGAATGAGTCCGTAAGTGACTGTGGAGGCCAATTCTGGATCCACACGTCCTTCCACAGTGGGGACATTGGTTTCCAGGTGGGAGTTGATCACGGTGTGGATTTGCCAAGCGTGCCTTCCCCTTAGCACATTTATCCCTTGCATCCTGAGTTCGAGTGTCTTCAAAGCCCATGACGCCTTTGGTAAAGGCTGTTCTCCAACTGGCCAGTGTTTCCCAGTTGTCAGTGTTTATACTACATTTTTAAAGCTTTGCCTTGAGACAGTCTTTAAACCTCTTTTGTTGACCACCAGTATTACGTTTTCCATTTTTAATTTCGGAATAGAGTAGTTGCTTTGGAAGACGATCATCAGGCATCTGCACAACATGACCAGTCCAACGAGGTTGATGTTGAAGAATCATTGCTTCAACACTGGTGATCTTTGCTTCTTCCAGTACACTGATATTAGTTCGCCTGTCTTCCCAAGTGATGTGTAAAAAATTTTGGAGACATCGTTGATGGAATCTTTCGAGGAGTTGGAGATGGCGTTTAGAAGTGGTCCATGTTTCAGAAGCATATAGTAAGGTTGGTAGTACAATAGCTTTGTAAACAAGCATTTTGGTTTCCCTGCGAATGTCCTGGTCCTCAAACACTCTGCACTTCAATCAGGAGAAAGCCATGCTCACAGAGCTCAGGCGATGCTGCATTTCAGCATCAGTGTTGGCCCTTGTGGAAAGATAACTGCCTAGGTAGGAGAAGTGATCGACATTTTTCCAATGTTACACCACTGAGTTGGATTTGTGGCGCTGCAGAGGGGTTATTTTGTACTTGTTGGTGCAGCACTTTGGTTTTTTGGATGTTGAGTGATAGGCCAAGCTTTTTGTAAGCTTCTGCAAAGATATTTAGGATAGTTTGGAGGCCATCCTCTGAGCGTGCGCACACTATGTTGTCATCAGCACACTGAAGTTCTATGACGGAAGTTACGGTAACCTTACTCTTTGCTTTCAGCCTGCTCAGATTGAAGAGCTTTCCATCTGTCCAATATATGATTTCTACTCCAGTGGGGAGTTTCCCTTTGACAAAGTGTAGGATCATGGCAATGAAAATAACGAATAGAGTTGGGGCAATAATACAAATCTACAAATCTACAGTCATCAACACCAGAATGCAAGTTATTCTTGCAAATGCTATTTTCAGGCATTGTTTTGTCAGCAACATATATAAGCTCTTTTACCTGTTACAAGACTGCACAAGCCTCCAAATGACTTTTTTCTTTTACTAAATCCAAATATGCTTCATTTGTAGGTTGCATACTGGATCACCTTTTACGCCACTTAATGCTGATATTTTAATTAACAATCCAAACTCCTGCCAGCAATGACAACTCATTGAGTTTAATGCCACTCTTGCTGGCCACAGGAGGACTTCTTTGGCATCCCATTTAAGAGATCGCTATGATTGGCATGGTCACCCTCCTCCGAGCCCTACAATCCAATCCCTGTGCCAGCACAGATTTGGCTAGAGCTAGAGCCCAGGAGATAGGAGAGAGAAAACAGAACGGGTGGAACTGAACTTGCCATATTTGATTTTTTTAACAGCCAATAGCGTACAGCTAAATTAAGGACAGTATAGAGCTCAAGATAGTTAGGAAGTAAGGGGGGGGGGGAATAAGTTCCATTTCAAGGACAGAGGTTGATTTGAAAGAGCCCTTGACATTTTCAGTACAAGTAATAGACCCTTTTCTATCCCACAGCAAGCCCTAGAAAACTAGTTCTGCAAGTTTTCAAAGTGGGTCAGATTGAACTGGGGAAATGCCTAGTGTAGAGGGAATTTATTGGGCAGTGCCTATGACACTGGCTGCTGACGGAGGGTAATAATTAGCTAGTGCGGTAGTTGGGAACATAGAAAGCTGCCTTTTACTGAGTCAGACCCCAATGGTGGAGGAAGAGTGCAGGGGGAGCGCATCGCCCCCGGCAGCGTGATCCCGGCAGGGTTCCATCGCGGCTGCCCCCGCCCCAGGACGCGCACCAGCCCCACCCTGGTTGGACCATTAGTCTGTCCTGCTCAGTATTCTCTACAGTGACTGACAGCAGCTGTCTGGAGTTTCAGACAGGGGTCTCCCATGAGATTACCCACCCAGGCACTGACCAATCCCAGGCCTCCTTACTTCAGTAAAATGTTGGCCTTGTGTACATTGAGACCATAAAAGGAAAACCCTGTAGGATCAGGCCAAAGACCCATCTAATTCAGCATTCTATTCTCTCTCCAACCACATCCCTATGTGAAGCCAACAAGCAAGACACGAGTCCAATAGCCTTCTCCCTACTCTCACTTTTAAACTTTTCTTTGCAACCATGAATGCTGCCAAGGTTCTCCTGAGGTTCAGCTGTTGGGATTCCTAGCCAGAAGCATGATGGAACTGCTGGTGCACATCCATGTCTTCATTTTGACCAGGGTATTAGAAGTGTAAACAAACTGACTGGGCTCCTCCAGCTACTTCTTGGCAGATCAAAAAAAAATCCTTCCAGTAGCACCTTAAAGACCAACTAAGTTAGTTCTTGGTATGAGCTTTCGTGTGCATGCACACTTCTTCAGATACACTGAAACAGAAGTTGCCAGATCTTTCTATATAGTGAGAAGGTGGGGAGGGTGGTGGGAACACGGCTACCTATCTGTTCTTGGCAGATGTCATCTCCCATTGGCTGAACTCCCAAGGGCCTGGTTCTGCAATTATTGCCATGCTGTACAATAACGCCAATCGGTGTCATATACACCTCCAGGGGTGCAAGCATGAGCAAGGCAAATGGTACTCAAAAATAAAGGCAATCCAGATGTAACCTTTTCTTTCCAGATCTTGCAAAGCAGGTTTCCACTTGGAAACCACCGGAATAGCTGCGTCACATAAACTCTTGTAAATTGTGGTTTCCGTAATGGAATCATTGGCATCCACCTTAGTTGCCTGGATGAAATAGCTATCCTGATTAGCTATAATTCCCAAACCTTGTCTGAGCTGTTTTGCTTCCTGAAGCATCAAAACCTCCTATAAAAATGGGACCTCAACCCTGGCGTATCAAGAAAGTGCCTAAGCTCGAAATGTGGCAAGAGAGATAATGAGCTTTTGGATAATGTGCATTTCTCAAACGTGTTTGTTCAAAAGCAAGCTGCAATCCATTACTAAACAAGTGCCATAAAGTTAACAGTCCTTTGCTGCACAGTAGCAGGCTCCTCTGCCAAAACGTGTGGGTTTTAAAAAAATATTGATAATTTATGAACTAGGGTGAACTCTGAAATAGCTTTGCAAAATATCCTCTTAAAAAAAAAAGTAGGAATAAATTACCAGGGCCCTGCAGATACTGAACTACAACCACTATTTATTTATAAACAGCATTTACCTGACGCCTTTTGGATTTAGAAAAGGTCCTTAAGGTACCACTACTGTTTGTCATTTTTTGGTACTAGGAGCTATACAAAACAGGAGGCATGGTCTCCGTGCAGAAGACTTAGAATTTTCACTATCCAGTAGAATCTAAACAACAAATGTGCCTCCTCTGGACTCATCTCACAATGAATAACTCACCACAGGGCGAATTTAGGGCTCTGTGAGAGGTGTGCATGCACTGGGTGCTGAGCCAAGCGGGCACCATCTCAAAGCCTGATAAGCAAGGCACTGGGATTTGGGAAAGAGGCGTGAGGGCTCTGATAAGGTCCTAGAGTCCTCCTATCTCCTTCCCAAAGCCTAGTTAGCACTTTCCCAGCTTTGCCAAGGAGATGGGAGGGCTCTAGGACCCTGCTAGAGGCTCTCGCCGTCTTCCCAAAGCCAGGCCCCTCCTTACCTGCCTTTGGGAAGGCAGCATGAGGACAGGGGTAGGGGGTGCCAAATGTTGGCCTTGCACAGGGTGCCATAGTACCCAATTCTGCCACTGACTCCCTGGGCAAACAGTGCCACCTGTTGAGCGGGGCGGGTGATGCTTTTACAAAAACTACAAAAGTTCCACATGGTTCCTGAGGATTCCTATTAAACCACAGCTTCTCTACCTATAAGAGTGTGATTACAGGCCACATTTAGCTTTTATGTAAGCCAGATCTGAAGAAAAAGTGCATCCAATATTCAGACCACGACGGTGTGTCTTATATTTCAAAATGTGCAATTCTTATCTTTTTTTTGCAAGTGTGAAGCAGCCGAAAGAGGCTTTGACATATCTACAATGAAATGACAACATGCTAATAGGATGAATAGTGTCACACACAACACAATTTTTCTCTGGATGAGCAACCCTGAATAGACTGCCAAACACCGGTTCCTGTCAGACAGTAACAATTTTTGGTCATTACCAAGCAATGAGAGAGTGAAAGCTGGTGAACCTCTGTATTCCATTACCCGTCCTCCTGAACATTCAGTTCCGCTGAGGAACGTGTTTTAGGGAAACAGAACCTATAGTTAAAGCCAATTTGAGGTTTGAAGAAATCAGAGCCTTTTTTTCACTAAGCCGCCAGCCGTTTTATGGTAAAACATGGCTGTGAATGTCTAAAAAGGTTGGGAGGGGTGAGGGGAAAATGGAGAGGTTTGTCTTTGTGTTGACAAACAAGCAGGAAGCTGAAAGCAGAGGAAGAATGCCCTCTACCCCTGCAAATGATGGGCAAGAGAGAAATGTCATATATTTTGCTCCAATGGTCCTCTTTGCTGGGCCTGCACATCCTCTGTTATACCCTTGAGCCAATGGGCTAGTCTGTTCCTAGTCTTCTGCTGCCAATGGCACCAGTCCGATTGGTTTAAATAGCATTTCATTTCTTGCCACTGGGGTAGCCAACATGGTGCCCTGAAGATGTCGTTGGACCTCCAACTTCCAACAGCCCTGCCAGCATTACCAACGACCAGGGATTATGGGAGTTGTAGTCAAAAGTGGCTTGCCAGGTAGGGCAGAACCTCTGTGCTAGCTTTCCAGCAGGTGGGTTGCTATTCCTTCCTGTGAGGGAGAGCAAGGGGAGGTTGGCATGGTGCAAACACACCAGCAGGAATGTTGGATGCATTTGCACCATGCTGACCTCCCTGCTGCCTCAGCCGTCCCCCTCCTGGTAAGCAACTATACTCCACCTGCCAGGAAAGTAGCATAGTGATTGCACTCCATCTGGCAGGCTGCTTCTGCTTGTAGTTCAGTAATATTTGGAGGTCATCTTGTTGGCTATCTGTCACACCATACCAGGACTGTGACCCCTCCTTCCAAAAAGGTCCTAAGAATTAAGAGAGAGAGAGAGAGATCTTTTAGAGCTGCCTCTAAATTATCAGGATAAATTTGACCTTCCACTGAACTTCTGTGTGGATGATTACAGTAATTGCTCAGAGAGTTCCTGAGATAATAACCAGCTCTTTCTAGGTAAACATTATTTGATATAATTAGCAGAGGAAGTGTTGCATCCGGGAGCAGTAATAATAGCAACATCAAACTACAGAGATCCTTTCAGAGACTCACAATGTCTAATGATGGAGGACTTGACAAGGAAATTAAGTTATTCATTAAAAACAAAACAAAACAGCCAGTTCCAGACCATATTTTGTGTCCTTCCAGGCTGGTTTGAGCTCAAGCTAATAAAAGTCCGACAGTCAGTTCAGCGCACCTCTGAAACCTGTTCCATTCCAGTTCATGTGGGAAAACTTTAAAATGTGATTGACACTAGAGTGCTGATTTACATAAAAAGAATAATGAAAAAAATGTGGTGAAGCAAGTTATACGGGTCTACCTACTAAAGTTTCAGGCATGACTGGTAACTACTATGCAGCAAGAATGAAATAAATGTGTTTTAAGTAGTATTTAAAATCTACAGTGGATTCTAATCTTTATGCTTGAAGGAGCAGGTCTGTCCGCCCTTTTTCCTGGTTCCCATTGCATGCATTTGCCTGCTGAAGGTCCTCAGTTCATTCCCTGGCATTCTTACTTAATGATGGTGAACAAGGGATGGGAAAGATCTGGTCCTGAGATGTTGGTAGTCAATGGTAGACAGTACTGGATGGGCGAATCCTCTGACCTCATGTGTTCTAAGATGACAGATGCAACAACAAACCCAAAACATCTTCAAAAGAAACCAAGACCACCCACTCATAAGGCTTACATTAATGCTTTTCATAAGTTCAGGTAGGGTAGGGGTGAGGGACCTGTGTCCCCCTTAATATTGCTGGACTTCAATTCCCATCATCCCTGACCACCAGTTATGCTGGCAGGGGCTGATGGGAATTGGAGTTTAGCTGCAAATATCTAGAAGCCCACAGACTCTCAAGCCCTGATCTCTCTCTCTTTTTTTTTAATAAATTTTTATTAAGAATTTTTATAACAACAAAAGCAAAACACAACAAAACAATCACAACAAACAAAAGAAAAATAACATGTATAATTTCATATCTCATTTTCTTGTACCTTACTTCCCCAACTTCCTCATGCTTCCCCTTTCTGTATTCCAATTTCCAACCAAATAGTCAGCAAATCTTCTCCTATTTTAATTTAATTTAATCTTATATATTGTCTTTGTCTTGACCATTACCGCTAGCAACCATTTACTCCCTAATCCAACATCATTTTATCCTTCATTAATTTTGCAGTATTTCTTTAAATAGTCCTTAAATTTTTCCCACTCTTCTTCCGCTGCTTCTCTTCCCTGGTTTCGGATTCTGCTCGTCATCTCTGCTAGACCCATGTAGTCGATCATTTTCACCTGCCATTCTTCCACGGTGGGTAAGTCCTGTGTCTCTCAAGCCCTGATCTCATACCCTCCAACATTTCTCTGATGAAAACACATGAAACAAGGTATTAATTTGCTGTTGATTTTTATTGTAAAGAATGCAGGGATGGAAGATGTGGGGAAGTCCAGTTGATGATGAAGAAAAAAAAGATTTGGAAAAGTGTATTCTTTTTTGTTTTTTGTTTTTTTCATTTTGTAAAAAAAAAAAAAAAAGCTTTTGTTGTGTTATCGACGATGCATTGACGTTGTACTTTGACCCTGGAAAACAAAGCAATAAAAAAATATTTTTTAAAAAAAACCAACAACATTTCTCTGATGAAAATAGGGACATCCCATTCCATAATGATAATATTCATACCCCACACATCTTACTGGGTTGCCCCAGCCACTCTGGGCAGCTTCCAACACATATAAAAACATAATAACACATTAAACATGAAAAAACCCTTCCCTAGACAGGATTGCCTTCAGATGGCTTGGAGGTCTGATAACTCCATACCCGCCAACATTTCTCCAATGAAAATGTTGTTGTTGTTGTTGTTTAGTCGTTTAGTCGTGTCCGACTCTTCGTGACCCCATGGACCAGAGCACGCCAGGCACCTCTGTCCTCCACTACCTCCCGCAGTTTGGTCAAACTCATGCTGGTAACCTCAAAAACACTATCCAACCATCTCGTCCTCTGTCGCCCCCTTCTCCTTGTGCCCTCCATCTTTCCCAGCATCAGGGTCTTCTCCAGGGAGTCTTCTCTTCTCATGAGGTGGCCAAAGTACTGGAGCCTCAGCTTCACGATCTGTCCTTCCAGTGAGCACTCAGGGCTGATTTCCTTAAGAATGGATGCGTTTGATCTTCTTGCAGTCCATGGGACTCTCAAGAGTCTTCTCCAGCACCATAATTCAAAAGCATCAATTCTTCAGCGATCAGCCTTCTTTATGGTCCAGCTCTCACTTCCATACATCACTACTGGGAAAACCATGGCTTTAACTATACGGACCTTTGTTGGCAAGGTGATGTCTCTACTTCTCAAGATGCTGTCTAGGCCTGTCATTGCCCTTCTCCCAAGAAGCAGGCGTCTTTTAATTTCGTGGCTGCTGTCACCATCTGCGGTGATCATGGAGCCCAAGAAAGTAAAATCTCTCACTGCCTCCATTTCTTCCCCTTCTATTTGCCAGGAGGTGATGGGACCAGTGGCCATGATCTTCGTTTTTTTGATGTTGAGCTTCAGACCATATTTTGCGCTCTCCTCTTTCACCCTCATTAAAAGGTTCTTTAATTCCTCCTCACTTTCTGCCATCAAGGTTGTGTCATCTACATATCTGAGGTTGTTGATATTTCTTCCGGCAATCTTAATTCCAGCTTGGGATTCATCCAGCCCAGCCTTTCGCATGATGTATTCTGCATACAAATTAAATAAGCAGGGAGACAAAATGCAGCCTTGTCGTACTCCTTTCCCAATTTTGAACCAATCAGTTGTTCCATATCCAGTTCTAACTGTAGCTTCTTGTCCCACATAGAGATTTCTCAGGAGACAGATGAGGTGATCAGGCACTCCCATTTCTTTAAGAACTTGCCATAGTTTGCTGTGGTCGACACAGTCAAAGGCTTTTGCATAGTCAATGAAGCAGAAGTAGATGTCTTTCTGGAACTCTCTAGCTTTCTCCATAATCCAGCGCATGTTTGCAATTTGGTCTCTGGTTCCTCTGCCTCTTCTAAATCCAGCTTGCACTTCTGGGAGTTCTCGATCCACATACTGCTTGAGCCTTCCTTGTAGAATTTTAAGCATAACCTTGCTAGCGTGTGAAATGAGTGCAATTGTGCGGTAGTTGGAGCATTCTTTGGCACTGCCTTTCTTTGGGATTGGGATGTAGACTGATCTTCTCCAATCTTCTGGCCACTGCTGAGTTTTCCAAATTTGCTGGCATATTGAATGTAGCACCTTAACAGCATCATCTTTTAAAATTTTAAATAGTTCAGCTGGAATACCATCACTTCCACTGGCCTTGTTATTTGCAGTGCTTTCTAAGGCCCATTTGACTTCACTTTCCAGGATGTCTGGCTGGAATGAAAATAGGGACATCCTAAGGAAAAGTGGGATCAAATCATAAACTGGAACGGCTTCTCTAAATCAGGGACATCCCTGGAAAATAGGGACACTTGGAGAGTCTGTGATCTAGTGTGAAATGATCAACATGGCAGAGGTGGAACCTGTTACTGTAATGTTGCTCCCTCCACCTGTTAGTTCATTTTACCCTTGAAGTACATATGAAGATAAGGACTATCCCCGTGATTCATTCAGGTTAGGACCATTGAAAATATCACTGTTATTAGAAACGTGGGGTAGCTAACTCAGGTGAAACATTTAAAGCACATGACTTCCCCCAACTAATGCTGGGAACTATTGTTTGCTAAGGGTGCTGGGAATTATGGCTCTATGAGGCGTACACATCAGTTCCCAGGATTAATTGGGAGAAGTATAGGCTTTAAGCCCATCCACACACATAGATGTTGTTTTTAAAATACAGTTCATTGTGATCATCTTTTGAATATTTTTAATAAATCTTAAAAATGTTTTTTAATTAACCGTTGTCAATGTTTTGTTTTATATTGTAAACCAGAGTTTGTCATTTTTTTTTTTACAGTCAAATGGTATATAAATTTTGTCAAATAAATAAATATGCTTAAAATGGAAGGTGTATGTCCACAGCATTAGTCCAACAACTTCTCGAGGGCTGTTCTAAACCCAAACCCTGTTTCTTTCTGGGTGACTCCCCACTGCATCCCCCCACCTCCCATTGCCAGTTCTGGCCCAGGGTCTACTTAGATTTTCCAATAGCGCTTCAGGTTTTGCTCTGGTGAGGGGATGCGGCAGAATAGTAAGAATTAAAGCTCAACTTGGTTTTAATTGAGGATCAAGTTTGGTTTAAGCCCCGCCCCCCCAGGGCAGCACATCAGTAGGCCATTGAAGTAACTGTGGCAGCCCACATGTGCAGCACAGCCCACAAACTGTAGCTGCTGGACTGGGACTCATGGTAACAAAGAAAATACGGTTGGAGAGATATACACAGCCAAAGGCAGGCAGAGAGAAGCTTTGCTTCATTTGCACTCCTGTTGCCCTTTATTGTTCCGACATGACCAGTGTTCCTCCAGTTCCATCCTGCTAATAAATGATGCACAGTAGACAACCTTGGCAGGTACTCGAGATGGAGGGCTGGAAATTACAATGGCAAATTCAGAAATGTTTACGGCACAGTCACAATCCCTAGAGCATTACTGCTCTCCTGTATAGGCCTGTGCAATGCCACCTCTTGCGATAATTTATGATAGCATTTCATCCACCCTTGCCTCGGGCTATTTTCCTAAGGCCTTAAATGCCACGTGTTATGATACAATCACCGTTTTCTCAGGCAGCTAAGGGCCAAGGACATTTCTGTGTTTTGGGAAGAAATGGCCTTTTCCAGGGGTGGCCAACAAGGTGACCTGCAGATGTTGTGGACTGCAGCTTCCATCATGCCCAGCCATGAACCACCATGGATAGCTCAGTTGGTAGAGCATGAGATTGTTAATCTCAGGGTCCTGGGTTTGAGCCCCACGTTGGGCAAAAAAAATTATCCTGCATTGTAGGACTAGATGACTCTTGTGGTTCCTTCCAGCTCTTCAATTCTATGATTCTATGATTGGCCATGATGGTTAGGGCTGATGGGAGTCCACAGCATCTGGAAAAGGACCACATTGTCCACCCCTACCTTTGCCTAGACTAGAGAGACCTGGGAATTGCATGCTTGGCTCAACACTCTCATAGGGACACTTGGAGAGTCTGGAAGTAATTGGGCCTTTAGTGTCATCAGCCCAGTCCTATGGAATACCCTGCCAGTAGAAATTCAGTGGGACCCTTCTGTGTCAACTTTTAAATGCCTGCTGAAAACTTTTATATTCTACTGGGCCTCTGCAGAGAATTAATAATACTGCAATAGTTAATTTATGTCTGCTTTTAACTTGCTTACAGTTTTTATTGTACAGTTTTATGTTTTTATTGCTGCTGGCCGTTTGATATATTTTTTATGGCACAACGGTATACAAATATTTTTAGAAATATATACAAATAAAATGCTATCCCATATCATTTCTCTGGTTAATCCGGATTTACCATTTGCATGGAAACCGCAACAAGAGAAAACCCCAGCAAAAACACTAAATCTGGGTTAAAAATGGAGGGGGGGGGTGTAATATGGGAAGAATAAGTTATATGGACAAATAAACTGTCCCCAGTGTGCCTAGCAACTGTTAACTCACAACCACACTTGGATATATAACATTCAAGCTAAGAAAGGGTGGTTTTATCCAAGGCCACCCACAGAGCTGAATGGTATGTGGGTGAATATGACTGTCATCCTCCTTTGTATAAGTGCAAGGGTTGTGGTTGGAAATGACATACATACGAAGCTGCACAAAACAGATGCCGATAAATATGCAGCGTTCAAGGCACGCATTGGGCTAAACATATTTGCAAGGGTTGAACTACTGGCACATAAGTGAAGCACATCTGAGAAGCATGTCCTTTCTCCTCCGTTGACTAAGACACGGTCCACTTTTGCAATGACAAAACTAATCTTGATTAGCAGCCAATAGCAACTGAGTCATTTATTGCAGAGGGAACACTAGAAATCTGCATCTCAGCAGTCATGCTCAGGAAAATGGAATCTGGCTCTCCAAAGCGGAACATTGGTTTATTAAAGTGGTGTCATATTCAGCTTTCTTTCTTTGAAAAAGAAGTTTACGGGCCAAGTGGCTTCAGAAAAACTGCCTGCCTGCTGATCAAGGGAGCTCCCACATCATTTCAACTCTAGCTAAGGTCCTGCTTCTGAACTTCCCATAGGCATCTGGCTGGCTGCTGTGAGAACACATTGCTGGACCAGGTGGGCCTGATCCTGCAACAGAGCTTTTCTTATGTTCTTAATGATGGAATACACAGGAAAGCCTCCTCTGAAGGCACGAGGAGGAGGATATGAAGAAAGATTGTTCTATCTTAAGGCCCAGAGAGTCTCGAACCATACCCCTGGACCCAGACCCCCTTATTCTCTGTTTACCTCTGCATAGTTCCATCCTTATTACAGACATCGTGATATATCAATACATTGTGATGTTTAGCTGGTGATAATATCGCGAGGCTGAAAACCAGTTATCTGCCCTCAGTCCTTGGATCAGGGACCACTTGCTATCAGACTGCTCTTACTTGTTGATCTGCTTCCCAGGTCACTGGATTTCCTGCTTACTCACCTGTCCGCCTGGCTTCACCTCCCCCAGACTGCTGGCAGGTAACTGGGACAATGGGAGCTGGCTGATTAGTGGTTGGGAGAACTTGACACAGCACGAATGTTGGAGGTGGTAGATTGGAGCCCTGGGGGGAAAGATGTGATTGTATGATATATGGTAACTGGGCTGCTATGGGCAGGTCTTGGATTGTCAGCTGGCTTGGATGTCAGCTAGCACTGCTAGACTGTTGATAGAAGGCAGGATCCAGTGAATATGGATATCTGGTACCTCTCTAAGCCTGTCTGGGGGTCAGGCAGGGGAAACCTCAGAGTTGGGGACCAAATTTAACCTGCCCGATCTTTCTATGGAAAGTTCCATGGAACTTTCCCCAGGTCACACTCCTCCCATAACCGCACCTCTTGCCACCTCTGCATTCTTCTTCAGTGGTTTTGCTTGGCTGGAATGTGTACTTGATCTCTGATCAGGCTTCTTCCTTGCTGGGATGAAAGACAAGAGAGACGGATGTGGAAGAATATATACGTAGAAACTAGATGTTGTACAAAGGTGAAATTCACAGTTGTTGCTCTTTCCACTTTTGCCTCTAGCCCCACAGATGAATGCTACCCCATGTCTGCAAGCCTGCATAACGTAACCCTTTTTAACGTATGTTTAACCACAAATGGGAATACTTTTGCGGGCTCATTCTCTGGATAAATGCCAAGCCCAAGAAGCAATAAAACAAGGTGATTTTGTTAGCCTCTCAGATGCTGAGTTTCACCAACATGGATGTTGCACTTCCTGATGTGCACTTTTCTCAGAGCACCAGGCAAAAATGGAATCACATTCTAGACCTATCACCCTTATTGCTAATTATTTTGCATTTCTAATGAATAAAAGTAATCTGAGATTTCAAGTGAGAGCACAGCCATTCACAAAATTGACTGGCTTCATAGCAGAACGTCAGAACCCCAAATCCTCTTCCTTTTCTCTTCTGATAGATGGCCTCTTATTCTATGTACATATTGTTTTAAAGTATTTGCCATTTTTGGAGTTGTTTATTTCATGTAATTGCCATCAACTCTGGAACAAACATATACACATTGGAATTATCTGGGAGCTGTTGTTCTACCAAACTGAAATAAGGTATATTTTCCATTTGAATTTCTTCTGCCCTTCCCCCTGCTCTTTAAATGGATGATTTTGTCAAATTAAGTCTAAGTAGTTTCCTATCAACCCTCCCCCCAAAACACACACATTTTCAAGTGCTTTTAGCAAAGCATTAGGGCCAGTACTTTCCAAGGGCCCCTTGGGAGAAGCAGTTGTTTATCTGTGCAATTCTGCTGTCTCCGCCGCCCAAGGAATTGCATAACTCAAGCATTGAGATGTAACATCTGTATTTCCAGACTTGTAAAATGGAAGTATTCCTGTGCATTTCAAACCAAAAGTATCTGCAGAGTGATACATACAACTCTTAATTGTATTCAGAACCTTTACATATCTTCTTTGCAATATGGGACCTGCACTGGGAATGGATGAGAACCAAACCGCTCTCCTGTTTTTGTTTTTATGTAAGCCTTGCTTTACCATGAACACTCCAGGTGGCATCGTCAATTGAACTATTTAATTTACAATCTAGGTCCTCCAGATGTTGTTGCACTATGGTAACAGATGTTGAACTCACAATGAACGCCTCCATTGTTCTCTTACAATGAGAACAGCACCCATCTGAGAGGTGCTGGAACTGGGTTCCGATAAGTTCTGGCTGAATAAAAGCCCTGGCCATGGTGACCAGGGCTGGTGGGAATTGGCATCTAACAATATATGGAAGGCCATTGGTTTCCCATCCCTGGTTTACACACAGGGCTTACTGTTACTGTATATCTTCACTGGATACAAGTTCTACCCACTTCTTTTTGGATACAGACAAGAGAGGCTGGGTAGCTTGGATATGAGGTAGTATGTGTCATTTCAGCATTCCATGTTGCTTGAGTAATCTGGAATCCCAGGCTATGTAATTTAGACATTTCTGAGGTCTTGCTGTAGTATCAGATCTGCTGAATCTGTGTGTGTGCATTTTCGGGGTTGTGTGGATGAAAGGATTGCATCAATGGTCCAGCGGCAAGACAGTGTATGGGGCTTCGGTGCCTGACCCATTTATCAGGGATGCTGCTGACCTTGCTATTACATTCCATCCATTTTCAAGGCTGTATCTCAAACTCTTCAAAAACGACAAGGGCTTTAAAACTTTTGGCAGAGGTCAAGTTGAGACTCCTTGGTGGGAAATTCATGCTGCTATTATAAAAGCAGAGGAGCCTACGGGCCTGTCAAGGTAACCATTTTTAGATAGCACTTAATTCTGCCTGATATAATGCAAACTGAAGACAAACTGACAGAAAGGGGGCTCATTTCCCCCACAAACATCAAAGTGAAAAATGTGTCCAGACATTAAAAAAGAACACCTGCAGAGCAACAGAACAAAAAGCAACAACAGGAATTATTTTCCCGGTGGATTATACCAGGGGTTGCCCTCCTGATGTTGTTCAACTACAACTCTCAGCTCTCATCATTGAAAATGCTGGCAGGAGCAGATGTGGGTTGGAGTTCAATAACATCTGGACCCCTGGATTATACAGATGATAAACATCACATAAAGATTGTGTGTAATCCTTTTACATCAGCTATCATGAAGATGTGGGGTGGATGGGTCCAACAATTAGTGCAGTCATCATTGCCATGAATGGCATTAATCTAGATGAATGTAAGAAAAAGGATGGAAGTTGTTCTATTTTTCTTACCTAAAATGAGGGTAGGTTTGTTTTTTTCTTCTTGCATTGAGTGTTTTGCTTTGTCGATGTGTTCTTAAAGGGTCAATGGATGCCTTTGGAACAACCAAATGCTAAGCTTCAAGGGGTAAGTGTAGATTGCTATCAAGTGTTTCCAACATTTAAACCATATCTCTACTCAGGTTACAGGAACGGAGGACAGGATCTGAACAACTGATTATCTTGAGCTCCCTAGCATGAAAAGGATGGTTGTTGCTCAGCCTGGTGTGTGATTCCCCTGGGGAACTGAAGGTATGCTGAGAAAGTGATACAGGTCATATAGATAAACCACAACAGGGCAATTGTTTTTACTAGGACTATTAGGAGCAAACCAGACACGGGTGAAAGTTTTTAAAATAACCCCATTTATTAAGTAGGGGTTCACTTTTAAGGAATGGAGACAAAAGCTGCCCTCTCTCTCACACCTTACCAGTAATCCAGTGCTTTGAGACTTTCCTCACCAGTATGGCTTGGATACCAGGGGCGAACTGGCTGTGGAAAAGAATCTTAAAGCAGCAGAGCTTGGGGGTGAGGTGGGTCTGTCAGGGTTTTGCCCTCATTTTCCACCTACTCCCTTTAGTGTTAAAAATAAACCTCCACTGCACAATCTGTCACCTCCCCAACTGGGGAGCATGTCTAAACAGAGACATCTGGTTGTTGGTATTATTATTATTATTATTAATAAATTACTATACCACCCTTCATCCAAGGTTCACAGGGTGGTTTACAATATAAAAGACTGAGGGCACAAACTCTAATGCAAGAACCAGAGATTTGAGCTGCCTCTATGTGTGTGTCAGAAAGAAGCAGAATTGAGTAGGGCTGGGGCCCAGGGGAGGGTGGAGAATCAGTTGAACCCTTGTTTATTTTTAAAATGTATAACCTGCTTTTCGCCATCCCAAAGCAGCTTACAAAATAAAAATATACAAAATTTTAAACATAAATTAAATATCATAGATCAGAGAGCAACATGCATAGTGCTGAGCCCTCCTGAAATAAAACGGTTTTAAGCAGGTGACTGAAACTCAGCAAGGATGCTGCCTGTTTTCTGCCGAGAGGCAGTTCCCTAGAGTTGGGCTCACTACACTGAATGCACGGCTCCTTGGACTCCTTGTTGACAGAAGCTGCGCTTCTGGTCCATGAGATCCCCCAGGTGACTGCAGTGATTTTGTTGTGGCCCTTAATGCTGTCACAAGAGCTGGCATTTTGATGCTGGGCAAAACCTCTTTATTTGCCCAAGACTTTTAGATTCCAGTTTATCCACTGCCCATTCTGTTTCATTTCCTTACCGCTCCTCCACTTTTTGTTATTGTCAGCTAAAGAACAGGACATGCAGGCAGGCTACTGAGCCAAGAAAAAAACACCGTAAAAAGTGGGCGGGGGTGGGGGGAGAGAGAAAAAAGGAAAGAAACACTGCAGCAATCCAGCAATGAGTGCTGTGATCTCACCAAAATTCCAGTCAGGCGGAAAATGTTTCCTTTATTTTTATTACCATCTCGTGTTAAGAGACCTACTAGAGTGATAAGCTCCAATGCTCCAATTGGTCCAGGGATGCTTTCCCACTCTTGAGAAGAACAGTGAGTTAAAAAACATTAAGTGACTGGAAAAAGAAAGAATAACAACTTGACTTACTATTCAGGCCATGCTTTGACTTTCAGAGGCATCACTCCAAGGCATGGCCTATTGTTATGAAAACATAAAAATCCAGGATTGCTAACCAGAGAAAATGGATCACTCCTCTCCAAAGTCCATTTTCTGTTAGGTGAGAGCCAAACTAACAGAGGGCATAACAGCAGCTGTGGCAGATCCCTACATTTAAGTCAAAATGTGCCCCGTCATATAAAAAACACCGTGGGGGGGGGGGGGTTCTGATTGAAGGAGGTGCAGAGGCAAGGTGTATGGGACCCTCCCTCTCTGCCTCATGTCTTATCCCACAAGCAGAATCCGAGCACAAGACAGTGTGCTCTCCTGTGGTCTCCAGCAGCTGTATTCTGAAGCATTGTGGCCTCCAACTGTGGGCAAAACTGGTGTGTTGGGGGCAGGGGGAAGAGGCATAAGCTGGCTCTACCGTTCTACCTGGGCTTCCTAAGCTAGGCTGCTCAATACCTGCTAAACGAGCCTGTTGCTTCAGGATTGTTCCTGTTACATAGTACTGTTGCCAATTCATGTCTTATTCCAATTCACACATGCTTTCATTAAAAAGGAATGTAGCCAGAATGTGCCAGTGCAGTGCATTAAATTGTTTGGATTTCCCCATTTTGCCTAAGCAACTGAGCAGACGTCCCCCAATTGTTGCACTGCCCAGGTGATTTAATAGCCCACAAGCAAAGGCCAGTTGCCTCAGCAACAGGGACAAGTTCTCTCACCCCCTTCTGAGTAAAGACAATGAAGGGCTAGCATTTCTTCTAATGCTTTCCCTCCCTTTGTCTCTTGGAAGTGAACATTTTAAGAAACTTTCCATGACAGATACATGGTTATAGAGGGTGTGTGATACATATATCTCCAGGGCTTTTTTACAGCCAGAACTCAGTTCCGGCACCTCTCAGGTGGACAACATTGCCATTACAAGATAACAATGAAGGCGTTCATGTTGAGTTCCAGCAACTCATTTTCTAGAAAAAATACCACTGTATATATCCTGTTCTTCAGTCAAAATAGGCTCCCTGGACTGCTTACAAATCACTAAAAAAAGAAATAGATTGTAAGCCTGAGGCCAAGGACTAACGAGACACAGCACAAAAAGAAAAATTGATTGGGAGGTATGCAAACTCAAGTTCAAGTTATTAGTTAAAAGTGGTTCTATTAACCATTTGAAATGGAAAATCTCAAGGAGAGGCAGAACCAAAAGCTGATGGTCTTTCAGGATAAAGAAATAATGGCCAGACCTATCTTCCATGCTCAAGAAAGCAACTCCTGGTCACATAGCCACAAACAGATTATAAATGGGCCCTTATAGACGCCCAGAGATTTAGCCCAGGCCAGCCCCCTTTGTCCCTAGCCATATGTAAGTTTGTGGAAAGGCACAGTCTTAACATATAGGAAGACCTGGATTTGATCTGTAGCCAGAGCTTCCTGGGAAGGTGATGATGATGATGATAATGATAATAATAATATATTACTTATACCCCGCCCATCTGGCCGGGCCTCCCCAGCCACTCTGGGTGGCACATACACACACCTGACACAGTACAGTATGATGAATGATGGGTGTATAGGCCAGTAGTCTTGCTTGGGTATGCAAAGAAGAAGAAATGTTTAGTTTCCCATTTGTTTTAATTTAAGAAGTTCCAACTGTTTTTTCCCATTCATTTGCAATGAATTTTTTTCAATTTCCATTCACTTGAACTGCATTCGTTTCATTTTCCCCATTAATTCTTATTTATAATCGGAAAGCCAGTTGCTCCCCCCCCCCAGCTTGTAAGAGTGGCATATTTAATGCAAAGAGCATTTAAGTTTCAGGCTTTCCGTTATTCGGATATGCCAAATGTCAGGCAGCCTGCACGAAGAGCCCACTGCCCCCGTGCAGTTACATAGGCATAACAAGCCATTTGAAATCAGCTCTGCACAGTTCGAGCGGCTTAAGGAGCCTGTTTGCACCCTCTCCCCGCAACACGATCCACGGTGCAATCCTAGGCACGTTTCCTTGCAAGTGAGACCGATGCCGCTTACACCCAAGTAAGCGCAGAAGAGCGAGCGGCCCCACTTACTCCGGGGTAAGCCCCCACTGAACTTAAACCATGCATTGGGCTGCCCTGCGCGCCATTTCCCGTCGCTGCTCTGGAAGGCAGCTCGCGATTTTGCTCCGATTTGCCCTCCGAGGTGACCCGCACAGCGTCGCCGGGGGTCTCCCGAGACCACTTCCCTTCCCAGCCGGCTCCTCCTCTTGCCTGTGCTGAGCTCCCCGTTTGCAGGAGGAGCTGGGCATAAAAGAAGCAGCAGCAGGAGAGACCCGCGGCTGCTCCTCCGCCTCCTCCTCAGATCTCCGGTCCGTCTCGCCGGAGGAGGACCCCTCCCCCACCCTCCCACTACGCGCTTAGGCCGCGCGAGCCCCCCCCCCCGCCGTGCCTCGATGGGAGGGACCCCAGGAGGCTTAGCGTGCTGCAACCATGGCGACGCGCCTGGCCCCGCCCCTCGCGGGGCAGGCCGGCTCGCGATTGGCCAGGGGGTGGGCCGTCGCCCTCTGCCCCCTGACCCTGCGCGGCGGCGGCAGCGGCAGCGGAGGTAGCGGCGGCGGCGCCTGCTGCCCGTTTCCTGCTGGCCTGGCGGCGGCTGGTGCCGCTGCTGCAGCACTGGGCGGGCGGGAGAATGCGGCGCCGGTCTCGGCTGATGCTCTGCTTCGCTTTCCTCTGGGTGCTGGGCATCGCCTACTACATGTACTCGGGCGGCAGCGCCGCGCTCGCCGGAGGCGGCAGGAAGGTGAGCAAGGAGAGCGCCAGGCAGGCAGGCAGGCGCCCACACCGGCCGGGCGACGCCGCGGCTCCCTGGCCGGCTTCCTCCGCTGGCGGAACATTGGCAGTCCCGCCGCCGCCTCTCCGTGACCGCCTTTCCTCTCTCCCCGCGGCTCACCTCAGGCCGCCACCCTGCCCGTCCCGCCGCCCGCAGAACCGCCCGGCGCCTCCTCTTCCCCGCCCCACGCGCCTCGCTTCGAGGACCGGCTTCTTCCTCCTCCTCCTCACGTCTCCTGCTCCGAAGGCGAGCGGGAACGAACTCCCCCCTCGGCTTCCCCCGCGTCTCTTCTCGCCTCCCCGATGGGCGAAGGAGGCGGCGAGCTTCTTTCTCCTGCCCCCCTCCCTTTCCCCTCAGGGCGAGGAGTCCCTTCGAAATGGGGTTTGGGCGGCAGAAAGCAGCGCCGTAAAATATGGCGCCCCCCCTCCTCCCCAGCTGCCCGCTTCCCCCGTCTCTTATTTCGGGGGTCGAGGGGGCTTTCCCTTCGGTCGGTGAGGGAGAGGGCGCTGCTTCCTTGTCTTGGCAGGGAGGGAAAGCCGCCTGCGACGTGGGGAGGGAGAGGGAAGCGAGGCTGTGGGGGTGGGGTGGGGGGTTTCCCCTCCAGCGTCTCCCTCTTCCGCTTTCCGTCTCCACCCCGTCCAGGAATCGACACGAGGTTAGGCTGCCGCCGCTGCTGCTTCTGCCTCCCCTTCTCTCTCTCGCTCTGTGGAAGGAGTTCGCCCTCCAAGCGCGAGGGATCGCCTGCCTCCTCCCTCCCCTTTGCTGGCTCTCTTCGGAAAGGAATACAGAAGCGCGCCTGACTCTCCCCATTTTTCCCTGTTCAAAAAAAAATAATAGAAAAAGAAAATAAAAGAAATTAAGCAGATGGTTTCTTTGTGGACTTCAGCCTGGTTTCCAACTCGTCATTGCACGAGTCGCTTCGCAGCCAACAGAAGCGAGCCACGTCGCAGTTTGTGGGGGAATTGGCGTGGGAGGGAGCGTTGTTAGGGGAAAGGGGAGAAGCTGGTAAGAATTTCTCCGGATTGTCACTTCTCTGGATGAATTGCTTATTTATGGCGTGACGAGTCTCTCTTCTGCATAGGCTCCGACCTTGGAAATACTTTCATTGCCCCTCTTGTCTATGGTGAAGTAGTGTATCTCACCTCCACCCCCGGCCCAGTATTGAGGGTATAAATACTGCTGAAGCTAGAAGCGAATGTTAATTTTTTCAGACAATTGACTGCTTTCCACTGTATTCGTTTAGTGCTGTGTTCTTTAGCTATAATTGGGTCCAGTGGGTTGATCTTCAGATTTCTGGAATGTAAAGAGCAGGCCTCTTTTCCAGTACATGTTCTTTGGCTTTGTCCTCTTGAAATAATTCTGTAAATATTTGGGTAGTGCTGAATATGTGCAGTGCTGAAACAGTTGCTTTACTAAGCTGTTTAAATCTTTCAGGTGGCCTACCATGATAGTTCATTGAGCAGGCAATATTTCAGGCAATATGTGAATCGAAGGCATAGAGCAGTGCTACTAACTCATGTCCAGAGTCTCAGTGTTGCTAAACCATTTATCATACCGCCTGGGGCTGTTGGGTCTTGTAGTTCAGTGACATTTAGAGAGCTACAAGTAGCCACCCCTGCCCTAAAATTAGAGGTTTTTCTTCAGTCTTGGAAAATTTTTACATTGGAGTTCAGTTCAGTGGTTTGACAGTCTGTCTTTATAATGGAATTCACTTGCTTTAAATAAATAAAAAATGCAAGATTTTGAAATCCAGGGATTCCTTTCATATATTGCGAGTTTCTGGTATATAAAAAGGGATACCAAAAACTGACTTCAAGATGATTTGAAAGTTTTCTTTTCTTGCTTTGGCAAATAAAAGTACGAGGATTAAGTATTGGAAACACAGTATAGTATGTAGCCAGAAATATTATGTAGTAAATTGTCACAATATGAATTCAGGAAGTAATAAGCTGATTATAGAAGCACAAGAAATTCTTGCTAGTACTATTTTAACTTGATTCTCCAACCAAGCCAGTTGGTCATGTGTGCCAAAAATTGGCATTGATTGTAATATTGACACTCTTTCAGTACCAGTGACCACATTAGTGCTTCAAAGTACTGGTCCAAAGGAGTAAACAAATGAATTGTTGCCCTATGTCCATGAAAGCTTCCATTAGCATAGTTGTCGTATTGGGTGTTATGAATAGTGTGCTCAAAGTTGAGAATAAAACCTGTCATTTTAGGAGCAAAGAAATGTAAAATGTAAAAGGTTAGAATTACAGAAATGAGCTACAAACTTAACATGGATCTAAAGTGGAGAAAGTCTGAAGTAATGACCCAGTTGAGCTGAAGGTCTGTGACCACAAGTGGGGGAAATGAACAATTATACACGGATTGGTGATTTAGGATTCTATTTTCTCTCAGTGAAGCATAACATTTAATTCCAACCTTTAGAATGGCCTAGTAATTGTAAGCAGAGGAAGAGGTGTGTAAACGTAATAGCTTTTGAAATTGTTGTAAAAGGCTCATTAACAGGGGATGTCAGACTTTGAAATAAAACTTGAAGTGGTGTGCGTGCTTTATGAATAGAAATCCTACTGCTGGGGAAATTGGGAAATTCACTTTAATTACTTACAAAGCAAATAATTACAACTTTAACATATCAGATTGGCTATATTGAAATCTTGATTATTTAGTTTACATGGTACTCAAGTGATAGTTCATTCAGTTACTAAGTTCAGCAAGTTTTTGTGCGTGCGCCTCTGTTCTGTCACTTATCCTTGGTGTTGTCTCAGTTCTGGTCACTGCTTTCTTATGTATGTATAATATCATACGTATTCTATGGAAACTGGCCCATTGGTAAACAGTAGGACTAGTAGAGGTGGTACAAGCTATAGGGGAGAGAAAGAAGTGGGGGATAAGTCTATATAGGGCTTTAGTTCGTACTACAACATTGAAATGGCAGTACAGTATATTTATTATATTTCTATGCACAGCTAATGGAGATGTGCATGGGCCTCCCACCATCTTTTATTATCTTCACAACAACCTAGTATGGTAGGTTAGGCTATGGGGTAGGAATCGTCCTTAGGTCACACATCTAGCAAACCACTGGCTTTCTGGTTCCTAGTAGTCGCACACTAACCTTTATCTTACACTGACTCACTTATTCACCAAGCTAATCTTGATGAAGGAGTGTCACATAGACTTGCAAATTGAAGAGAGTTCCTCCCCACCCTTGAGTATTATGCGGAACTAACTGAATTCTTACTGAGATGTCCAGGCATATAACATTTTTCCAATGAGGGCAATGTGCTTCTGTTGCTTTTCTGTTTTAATTTCAACCCTGTGATGCAGACTTTGATTGTGTATATTGAATATATATTAATATCAGCTTATGTTGATGAAAATACATTGGGTGATAAATTTCACTTGTTTATACTACTACCTTACATTTTATACAAAATAAAAAAGATTTGTATGGTCATTAGGTACTGGTATCCTATAAATAAGTAAACATTATACCTTGATTATCAACATCCGTTGGTGCCTCTACCAAACTCATTTCCATAGCTGTGAAATCTTGTCCAGTATGAAATATTTTGTGGCTGTAGGAAAAATTGTGTCTTAACTTTTGCTCAAGGGATCTGTTGTAGGCAGACAGAGTAGTCATTCCACAACATTACTGTATTGAAGGTTAAGATATTTTCCTACTTTGGGCAAGAGATTTCCAACTCTTACTTCTATAATTCTTGTCTTTTGAATCTTAAGTTAAAAAACAGGTTTCAAATGGCTTTCAATGTCCATTAATCTGTCAGTGCCTTGTTCCAAATGTTGTGTGGTCCCAGTGGAACACAGGACTTGCAGAGTTCTGGAGACAAGTTTAGCAGAGCTTTGAGAAAACTCTTCTAGATTGGCTCTCTAGCAGTTTAATGATAGTACTTTTTTGTATAGTGCTTTCAGTGTTGAGTGTGCTTAACATATGCCCTTACACTACAACTCTGTAATGAAAATTGGTACTATTTCACCCAGGTGTGAGCCTAAGGTTGAGGGAGAGTGGCTTGCCTAAAAGCACCTGATGAGTTCATGAGATAGAGGTGAGATTAGAACCCAGGGCTATTAGGATAAAATGGAGGGGGAAAGAATGAGTTATGCTCTCTTGAGCTTCTTTGATGAAAGGCTGGTCATAAATATATTGAAAATAAATACTTTAGCATATTGATGGTATACTAGATATATTCTTCTTTTGAAGGACATGGAATAATACATACCACAATGCACTCCTGAATTCCAACTGAGCTTCCCACAAAATGGAAGTCAAGTCCCCCCCCCTACTGAATAGACAGCTCTCACTAAATGTGATGCTAAAAATAGTGAAATTGACAAGTTGCAAATTAGAGTAGCTTTTTGTGTATGTGTGTAAAATATTACTTAATTAACTGAAGATGAATAACTTGCCATTACTGCTGCATGCTGGTGACTTAAGTCACTCTCATACATATGGATGTTTGCCAGGCAGGTGAAAAGTGGCTTATTGAATGAAGCAGTCCTAGCAGTTTTCCAGTCTTCTGCAGAAGCTGTTGAAGGATTCCCTTCATCCTTTTTTTTAACTTGAATTGTTAAAAATAAATTGTAACTTGAATTGTTAAAAATAAATTTTAGCTGAAGCTGCTTTAAAAGGTGTGCTAGCAACTTGAAAGTCATTCATAAGTGATTTTTTAGTAATACATTTTTGTTTACACTGAATATGCAGATCAAAACTAGCTCTGTCATGTTTTGTTTTTGTCTGGTGTCCTAACTACATCTTACTACTGCACCTGGTAATAGGAAGTGACCTAGGTTAAGCCTGGCAGGACAGCTTACTTTGCGGCATTAACCCCATCATGCATTAATTAAACTTAAGCATGTTGTTATATGAGACTGGTTATCCTACAAGATCTGTCCTTTCTATTGAGATTGATTATTTAATTTCTATATCATTTATTTATTTTCCTTCTGACTCACCCTCCTTCTCAGTCTCTGGGTTCTTACTCACTGGTCCAACAAATTCTCAGCTCACCCACAAAGGTCTCACAATGAGAAGAGTTCCTGGAAACAGTGGTCTTCACCCTAGTCTCTCACTCTAGATTTGCTTTTTACAGGCAGGCTCAAGGTGGATAAGTGTTTCCTCAGGCTACCGACAGCTGTGTGCCATTCAGCTGCCCTCTCCACACCCAGTTTCAGATACAACTGGTTTGTTGAGTTTACCAGGAGGTTCAAAGGAATGGGAGCTCCACTCACAGCTCTTTCTTCATTCTCTGTCCTTTCCTCCTCTTCCAGCCTATCTTGCAGATTGCATAAAATAAGCAAGTTTACATTTCATTCCTGCTGTCTGTCTGCCACAGTGCTTTTGTGGAAGATGAAAACCATACTACTACTGGTAAACCAGGTCAGTTTGATTTAGCTGAAAGTGCTTAACCACATAATGGCAGCTTCCATCTGCATGACTGTTCATGAAACCACTGCTGCAGTCTGTGCCCTAGTTACATAACTTGCTTTAGGGAGTTCATCAGATTAGGGTTAAACAGTCTTGCCACATATGGTAAAAAGCTTGAGAATCATGCAAATGGCAGAGTTGTGTCAAGATTTGCACTGCCAGAAAAGGAGGTGACTATATATTGTGTGGCTTTTGAAGAAGGACCATCAATCAGTACTCATAATCTCAGAGGAATATTGACAATAGATGTTCTTTAGCATGCTGTTATCATTGATTGCTTAATTACTGAAACACTGTTCTGGTTGTGCTGAAAATTCTTCATGACCTCTAACTAAAATTTAGGCACTGGGTAATTCACTTTGTTATGAAAAATCCCACTGAGATACAGTTTTTAAAGTATGGTTTTCACAAATTGGCAACTGATTTTTCTGGGCTTAACCAGCTGTTTAGTGCTATGTTCATAGTGAAGTAGTTAAACGATACTTTTTATAGCTTTAATTGCTAAATGTTTTCTTCACTTCCATTAGTAAAACATCTGGCTTTCTTTTGATGTTCTCTCTGGGTGACAGCTGAATGACAAAATAATTGTAAAAAAATACAATAAATAACCTGCTGTGAGAAATTAGAACTGTGTTTAACGTTTAGCATGTTATCTTAATAGCAGCTTTTCTTCAAGATGATATATTAAAACAGCTTGTATTCTTGTCAGAAATATTCATAGATAATCCAACTTCTGCCATTTAAACAAATCTGCCATTTAAACAAATCTGTTTGCCTATGTCCTACCTTATTATCAGATATCAAGATGCATTTGCCGCCTCTACGGCAAAATGATTGGGTAAACCCATTAGCCAGTTGTGGTTCCTGCAAGGAGGGTACGGCACCATTGCCCGCATCTAAAAGCATTGGGCTGGATTCAACTAAACCAGTGCACTAACTGAAGTCAGTGCAAGGACTCTTGGTAGTGTGACAGGATTTTCCTTCCTCTCCTTCCCCTGATGTTTCCCCCTATGCATTCCCCAGATCTGCTCTGGAGGGTCAGGAAAACTCCCAGAATGTGTCAGGGGAGGAGAGGGGATATCATTTCATTTAGCAAGCAAAATTCATGTGCTGATGGAATGATCATGTTAGCACAATGTTGAATTCCACTCATAGTCTTTCCTCCACAGGATACAGGAGATCATGCCTACTTTCCACAGTGCAGTCTATCATTCCATTACCTGGTGGAGGCAATTAATACATACTGCTTCCCCATGAGAATCATGCAAATGTAGTTGAGATTTATACAGTCGGATCATGAGAGCCAAACTCAAATATCCTGTCGGTCATACTGGCAGTCTTCAGATAGATACTTGACACTCACTGCAGCAGGACAGGAAGTTGTAGTGTGGTGTAGTGGTTAAGAGCGGTAGTCTTGCAATCTGGGGAACCGGGTTCGCGTCTCCGCTCCTCCACATGCAGCTGCTGGTTACCTTGGGCCAGTCACACTTCTCTGAAGTCTCTCAGCCCCACTCACCTCGCAGAGTGTTTGTTGTGGGGGAAGAAGGGAAAGGAGAATGTTAGCCGCTTTGAGACTCCTTCGGGTAGTGATAAAGCGGGATAACAAATCCAAACTCCTCCTCCTCCTCCTCCTCCTCTTCTTCTTCTTCTTCTTCTTCTTCTTCTTCTTCTTCTTCTTCTTCTTTATGGTGCAGTAAATATTTGCATATAAAGAACAGAATTCTGTTGGCTGTTCATAGTAAGCTTGGTTATGTTGGAAGTACTTTTGGTTATGTAGGCTGCAGGCTGGCTTATCCTAACTAGAAACAATGGGCAAAAATAATAGTTTGCACTTCCACAGGCTTCTTTGATATGGCAAGTGCATTGTCCATCAGTGCCAGCTGCTTGTGTGGTTGACAAGCTAGAGCCTTTTAAAGAATGTTGCTAAATGTAGGTCTAAGCAGTACAGCTAGAGAATTAGCTGGCACAGTTGATGGGTTCATTACCTTTTCTTTACTGATGAGGAGCTTAACTGAAATTTGGATTTGTATCAGTGACAAATAAGAGACTTACACAATGTTTTTTAGCTTCCATGCCAGAAGTCTGTGAAAGCCAAGTTAGTCACAGAATAATGACAACAAAGTGTTACAGTTATTGGACCCACAAACTAACTATAAAAGCAGGAGGTTGGCACATATCAAAAGTTTATAGCTACATATGCCCTACATTTTTAAACCTGGAAGAATGTGTATCTTCATAGCCAAGGTTGCTGTAGATCACTGACACTGACTGTTGCTGCTGAACTAGCAAAGTTCTCTTCATATCTTGTATCGCCTTAAAAACAGAGATTCTTGGTCCTAATTTGGCACCAGGTAACAAGGTCCATTATTCTTCAGTCATAAGATGCATGACAGTGTCCTTGTACTTCTGTACTACTGATCAGCTGTAATAGATTCATGCAGGGATTGAAGTTCTATAATGCGTATTAATAGTGAAAAATAATAGCAGTATAGCTTACCACTTAAGTTACTAAAAATTGAGTGAGATGATTTCCCACTGCTTTTTAAAAGCATGACCCAACTGCTTTTCTTTAGGAAAATATATCCTTCCTAAACCACTTTAAACAAATGGCTTTGGTGTACAGTGGTACCTCTAGTTACGAACACCTCTGGATACGAATGTTTTGGGCTACGCACGTGACAAACCTGGAAGTAACAGAAAGGTTTCCGCCGCCTGCGCAGAGGCGGACTACCACCGTTCGCGCATGCGCAGAACAGGCGCTTCTGGATGTGAATGTTTTGGGGTAAGAACGGACCCCCAGAATGAATTAAATTCATATCCAGAGGTACCACTGTATGTGAAACCCATGTAGGAGATAGTCTAATATGGTCAAAAGGAATGTGTGTCTTGTTATTGACATGGGTATAGTTAATGTATATTCAAACCCTACATATTTTGCTTCTGGGCTGCTTTTTTGTATTCAGCCGGGGAGCCTGCCCAAACTACAGGATGTTTCTCCCTCTCTCCCTATCTTGACACTGTTTTTTGATAGTTGTTGTGTTATAGGGGGGTTCACACTTTTAAAAGGTGCAATGATGCAAACCTAAGGATGTGGTAGGCAACAGAGGTATGTTTTGCTGAACATCTGCCTAATATGTGATCTGGTCATACTTCTACATATTATGTGCTATAATGCAACAGAGGTACGTATGCTGTTTGAATTTACAATTCAATCTCTAAAGCCTAGCTTGCACTCCAGAGTTGAAAATGGTGGTCTTCTATAATTAAGCAGGGTGTGATCCCAGAGTGAATGGTAAGTAGATGATATTCTCTGGCTTCAAATATCACACTGTTTAGAAGCCATGATAATTTATTGCATTTCTAGGCGCTGAATCTTCATTGCTTTTAGCTCTGTGCTTTCTCCCAGCTGTCTAGTAGCGTATCTAAATATGTAACTAATGTGTACATATTTGGTTTCAGTTTAAACTGTTCCGAGTAGCGATGAAGCTGTGGTTCCCAATTTCTTGGTTTAGAATTTGCCTAAGTTCTAAATGAAAAATAAAAATAAAATCTGACAGTAAGACAGCAATGGGGAATATTTTTCCCTTTTCTTTTTTCTCCTGTCAAGGGCGCTACGTTCTATTTGGGATAAGTTGTTGGGGGCTGCATCCTATTATGGGTAGGGCCAGATTCAGAAGTGAGTGGGATCACCTCTTCTTACTCTCCATCCAGAGGGCTGCTGGATGAATGACATCTCTTTTGCCATATATCTATGTAAACTGATTACTTGCAGGGAGCTTTTGAAGTTAAGTTGATCCAATTGTGAATTTAGGTGAGATGCGTTTGCTGATTACTAGTTCTGAGTAGTTGCTCTCAGCAATGGTGTATATAGAGTTTTATCATTTAATTCAGGGACTTGCAGAACGAACTCCTGCTCCTGAAAACACACAGTGTTATTTTTGGTCTTTCTTTCCTCGTAAATATGGAATGGGCTTCTTATGGCTCTTCAGTATGCTTATTCTTGGCATGATAAACTCACATCCTCTGCCACTTTATTTTCACATGGGGAGCTATTTGTGTGAAATGGCTTTTGTGAAAAAGAAAAAATTGCAGTGTTGGAAGGAAAGGAGCGTTATACACATTGAAAAATCATTGCAGGTGTGGGGAACCTGTGACCCTTCACATGGTGATGTACTCCCATCAACCCCAACCAGCATGCTCAATGGCCAGGTGTGGTAATTGTAGCCCCATACCTTCTGGAGGCGCACAGGGCCCCCACCTCTGTGTTATTCCCTCAAATGCAAGTGTATATTACCCTTTCAGGAGATTAGGTCATAAATTGGCTATCATCGATATTGTTAGGATTACGCTGAAAGTACCAGCTTGCAAGCCTCTTAATTGATGAATTATGGCAATTAGCAAACTCTTAGCAATAGATTAAAACAGGCTTCCTCAGCCTCGGCCCTCCAGATGTTTTTGGCCTACAACTCCCATGATCCCTAGCCAGCAGGACCAGTGGTCAGGGAGGATGGGAATTGTAGTCTTTAAACATCTGGAGGTCTGAGGTTGAGGAAGCCTGGATTAAAATTTGTCCTCCAGTTAAACTGGCAAAAAAATTATTCTGGAATTTGGACTCCTGAACTGCCATGACTGCTGGCTCCCTTCTCCCTGTGCTAGAAAAAAGAATCAGTGCTGACGCAGCTTTTGTTAAGGGTTTAAGGAACTAGGAGTGAACTGCAGACCTTCCCCTTCTCCACACATGGAGAGCCTTCATACCTGTCTGAAGGGTATGTAAAATTTGTGTGTTTCTTCCCTTGCAAGGCCTTATATTTATCTGATTGCACATTCCACTATCCCAGTAGTAGGGTAAAGGTAAGGGACCCCTAGATGGTTAAGTCCAGCCAAATTCAACCATGGGGTACAATGCTCATCTCTGCTTTCAGGCTGAGGGAGCCAGCGTTTGTCCACAGACAGCTTTCCGGGTCATATGGCCAGCGTGACTAAACCGCTTCTGACACAATGGGACACAGTGACAGAAGCCAGAGTGCATGGATACTCTGTTTACCTTCCTGCTGCAGCAGCACCTATTTATCTACTTGCACTGGTATGCTTTCGAGCTGATAGGTTGGCAGGACCTAGGACAAAGCAACAGGAGCTCACCTCCTTGCATGGATTCAAACTCCCAACCTTATGGTCAGCAAGCACAAGAGGCTTCTCAGTTTGCCCAGTGATGCTGTTTTGGGCAAGCCACCTGACCTCATACATGTTGGGTATGGGACAGGTAAGCCTGCAGCTGCAAAGGAACAGTGGGGAGCCTTAAAGCAAACTTGCAGTGGCTTTTTGCAGTCACCACTTACATTAGGTGCTTTTTAAGTATCACTCCAAATGCAAGTTGCTCTGCTTTTGACTGAAATTGGTTTCATTTGAGAGCTCCAATTAGAAATATTCACTTATGCTTTTAGTTAATCACAGCGTGTCATATTGTTCATGCCCAGTATTGTGGCTCACCTTAACCATGGTTAATTAAAACCAGCATTAGAAATCAGCTTGAAGTTTGCTGGTTTTGAACTAGCCATTACTATTAGTTAATAGTCCTAACCTTTACAAGTACAGTCTACCCCCATGCTGTGTTCTAATTTTAGGCTCTGTTAATTGAGAATATATATAATAACAACAAAAAAACCCCACAAAACTGTTATGAACTCAGTAGCACTTTTCAATGAAGTGTTAACTAATTTCACTTTTAATATCACAATAAATAGCAGTAGTAGATTCATTACCTGCCTTTCATCAGAAGATCATGGGGGGGGGGGGTTACAGCAATCAAAACAACAGTTTAGCAAATTTTGAAGGAAAAGAAGCCATGTGGAGTCCCAGTTTGGTCCTCATTCCCCTTCCCAGCTGCTAACAGCACCTTTAGTCATATACAACCAAAGGGGGGGGGTGTTTAATGAGAAACTCATAAGAGACTGCAATTTGTATCAAAATTGTGACCTCAATTTCAGCCCCACACAGCTGCTTTTCCTTCAAAATAAAAACAGCCAATTTAAAAAGTCAGAAAACAAAACAAAAATAGCTTTTGGGGCTCATTTTATGATAGATAGAAGTTAGAGCTGTAAAGCAAAACCCTTGGGGTTTTGGATCTCACCTTTCATCAGCTGACAATAGTATAAGTCAGTAAATGCAGAGCTAAGAAGGGGACTGGCTAGCCAGGTTTGCTCTGCGACATTGAGCATTCAGTTACCCACCTGAGGGTTGAAGATGCAGATGCAATGAGTAGCAAAAGTGTGTCAGAACTGCAAAGCACATGAATGATCTGCTGTCAGGGCCACGCATGGCCTGCACTTTCCTAACTTTGCACACCCACAATAACTGCCATGCCCAGCTGAGGTGGGACAGGGCTGGCAGGCAGTTTGCCCTGATGAGAGTGCCAGCCCTATCTCACATCAGCTGGGCATGGCACTTCTTGTGGGTGTGTGAAGTTGGGAAAGTGCAGGCCGAGCTTAGCCCTGATGGCAGATCTTTCACCAGAGGAAATTGCCAGCCAGTCCCTGTTGCAACCCATGGTTCTTGTGCTGTTAAGTAGGGTGTTGTAGTTGCCCCGGGAGACCAGATCTCTTGGCTCAGCTTGCTTAGTCACTGGGGTCTTGAGACAAATTGACAGCCACAGTATTGGGCCTTGCATGAGACTGAGCGATGCCTGTGCAGAACATTCAGTGAAGAGTAACAAAAGTAGAGAGCAAGTCTAAATAACGAACTTCTTTATAATACTTAGTGAGGTGCCCTGTCATTTCCTTTTTTTTATTTTTTTTGTATTCCCTATTTCATTATTTGTGTTACTTTCCTTTGACTGTCAAAAGCATTGAAGAAAAGCAAGGCAAAGGGCCAAGTGCTCTATGGGGCACCCAAGAAGAAGAAAGAGGTAGCCTTGTGCGCTGGGAACAATTTTGATAAGTTGGGATGAAAAGGACTTGAGAAGATTAATGGTAGGCTTTCATTTTAATGAGCTGCATTATCACCTGGGGTTTCATCAAATCCTAGCCGTTCTCTAGTCGTTTGGAGGTTGAATGATAGAGCAAAGGCTGTAGCATTAAATTATGTGTAGTCTGCCTCTTCTCAATCCTCATCTCCTATTTAGTAGAACGAGCAAACATGTGCAGCGCCTTTAATGCTCGACAGTAATCCATTGACAGGTTTACGGGGGAAGCAACCCCAGTTTCTTTTAGAGAAACCCTATTGCTGGCAAGAAGATTTTGTATTTTAGCAGAGAACTCTGCAGCTGCTTTTGAAAATCTCAGCAGTAGTTTCATCAGAGCCTTTATCCAGTTTGGTACATAGTCTAAAACCAGGCACGTCCAACCTCGAGTTGCCTGCGATCTGCCAACCAAGTATCAAAAACTGGCAGTGATCTACCACCGTCCAAAGTCATTTAAAATCAATCAATCAATCAATCAATCAATCAATCAATCAATCTTTATTTCACAGATACAGTAGTTATGTTTGGATATCATTATCATAGATCCAAACAGTTACTGGATGGAGAAGTAACTAAACAAGTGAGAAAAGTCAAACTATATTTGTATATTAGTTTGCACAGATCTGAGGAGCCAGCTTCTCTCCCTCTCTCTCTCTCTCTCTCTCTGTTAACTCTTTCCCTTCCGAGTCTCTCTCTCTCTCTCTTCCCCCCCTCAAAGGGAGCCTCACAGCTGATGTGGATCCCAATAGTGCCTGCCTCCCCCCCCTCAAAGGGGTCCGTGCAGCTGTTCCTGATCCCCATCGGGAAAGCCAAGCTAAGCCCACCTCCCTTCTTCCAGCAGCATCATGCAGACCTCTCCCCAGCTCAGCCACCCCCTTTGCCTTTGGGAACCCTCATGCCTCCCTCCATCTCCCCTCGCCCTCAAGCTGCTCAGGGTTGTATTGCTGTGGAGACTGATAGCGGCAGCGGCTGCTGCTGCATCTGAGGTTGCAGAGAAAGGCCCAATGATCGAACAGAAACAACCCAAACAACCCGGTGGTCTACTGCGGGCTTGCGATCGAAGTGTTGTACATGGCTGGTCTAAAACTAATGTGGGAATCCGTAAATCTTTTTTCCTTTGGGGGAAAAGAATTGCAAGGGCAAAGGACTGTCAAGTTGAATGGGGAAGGCATGTTCCAGGCCCAAGCCTCCTTTACACAGTCATTTCAGTGAAAGGAGATTACAGAAGTTGGGGGAGGCAGAATTGGGCAGGGGGTGGGAAGAGTCTGAGATGAAGCTGAATCCCTCCCCCAGCTGATCACTTCAGTGCCTAGGTAGCCTGAGAGTGATTGCAGGAGATGGAAGGTGGCTAGAGAATTGGGTACAGCCTTTGCCCTAGTAGACTAGTGCATGTGCTGCTCTCTGCCGTTGGGATTATTCCTCCATAGAATCAAGGGGAAGTGTGCAAGTGCAGTGTTTGCTTCTAGCAGTTGTGGGATGCAAAGGACTTCCTGTTGTTGTTTTTGCAATGGAGAGTTGGCCTCATATCTTTCCAACCTCCACTTCGCTGCCCTGAAGTGGATGGTAAAGTTAAGGAACAGTAGTTATGCAACCATGTCTATTATTGTTTGATGACCTTCATAGTTGCATAATAATACCAGTAGCAGTGTTACAATTCCTAGAAAGAAATGGCTTTTAAGATAAGAACCTTCCATTTTAATGTTTGCCACTTAGGTAGAAGTAGAAACTGTCTTCGTTATTTTGTTTGCCACATTTATATCCTGTCTGTCCTCCAAGGAGTCTAGGTAGGATGATGATGGTTGGATTCGTTATCCAGCGTTCACCATAAAGTCAGAGTGTGAATATCAGTAGTATAAAAATACAATATTAGTTACAAAATACAACCTAAATAAATAGTTAAGAGCGGGCTTGTATTTAAAGCTGGGTGACTTTTTCTTTTTGCTGTTGCCGCCAAAATTGGTGTGTTCTTGCGGAGAGACAGAAGAAATTGCCTGGGGAGATTAGCCACCCTGTGCTAAAGAATGGTGACTTGCCCAGGGTCACACAGTAACCTCGTTCTGACTTGCCCAAGGCCATGCAGTGAGCTTCATGGCCAAGTGGTGGTCTGAACCTTGGCTTCCCTCATCCAAGTTCAACATTTCAACTGGTTCAGTTCTTTCATACTGTGATTTGTTTCTAGCAAATGGAATGCTCCTCCTGTTAAACCTTATAGCCTAATACAGAATAACACCATTTGTACGAATTAATTCTTTGCTGAGAATTATCATTTCAGAGTTGCAAGTTCATAACCTTAGGTTGGAGGACTTCATGTGTGATACCTTTTTGGTTTGAAAGTCAACCCGAATGTGGCATGGGAGTTCCTTGATTGAAAAGTGTGATTTGATCAAAAAGGAGCTGTCTATTACCACAGTCTGGATCAGGTCCACAGGGGGAGAGTAGCATGTAACCTTTCATGTCATTTCCCCCCATTGCAAAGCTCCTTACCATAGCTGCTAACTTCCGTGCAGTCAAAAAATGTAGTTTTTAATGGAAAAGCAAGACAGCTGGGTATTATTAATATATAGTGATGATATATTACCCCTTGATGACCTTTCCTGGTGGTTTTATTTTGATGATAAAAGCATGGGAGACACAACTGAAGCCCAGAGTAACTCCTATGGGGAACTATAGTTGTACGCTGCCACTTCTGGAATGTATTCTTCAGAAAGCAGCAGAACTACCATAAAGGAGTATTCTCAGGCCAGAAAAGCAGTCCGTAAGGATATCAGTTGCTTCTGGTCCTACCTGCCAAACAGCTAGGCAGAGAGCAGGTGTCAGGTGCTACCGGTAATTCAAAGTCTCTTCCAGCCTTTGGATGTTGTGTGGCATTTTTAAAAGGGTTGACAACATTGACTCAAGGCAGGTAAAAAAATTAACATTTCTCAAAAACAATTCTTAGGATTTTACTTTTTCAAGTCTTCATTGTTTAGGATACTTCTGTTTTGAAAGAATACTCAGATAACTTGTTTGGGCAATTGTATCTCAGCTTAATTAGCCATGGAATGAATGAGCCTTGTTTTCCCAGTTAAACAGTTCTTCAGTTTGGATGGAATAGAAAACTGTGGTTAACCGGTGACTTCCGCATTGAATTCATACTGTGAAGGGAGAGGGGAAGTCACTGGCTACATGTGTAGGTGCAAGTCTCATTTGTATCTCGGGTTATTAAGTCAAGATACATTCATCCAAATGTGATCAAAAACTTGCCATTTTTCTCTTTTCAAATTTATTATTGAAAGATATAATTAAACCAGTAGTTAAGAATATGGTTGGAGAACTGCATGTTTCTTTTTGTCTTGAATAATAAAAAAGCCTGTCTAACAGCTGTTTGAATGGTTCTCGGGGTAGCACCTGTTCATATGCCGAAGAAATGAAATACTCTGAAGCTCAATCTAGCACATCTCTTCCAAATGCCACCCATGCTGTCAAACTTATTTTATGATGACTGGATTGTTTATTTAATGGCTTAATAACTTCGACACAAATATTTATGGACTCTTGAGAGAAAAGGTAAAGTAAAAGCAAACAAGGAGCAACTTGGGGGTAGGGGGTGGAATCACAGTTGCATGCTGAAGGAATTAATTTGCAACAGAAGGTTCCTATTCCCTTCCAGCTGTTAACCTTTTGCTGTGGAAGCAATGTGAAATATAGGATGCGTGTGTTTTACTTAGTGTAGTGCCATTAAAGGGACTACCACGTTTGGGGGGGGGGTGAAAGTTAAACCTGGAAATAATCTTGTTTTGCAGAGAATAAGTTTCCACCCTTTGAATAAAAAATTATCTCCTCATTCCTACAGAATCTGTTTCAAAACCTCAGTGGGGCAGGGGGAGTACAATGAGCTTATTTCTGAGTGTTTCAGCCAGCTACTGCATTGAAATAAATAGACATTGCTACCTTAAGTCCTTTTAGAGGGAGAACTTCTCCCTGTCCTCTTCCTGTGCACCACTGTGGCCTCCCCAAATCTATTCCATAGGGTTGCAGGAACCCCCAGAACAGATGTAGATGTGGCACGTGGGGAGAAGAGAGGGAAAAGTTTTGTTGTGCAAGTGGAAATATTTGGGCTAGTGGATCTGTTTATTTGGATATCACCCACTGAATTTGTCCAGTATGACTTGGTTGATTATAGCCCCCGGTGGGATGAGGCACAGAATTAATACTGATCATAATAGGGTTTTTCATCTTGGAGAAGCAGGGTACCTAAATCTTTGTGCATCAGCTTATATACAAGAGACAAAATCTATTCCATGTTCCTCCCCCGTAATTGAACATGTTTGTTGTTGTTTACATTGTTTGTACATGCTTCACTGGAGGTTGTTGGAACCAGGCAACTTGCTTTCCCAAGTTGACCAAAAAAGTGTTCTCTTATCCCAGGAGGGATTCATCGCTCTTCACTTTCCTTTCTTCAAGGCTCGCCAGCCTTCAAACTCTTTTAAAGAGAGGCTTTGCTTGAGGAACTCACCCACCTACCCACTGCTAGGCTTAGGAAACCTCTTTGTTGTATGTTTTTAAGTAAAAGGGCTAATGAACTACACAAGGTTGAGAATGTGAGTGAGTTCAGGTGCCTTCATTGAGTATGCATAACCCATACTTTTGCTATTAAAAATTGTTCTCAACGGAACTGCCTTGTCAGCAGTCTGCTTCTGATTCTGGACTATAGCCAGATCAGTCTGTGGCTGAAACAAAAAGGAATCACCATTAAACCTTCAGAATCTCAAAACTATTTGTGTTTTGAGATGCTTCTTCAATGGTTACTTCACATAACGATGGCATTAAGAAACAGGGTATTGCTGAAGACCATAACAGTGGGCACCTTGCTTAGCTGGCTTTGGGAAGTCATTGTGAGGGCTGGCAGGGGTGTCAAATATTTGATTCGCTCCCTGACCCTGCACAGTAAGGCAGTGTGCGGCCTGCAGGTTCCATGTTGAAGTACTCTTGTGACCCACTTGGTGTGAAAGGCTGGGCCACCCTGATCTAGTCAGTCCCTCTCCTTTTAGACATTATTTTCATGTAGCAGACATTGACCTTCAAAGATCAGATTACACAAACCTAAGCAACCGAATGTCACAAAGAAAATGGATCCATTCTGCACAATGCATATACAGTGGTACCTCTGGTTACGTACTTAATTCGTTCTAGAGGTCCGTTCTTAACCTGAAACTGTTCTTAACCTGAAGCACCACTTTAGCTAATGGGGCCTCCTGCTGCTGCTGCGTCGCCACCAAGCGATTTCTGTTCTCATCCTGAAGCAAAGTTCTTAACCTGATGTAACCTGGGTTAGCGGAGTCTGTAACCTGAGGTGTATGTAACCTGAAGCATATGTAACCCGAGGTACCACTGTATTTGACAACTCTACTGTTGCATGTTCAAGGTGCTATTTTATTATATTTATATTTGTTTAATAACATATCTTGCCTTTCTACCCCAAAAATATATACAAGGGTACCTCACAGATAAAGATGAAGAATTTCCACCCACCAAAACTATAGCAAAAACACAGCATAAAGACACAGCAGCAAGCAGAACTAACAAACTGCAGGCTTAAAAAAATAAGCAGTAGGAAGTGAAACAACTGTTCCTCTTAATGCTCAGTAGAAAAGAATGGCCTTCCCTACCAATTTAAACCTAAAAGGGAAGAAAGTTGAGTCTACCTATAAGTTATGCTTTGATAAGTCAAAAGTTTCCCTTTGCAGAGGAAGGAACTGTTGAAAGTTAAAAATCCATGTAGTCGGAAATAAACCTTTTGTTATGCCCCTGCCTTGGCCTTGTCTGACTTGTTCAAAACTTAAGAGCGGTTAATTGATCTGCACTTGGATTTATCTGGTGACGGGGATTTGCGCTTGGTCTTGTGCCTGGTCAAGAAAGGATGCAGTGTTTTGCTGCAGATGTTAGTGTTGCCTGATAGATATTCATCATTATATAATGTTCTTGATAGCGTGTGTATCATGAAATGACCTGTGCTTTGGTGTCTGTTCTCTGGAAACAAAGTTCCTTCTGTGTGATTTGCTTTAAGAATGATACACTGAAGCCTTCCAGAAACAAATATTATACTGTTAACACATCTCTCGGTTAACTTTAGGACTTCAGTTTGTAACTTGCTTCAGCTTGCTTTTTGCTACATGACCTTTAAAGTTGCTCAGTCAGTTGTAGACTTGAGTTGGTTCTGTTACTGTCATTCTGGCAGTTTTTAACTAAGGTTTCCTCTGCCTGTGACGCACCTATTTGTAGTAGGAAATATTTCTCTTGACAAATGTGTGTCACCTTCAGCATGCCTTGAAAAAATTAACACTCCTCCGAGGTCTAGGCTGGCTTACTATGTTCTCTAATAACATCAATGCAGTCATGCCTTTTGTCTTTAACACAGTTATTCTTTTCACATTATTGGTCATTATGTTGTCAATTCTTCTAAATACCATATATGCATCCTTGGGTTCATCTTGGTGTATTGATCTAGGAATGCATATTCAGAAGCTCAAGAATTCAGCTCATGCTGCTGTCATAGTTCCATATATTACAGGTATGACTGCTTCAAATGACTACTGAAATCTGAGCAATGCTAGACAAGTGTCATATGGGTGAGACTGCAATATCAGCTCAGTGGGCTGATGGTAGCTGAGTTTTTTCCTATAAGAGAAAATGTGAAGGATTTTTATAAATAATCCTTCTATAACCCTGTATATAATAATTCATTCCAATATACTAGGGCTTTGCAGACTACAGTAATGCCTGTCTCTTACCTGTCTGAACTTACGTTTTTCAAAACTTGTCCTAAGATTTTCTTGATCTGCAAATAAAGATTTGGCATGGTTGTGTCATCAAACCACCATGTTACAGTAAGATTGCACGGAAGTGTTTGTGTTGCAAACAGAAGTTTGTTTGGATAAATAGAACCAGTATTCTTGGGCTTATTTGAACTTGGTGGGACTTACTTTTCAGTCAACATGCATAGGAACAGGTTTTTGCCTCGTGCAGCAAAGCTTTCAAGGTAGATTGCTAGACTCCCTTGGTGTGTGTCCCTTTCCTATGGGGAAAGTAGGAGTGAGAGTCTCTTCTAAGAGGCAAATGTTTGCATGGGTAAATGTTTAATCAATTCAAAACAAATAATAGTTACTCATTTTAATTTATTAAAATTTATAATTTATAGAAGCAGGTAACATCCAATAATCTAGTTGCAGGTAGGTAGCCGTGTTGGTCTGCCGTAGTCGAAACAAAATAAAAAGAAATTCATTCGAGTAGCACCGTAAAGGTAAAGGTACCCCTGCCCGTCAGGGCCAGTCGTGACCGACTCTAGGGTTGCGCACTCATCTCGCTCAAGAGGCCGGGAGCCGACGCTGTCTGAAGACACTTCCTTTTTTTTTTATAATATATTTATTAAAATTTTCACATAAAACATACATCAGAAAAAACACAATTCATCATTGTCCATTTAACATCTCTCAGTTGTTGCATAGGACTCCCCCACACCTCCCGCATACACTTGCATCATTATTAAGTTAATTTCAAACAAATTATCATTTTACTCATAATCTTAGTTTTAATTAGCATATAATTCATCCTTAAGTCTAATTTGGTGATAGACAATTGTTTTCTACTCTGGCATCCGGTTCAACACTCAGCCAAATTACAATATTTTTGTAAATAGATCTTGAATTTCTTCCAATCTTCTTCCATCCTTTCTTCTCCCTGGTCTCGGATTCTGCCGGTCATCTCGGCTAGCTGCATATAGTCCATCAGCTGCATCTGCCATTCTTCCACAGTGGGTAGCTTCTGAATTTTCCAGTTCTTGGCAATCAATATTCTTGCTGCTGTTGTTGCATACATAAAGAATGTTCTGTCTTTTTTTAACACACTCTGGTCGACGATACCCAAGAGAAAGGCCTCTGGTTTCTTAGTAAAGGTGTATTTAAACACCCTTTTTAATTCATTATATATTGTCTCCCAAAAGGCCTTCACTCTAGGGCAGGTCCACCAGAGGTGAAAAAATGTTCCTTCATTTTCCTTACATTTCCAACATTTACTATCAGACGAATGGTATATTTTAGCTAATTTAACAGGGGTCATGTACCATCTATACATCATTTTCATCACATTTTCCTTCAACGCATTACATGCAGTGAAGTTCAGCCCAGAGGTCCACAACCTTTCCCAATCTTCAAACATAATATTGTGCCCAATGTCCTGAGCCCATTTTATCATTGTTGATTTTACCATTTCGTCTTGTGTGTTCCATTTCAGCAGCAAGTTATACATTTTTGAAAGTACTTTAGACTTAGGTTCTAGCAGTTCAGTTTCTAACTTTGACTTTTCCACTTGGAATCCTAACTTTTTGTCATTTTTAAACACTTCTTTAATCTGAGCATAGTGTAACCAGTCTCTCACTTTATCTCTCATCTTTTCTAAACTCTGCAATTTCCAGTTGTCCCCATCCTTTTCTATTATCTCCCAATATTTTGGCCAATTGGCCTCCATATTGACTCTTTTTCGAGCCTTGGCCTCCAGGGGTGACAGCCACCTCGGAGTTTTGTTCTCCAATAAGTCTTTATATTTTGTCCAGACATTAAAAACTGATTTTCTGACAATATGATTCTTAAAGGCCTTATCTATCTTAGCTTTGTCATACCATAAATAAGCATGCCATCCAAACGCATTATTAAAACCTTCCAAGTCCAAGACATCCGTATCCTCAAGAAGTAACCAATCTTTTAGCCAGCAGAACGCTGCAGCTTCATAATACAACTTTAGGTCTGGCAGGGCAAAGCCCCCTCTTTCTTTCGCATCTGTTAGTATTTTGAATTTAATTCTGGGCTTTTTGCCCTGCCAGACAAATTTAGAAATATCTTTCTGCCACTTCCGAAAACACTCTGTCTTGTCTACAATCTGTAGTGTCTGAAACAAAAATAACATTTTTGGCAGTACATTCATCTTGATGGCAGCTATTCGGCCTAACAAAGAAAGTTTTAATCTTGACCAACTATCCAGGTCTCTCTTAATTTCTGACCAACATTTTTCATAGTTATCTTTAAAAAGACTCAGATTTTTTGCTGTTATGTTTACCCCCAAGTATCTGACTTTCTTAACCATGTTCAGTTCTGTCTCTTTCTGAAGCTGTTCCAACTCAGTATCTGTCAAGTTCTTCCCCAAAACCTTAGTTTTTTGCTTATTCAACTTAAATCCTGCCACTCGACCAAAGTTTTGAATCAGTTGTAATACTCTTTTCATACTAGATTCCGGCTCCTGTAATGTCAAGACTAGGTCATCTGCAAAAGCTTTAAGTTTATATTGTTTCGCTCCGACCTGGATCCCTTCCACCAACCGGTCCCCCCTAATCATATTCAGGAGCACTTCCAGAACCGAGATAAACAATAATGGGGAAATCGGGCAGCCTTGTCGTGTACCTTTTTCAATTTTGAACCCTTCTGTAACCACATTGTTAACTATCAGTTTAGCCTTTTGTTCTGAGTATATTGCCTCAATCCCATTCTCAAACCCCCGTCCCACTCCCATTTCTTTTAAATTCCCCTTCATAAATTTCCAGGATATGTTGTCAAAGGCCTTCTCCGCGTCTATGAAAATTAGAACTGCTTTAGTGTTTATGTTTGTTTGCAAAAGTTCCAATATGTCTATAATGTTCCTTGTATTTGCAAACATATGTCTACCCGGGAGAAAGCCTGCCTGGTCTTTATGGATTATCTCACTTAAAACTTTCTTAAATCTTCGTGCCAAAACATCTGCAAATATTTTGTAATCCACATTTAAAAGGGAGATGGGACGGTAGTTCTTAAGTTGTGTCTTTTCAGTTTCCGACTTTGGTATCAATGTGATAAATGCTTCTTTCCACGATTCAGGCGCCTTCTTCCCCTCCATTATTTCATTGCTGACCTCCAATAATGGTTGTATCAAGTAATCCTTCAGTATCTTGTAGTAGTTAGAGGTCAGTCCATCTGGCCCTGGTGATTTGCCCTGTTTCAAACTCTGGATGGCCTGCTCGATCTCTTGTCGTGTTATTTTGCTATTCAAAATTGTTCTATTTTCTTCTGACAGCTTTGCTAATCCATTTTTCTCCAGAAATTGTGTGATCTCTGTTTCATCTTGTGGCCCTTGAGTGTATAACTTTTTAAAATACCTCTGGAAGCACTTTCTGATCTCTCCCGGGTTCTGAATATTCCTTCCTTCAACCTCTAAGTTTGTTACTGTATTCAGTCTTTGTCTCCTTTTCAACTGCCAAGCTAGCAGTTTCCCACATTTATTAGCCGACTCAAAAGTTTTTTGTTTCATTGTTTTGATCTTCCATTCTATTTCCTGATTTATCAGTTTAGAATATTGTGCCTGATGAAGTTTGATTTCTCTCAAAATCGGTTGAGATTTCGGGTCGGATCTTAACTTCTTCTCCAGCTCTTTAATTCTTTCCAGAATTTTGTCTTTCTTTTCATTTTGCAATCTTTTCTTTAAAGAATTCTGTTGAATCAAGAACCCTCTCATCACAGCTTTACTTGCATCCCAGATAGTTCTTTTTTCCACCGTGGTGCTCAAATTAATCTCGAAGTAGTCCTTTAAAGTTTTTTGGGCCTTCTTTACGATTCTTTGGTCTCTAAACAGGCCATCATTCATCTTCCATCTAAAGGAGCCGGTTGGGATCAGTGTCATATCCATTCTCAAAGCGTTATGGTCGGAGCATGTTTTGGGGCAGATTTCCACCTTCCTCACCTTAGGTGCCAGACTTCTAGTTATCCATATTTGGTCGATTCGTGTCCAGGTCCGTTGGGCTTCAGAAAAGAATGTTCCTTCTCTCCCCAAGGGGTTTCTAACTCTCCAAATGTCAATCCAGTCCATATTGTCAGTCATTTCAAAAAAAGTCTTAGGTAGTCTTCCTTCTTTGGTAATGTTTTGGTTCTGTGACTTATCCATATTTGTTGATACGACCCCATTCATGTCCCCCATCATAATGACGTTGTTGTAGTCCAGATAATCCAGCATGGTCTCATGCAACTTCTTGTAAAAGTCCGATTTCCCTTCATTTGGAGCATAAATTCCTAATATCAAAATTTTTTCTCCTTGATATTGTACTTCTATTGCGAGGATTCTTCCACTTTCGTCTTTAAAGAGAAATTTTGGTGAAAGGCTCTCTTTTGCATAGATCACTACGCCTCTCTTTTTAACGGTATCCGATGATATAAATTCTTGACCAAGCCTTTTGTTTATTAACACCTTTCTGTGGAGCCTAATCACATGTGTTTCTTGTAGGCATATAATGTCCAATTGTTCCTTTTTTAAAATATGGAAAATTTTAGACCTTTTTTCGGGGCTGTTACAGCCATTTATGTTCCAGCTCAAAAGCTGCAGAGACATCCTGGATAAATCTGGTTATTCTTTCTGGGGTGGTACCTTGTTCTCCGGTCCTTGAGGATCCGAGAGGGCGGGCTCCCCTGGAGGTTCTGGCGCTGGTAGTCCAAGTCCTTTGTGGAGGTCTTCTCCGTGTGCTCCCAGAAACTTATCTCTATCTTCCACTGTTTTGATTTTAATCTTTCTCCCTCTGTAGGTAAAGGATAATCCTTGTGGAAACTCCCACCTGAATATAATTGCGTTGCTTCTTAACAATCTTGCCAATTCCGTGTAGTTGGATCTTAGGTCCAGCAACTGTTTAGGGATATCCTTGTAGATTTCAATTCTCTTGCCCAAAATGTCAAGTGACTTTTCGTAGTGCAGGCCCAAAATTTTGTCCCTTTCCTCCTTTGATCTCAGTGTTATCAAACAGTCTCTGGGCTTCTCTATCCTTCTGACTCTGCCAAGCCTAAAAGCAGATACTATTTTAAAGTCTTTTTCCTCTAACTTCCAAAACTTGGCAAATTCCTTAGTTAGAAAATCAATAAAATTATCTTCTTCCACCTCTGGTATTGACCGAATCCTCAAGTTGGTCTCCCTGTTTCGCAGTTCTGTCATCGAAAAGTAAATCTGATGTTCTCCAACTTGTTTACTGAGTGGTCTTACTTCTTTCTCAAGTTCTTCCAATCTTTGACTAGTATCTTCAGCCAGTTTCCGATTTTCACCTACAGCCTCCTTTAATTCTCCAATAGACTGGGCATTCTGTGCAACTTGCCCAGTCAACTTATTCAAACTTTCTGTGTTCTGTTCAATTTTAGCTGTATGCAAATCAGCCTTCTTGTCCAGAGCCTCCAGTTTCTCCAAAATTTTCTCCAAGACAGAGCTACTTGTCCCTGAAGCCATATCTTCCAGGTGCAGCTCCTCTGTCTCACCCTCCCCTGCCTGTATTAGGGAGGCCGCCTCTATGTCTGGAGGCAGAGTGGAAGGCAAAGCCGGCACAGATGATCTACGCTGTGAGGCTGCAGATAAAGTCAAAGTTGTTTGTTTGGTTCTTCCTCTTCTCCTTGCGCCACTCATTCCAAAGTTATCTGTAATCCAAGGTCAATCCAAGTTGTTCCCATGAGAAAGTGAAGTCCCAGATACAATAGTCAAACAGAGGCCGGGAAAGGGAAAGTAAAACAAAGTCACTGCTGTAAGTTCCAAATCCTCTAGAGGGAGCTTAATATGTCTTTGGGGAGAAAGTTTAATCCAATTCAAGTTAATAAGTCAAATTCCACGTCCAATAGCCTCCACAAGGTAATATTTTTCAAGCAGAGTGTACTTAAGGCAAAACAATGTTTCTAGCAGTGCCAGACTGCCACTGTTTCAAAATATCAAGTTCCTGCTCAGAATGCTTCAAAGTCTCAATTTAGTGTATTCAAAGTTGCAAGCTGGTGCACAGTCAGGCAGCTCCAGCACCTGGGATTTTTGTTTAATTTATAATCCACTAGGTTAACAGAAGAAAGATATCTTTAAGTCCACAGGTCAGCAGCTTAACAAATTTTTCCAGTCCAAAAAGCACTTTAAATAGGGTGCCAGATCATTTAATTAAAGCATCTCTCTTTGTCTCCACTCCTCCTGCACTTTGCTTTCAAGTTCAGTGTTAGCGGAAGACGGACTTCCTGTTTATCGTCACTCCGCTTTCAGCCGAATTCCAGCTCTTAAGAAACCTTAAGAGCCTTTAAATTTGTAAAATCCAGAATTGTAAAGTCCAAATTACTCACGGGTTGCAGCTCAATTTTGTAGGTCTCAGGAAGAAAGGTCAGCGCTGAAAGACAACAGCAACGCGGCTTCACTCCGTTGACCGCGAAACGACCCACAGCGCCGCTACCCCCTCCACGATCCGGAGCCCCTTACGGGGTCCCTTCAGCGTTTTGGGGGGTGCTTTCTGGCGCCCGCCGGGTCTCGAGCCCACAGGCTTCTGCCGCCTGTGGTTCTCCAAAGTGGGTCTCCGCTTCGCCGTAGCGGACGACCCAAAATCAACGGAGCTTCCCTCTCCTTAACGGGAGAAGGCAGCCATTGCCGAACGCGCCGCCTCCGGAAGTGTCTGAAGACACTTCCGGGTCATGTGGCCAGCGTGACGACCAACTAAGTTTGTTATTGGTATGAGCTTTTGTGTGCATGCACACTTCTTCATATACCACACACACACTTCATCAGTATCTGAAGAAGTGTGCATGCACACGAAAGCTCATACCAATAACAAACTTAGTTGGTCTCTAAGGTGCTACTCCAATGAATTTTTTTTATTTTGTATCCAATAATCTGATATGTATGGTATAATATATTTAAGTATTTAATTTATTAGATGTTAATAGAACTAGATAGAGTTGAGGGTTGTTTGTAGTTCAAGTAACATTAACCTCCTTAGCCAGAGCACTGTAAGGAGAAAGCAAGTTCTTATTTAGTGAGCTGCTGGCTACCTGCAAGGTTCCTGCCTCCATGGATGAGAGATCCTTGCTCTTTCTTGTTAATCTGTGGTTTCAGAAAGACACTTCAGATGGCCAGGACCACACAAGACAGGCTCCTGCTTGATTGCTATTGCCTGGCTTCAGTTCTCAGAATTTTATTTTGCTTATTTATGTACAAAGACTGTTATTTTCAGCTTTCTTAGCAGTGTTTGGTTCTGAATATATTGGTGTTAATTAAGAATCAAAGCACATTTAGCAGATGGAAACTGCTTGAGCCAGGACTGAGTCAACTCTCAAATGAGAGAGAGTTTAACTAGTGAAAAGTAGCTGAAAGGTATTCACTGCTATTGCTGAAGCAAACACGGCAGCAGCTTTTTATGTGTAATGTGTCTCGTTTTCTCTCTGGGGCAGTGATTTTCAAAAAATCACTTTGGTCCTGCCTGCACTCCAGGGGCAATAGAATCAGAGACTGCCAAGCAGTTACAATCCTATAGGTGCCCTTTCAGACATAGAATGTGAACAGAAGAGCTTTTTTGTTATTTGACAGAGGGTCTCATTTATGGAAGGAGAGGAGGTGTTTTGCCAATTTCTGAAGAATTTGCAGCTCTCCGGGGCCTACAGGGAAAATGACCCCCACCCCAGCCTCTATTAGCATGTGCTCAGAGCACCCTTTCTATGAGGACAATTCTGTTCTTGGCTTCTTATAATCCTATAATAATATTTTCATGATATAATAGAAAAGTACCGTATTTTTCTCTCTATAACACGCACCCGACCATAACACGCACGTAGTTTTTAGAGGAGGAAAATCCGTAGGCATGCCACCCGTAGGCATTCCCTCCATAACATGCACAGACATTTCCCCTTACTTTTTAGGAGGAAAATGTGAGTGTTATGGTGCAAAAAATACGGTATTTTCCAGAACCCAAAGAGCTCTGTGTGCAAGTTGAACATGCTTCTCTACACACAAACGGAATCAAATGATCCCTCCCCCTTTACATGTAGCTTAAGAGAGTTTTCCAACTCCCAGAAGTTGCATTTCAGGGGCATGTGGAGGACTGGATGGGAAGGTGGAAAGGCACCAGTATGCACACATAGCATTATGCATGCACATTATGCATGCCTTTGAATTGCAGTCACTATACTGTTCTGTTCTGGTACTTCTGTATCGACATTCAGAAAATGCTAGTAGTTACTTTTCCTAGTAAATATTGATTGTGAAGTGCTTTGCTCATATTGGTGCTGCACAGGTTGGCAATAATGGTTGCAACTTGGGTTCAGTACTAGCAAGCTTGAAATATCAGCAATATGATGTAATAAGTTCCCCTAGCCACTCTTGAAGTTGGACCTGATTTTTGCTTTTACAGACATTACAAGTGGGATCTGCAACAAAATGTAGCATGAGCGTGGAGTGCTCCTGTTAGGCTCCATCCAACCGTGTTGCCTTTCAGGATAATCCATTTCATTTCCCCCTCTGCTGGCTGGGGCTGATGGGGTTGCAGACCAAAACTTCTGGATGGCACCAGGTTGAGGAAGCAAGATGTAGACACTCTTGTCTTATTTACCGTATTTTTCGCTCTATAAGACACACCAGACCACAAGACGCACCTAGTTTTTGGAGGAGGAAAACAAGAAAAAAAATATTCTGAATTTCAGAAGCCAGAACAGCAAGAGGGATCGCTGCGCAGCGAAAGCAGCGATCCCTCTTGCTGTTCTGGCTTCTGTGATAGCTGTGCAGCCTGCATTCGCTCCATAAGACGCACACACATTTCCCCTTACTTTTTAGGAGGGAAAAAGTGAGTCTTATAGAGCAAAAAATACGGTATATCTTGCTTTTCAGTGAAACACAGCACTGTGTCAAGTTTTGCTTACATTGACAGGTTTTACTGCAAACCCTTTTATTCAGTAGCCCATCTAGCTTACTATACTGCAAATTGCTATCTGTATCTGATTTAAATGTCTGGGGGTCTTGTAAGGGAAAAGTGGTACACAAATAGACATTGCAGCCTTCTAAACCTACCATAGTGAAAACTCTATTAGTACGACTTTGTTCTTGAAGCAAATGTGTTAAATATTGCACCACTGAAATGCAAAGAAATTGCATATATTTACAAATGGAAAGTGGACATAAAAACACACAGATGGCTATTTCAGGATATGTAGAAAACTTGGCTGTTAAATTGCTTCTCTTAAGAAATTGCAAGCATCTTCTCTTCCAACACATCCCAGGCTGTTCTCATGTCTGTCACACTGTTACACAATGCATTTTGAATTTTCCAGAAATGGCCTGTTAATCTGGTATAAACAGTGTTTTAGGTCCAGAGTTGCACTTCTATTTGCAGAAGTGCTAGTGATTCATGGGGGCTGCCAATCTCAGAGGGAGAGGAGTAGTGATTGTCACTATTTCTCCTTCCCTTCTGTGCCACCTCCCAGTATGGAACCTCCAACCCAGGGGTCGGCAAGGCTTACCGGCCATGGGCTGGATCACTCCCATGGAGACTGTCCGTGGGCCGGACTGGCGCAGCACGATGCCAGAAATCGCGTCTGCGCATGTCAACGGCACCAGAAATTGCTTCTGCACATGCCCAGATGCCAGAAATCACGCCTGCGCAGAAGCGATTTTTGGCATCTGGACATGCGCAGACGCAGTTTCCAATATCTGCGTATGCACAGATGCAATTTCCGGCGCTGCTCGGTGAGTCCCCGGGTCACGCTGCACTGGTCTAGCGCAGTGCGAGGGGGACTTATCAAGTGGGCAGCTTGGTTCGGGGGTGGCTCATGGGCCGGTAAAACGGTCTTCGTGGGCCGCATCTGGTCCATGGTCCACACGTTGCAGACCCCTGCCCCAACCCTTCAGAGCAGATTTGGGGGGATGGGGATAATGAAGCTGGGGCAATTGTAAATTGTAAATGGAGCCCCATTCATAGGAACTGTGAAATTGACCCACTATTTTTGTAGCAGAGGCAATTCTGTTCTTCATTTTTGAGCATTGTATCTCTCGTCTTTTATGGAACTTTACTAGAATAGAAAAGCTCTTTGTGTTTCACACCTGGTTTTTTGATTAACTTACTTGGATTAGTTCATAGTTTTTGGTATGTGTTTTCTTTCTTAAATTAACTTAGATCTCTCTTAGATATATGCTTTCTGGGCAGAGTTAATTTTGGAGTTTCCTAAAGTACACAGAGGGACACTCCTCCCAAAAGCTGCAACCCAACCTTACCTTTCCTTGCCTTTTACTATATCTTGGGATGGAGAACATGCTAGTGACTGAAATGTGTTTTGTATTCAGCATTCTAAATTGTATAAATCCATTCACTAGATCTTAAATTGTGTTCTTGGATTTTATTAAACCATCCACACACAAACTATTTTCCTTGTGCAAATGACATTCTGTCCAATGCCTCCAAATTTATGCAGTGTCCATTTTAATAATCCTTTGGGAATCTTTTTGTAAAACCAAAGTACTAGGCATTATTCAGAATAATGGCAATGGCTTGGAATATATTATTTTATAGAAGCCAGTCTTAAGGTATAATTGACATTCCACACAGTCTGGAGAAATTCATCTCAGCAAACCTAGCATTCATCCAGCTGTCTGTGTATAATTGCACAGATATGGACTGACTCTCATTTTAGATACAAACAATTAGAGTGTGAATTTTTTAACCTTCAGTTGAAAACTTCGCTGCATTAAACTACCTAAACATAATGGTGGGTCAACAATGACCATAATTAAGTGAAGATGTATTTTGCAGTCATTGATAGGGTTTTTAAATGTTCCCATGTTTTCCAAATTATATCCCTGCTTGAGATTCTTACAATGTGTTGCCTGTTTGGAATATATCCGAAACATCTTTTCCCTTTATTTTGATGAGTTAGTTTTATAAAATTCGCGCTCTTACAAGCTGGGAAGATTTACTGTCCAAAAGGATACTTTTTCTGGTTTGATTTTTGTCCCCTCACCCCACGGCATTCAATTACTACTCTGAATTTTTATATAATAAAATATATGATAAAAAGCTGTTTCCTCTTCCTAGGTTTGAATAACCTAAGTTTAGATTAAAATAACACCATATTTTAGGAGCCCAGGTGAGCAAGTACTTTTAAAATCCATGAAAACAAGGAGAAAAAAAATGGAAGGAACTCTGATAGGCAATTTCAGGAAGTACGAGGGGCTGCATAAATGCACCCCTATGCTACAGGTTGCCCACTTGTGGACCATGGGCAGGAATTACCTAACTAGCCCCAACATCAACAGAAGCTCCCAAGCACTGTGATTGGAGAGTGCTGACTGGGGTGAAATCATTCTAGCCTTCCCGACTCCTTCCTGCCCTCTACTTACCCTGGCATTCTCCTTATATGGTGTTGTAATTATTAATTGCAACATTTCAGAAACACACTGCAGGCTTTCTGAGAGACTGTTTTGAGCTACAGATCTGCACAATTCAATTCAGAACAAGTCAGTCTGGCCTGAAGTCTGCTTCAGCCCAATCTGGTCAGGATATCTAGACATATTTTAGAAACATGGTCAAATAAATTTTGTACCTTGGTTGTCTATGTAGAATGCTACAGGTCGTGTTACCTTCATCTTTTTGTACTGTAGTGAATATAAGAAATAGGAATTAAAAGCTAAGGTACCACGGAAATGATAGATTTGCTGCTTTTAAATCTACTGTGTTACAACAGACAACATACCAAACTGTATTGTGTCTTGAAACAAAAAGTGCTTAGTCGATGCATAGTGGAAAAAACCTTCCTACATCATTAGTTGAGTCCCCCAATGCTGAACATTTGAATAGTCGTCTAATAGGGTTTGCCTAGCTTTATCTGCCATTTTTTACATGGGCTGACGTAAATAGTATTGCTATAAAACATCGCAGGACGGGGATTATTCTCATCTGTGAAGCTTGTGCGTCATGCTGTCTTTGTCAGTTAATCTAAATACTTATAACTTCCTTTATATATTTGCTTCAGGCGTGAGTCTGTAGAAATTGGCTTCTGTGCTTAGTTTACTAAAGCCTGTTCATGAGAAATGGCTGCTGCCATCGTCTCCTTTAAAATTTCAGTTGTGCGTGATTTTTGGGCAGTAACTGTCATATATCTCAAAGGGCAAAGCCCCCGTGGGGGTGGGGGTGCCCTTTTCTTTATTACCATTGGAAATTCAGGTTTTTCCACTTGGTGTCCCTGGCTCTGTAACTTCTGTGAAGATATATCTAGCTAGTAGAGGTGATTGTGTAGTTCTCTGCTTGGCTTTTTTCTCCATTCAGATGTTTCATGGGAAACACAATAGGGGAAAATACAGCATGAGCAATCAAAGCAGGGGCTGTATTAACTCCATCTAAGCAATATTACTTGAAATTTATAGTGCTGTAAGTTGCCTTGTGGGAGGTTGTTTCTGCCTAAAAGTGGAGTGTAAATTAACTAAATTTAGCAAATAAGCTATGTTGGCATTAACCTGTCACAATTGTATTGCCAAGTCCCATTGAGTTCAGTAAGAATTACGTTTAATTATGGATTATAGCACCATAAACGGAGCCTGTTTTGTTATGCAGTTATCTGCCATCTCCTCAACCAATATTCTGTCCCCTCATTTCCTCCCTACTTCCAGGAATGTTCAGGGCTAGGATTATAGTGAAAACATGGTTCTATTTCTCTCACTAACTCCGCCCCCAATTGAAGAAGGGCTGTAGCTCAGGGGTGAAACACATGATTTGCACACAGAATATTGCTGGTTCAGTTTCTGCCATCGCCAGGTTGTGCTTGGAAAGATTCCTGTCTGAAACCCTGGGAAATTGCTGTCATTCAGCGTAGAATGCTGAATTTACAGTCTGACTTGGACTGACAGCTTGCTGTGTTGCAAATGTAATACAATCTAACCTTTAAAAGAAACTACAAACATTTTTAATTTGGGAAGAGTAAACTTGTGGTCCTTCTGTTTCAAACAGGTTGCCTTTTTATGCAACAATTTAAAGGTGTGTACCAAATGCAGTACCGTATTTTTCGCCCTATAGGACACACTTTCCCCCCTCCAAAAATGAAGGGGAAATGTGTGTGCGTCCTATGGGGCGAATGCAGGCTTTCGCTGAAGCCTGGAGAGCGAGAGGGGTCGGTGCGCACCCTAGGCTTGCAGATGGCAGCCTGCAGCCCGAAACCCGGGGAGCGCAGCGGAGCGCACCCTGGGCTTCGGGCAGCTCTCCGCAAGCCTTGGGAGCCTGGCGGGAGTTCCCGCCGGGCTCCCAAGGCTTGCGGATAGCAGCCTGTTCTGAGGGCTGGGGTCGGGGGAAGCTCGGGCTTCCCCAGCCCTGCACCTGGGGGGGAAATAATTTTTTTTTTCTTTATCCCCCCCTCCAAAACTAGGTGTGCCCTATGGGCCGGCGCGCCCTATAGGGCGAAAAATACGGTAATTCCTAAAATGATATAAACTAACACCCCAACACAGAGCCATCAGAATGACGATATGTATATTCCTGTTTCTTCCTCTCTTTTGCTTTTGTTTACATAGAGGCTCATATTTCACAAACTTTAATGTCTTAATGGCCACCAGAGTTAAACTCGATTATTGGGAAATCAATAGGCCAAAACAGGAAAGCATGACTCTGAAGAAAAATTCACATGCAAGATGTAGAATAAGGACCAGCAAGTTCATAAAATAGGCATATTTACTCATTTCTGGTTTCTGTTGGTAGTTCTTCCAGTTGCTGTTAACTCATTGAAAATACACTGGGGTAGAACTGGTTTTCAAAACACAAGACTTACAAAAGTTAGCATCATATATTGTCTTTATTGTAGAGCAGTGCACATAGGGGGATGAGGGGATGGATGCCCAAATTTTAAAACTAAAGATAGCAATGAATCCACTGATTTGAGCTCTATTCATATTCAGTATAATATATGCAGAAGCAAGCTAGCCCACCTCCTAGCCCACCTCCTAGCCAGTCTCTGGTGCCCCCCGGCCGGCCGGCTTAGCCCTCCAAGGCCTAGGACAAGTGCACCTGGCTGCCCCCCCCGTATATACCTGTGATTAGAAGGGGGAAATTTATAGATTACTGTGACTGCCATGTAATTTCTGTTGGTGAGGACCTCGTGCTTGGTTCTGTGAGAACGCAGAAATGAATTCAGCTGTTAACATTATAAAATTGTAAACTAGTCTAAGGCTTATTGTCTAATCCCTTCTATGGCAAATCAAACAACTATGACACAGAAAACAAGCTCATGTTACCAGCCCTGCATCTTAAAATTTCTCAGAATTTGAAGCCGTTTATTTCATTTATTTCATCATTGCTTGGAGGGAGGAGTGACTCACAGGGTACTTTCTCGTTTTCATAGTATACAGAATTAGAAACAGATGTTTGGAAAGTTAATGCATGGTCGAATAACTCCCACGTGGAGTAGAATATCACAACAGAGCTTAGTAAAATCTAGACAGGTGGGAAAAATAACTTGCTGTAGATATGTGACAGTTCCCAGTTGTGGTGTTTGGTTCTGATAAAGTGGTCTGATTACCCGGCATATATTTTAACACATTGCATGTCATGCACATTCCTGAATATTGGATATTTAATAATTTTTAGCCAGCCACAGTGTGTTAGCTGTAAAGGTACATAGTTTTCTAGTAAATGGTTTTTGTTGTTGTCGTCAGGATTTTTTGCGGTAGCCTTGGCAATAGATCTTGTACTATTCGCCTGTTCCACATATAGTGGATGTCTGAAATGAATGAATATATGCTCCATTGCTCAATAATCCCTCTTGCTAATTGAGGCTGTCACTTTACTTTGAATTAAAATTTTATTGATTCCAGGAAGTAAAGTAGTTATTTCTCTCCTTGACAAACTTTGTCAAGTGTGAATTTAATGACAAATCTGTTTTTTGTCTTCTCAGGATGACCCAAATAACGTTAATGCATTAAACAACAAAGAACAACGCAGTAATAATGGGAACGAAAAATTGCAAAACATCGAGACTCTACCTCCAGGTATTTGAACAGTATTTCTTTATTTTAGAGTAAAGTATGGACCAGTTATGAAAATTAGCTTCTAATAGCAGGAGTAGGAAATATGCTTGGTATATGTATGAAGGGGAGAGGTGTGTTTTAAGGTTTTGATAAGTCATCATAAATACAACTGAACAATAAAATGTTAGAACCTGTAAGACTGCAATCCTATATCCATTTACTTGGGAGTCAGCATCATGAACTCTACAGCAGGCATGTATAGGATATTATTTTGTTTTTTACATTTTGATTTAATGTTTGCTGCTTTTGCAGCAACTAAGCACAGCAACAATAAAACATTAACAAATAAAGACATCACTTCTCAATATATAAATACGCAGAAAAGATATACTGTAAAGACAGAGTAAGATTAAGAGTCTCATGCTCTACTTAGCTATCCCAGCTCTAGAACAATAAATGAATCAAAACAAGAAAGATACTGTAAATTAATCAGAACAGTATAAATTGCAAAAGTATGAACCAAGCAACCCTGCATCAACCCCCCCCCCCAAAGTCATGAAACAAGTCTCCCTAATCTTTCACCCAGGGTGCATGCACTTCTGTCCCACTTCTCATCACGGGGAGCAGGTATCCCCAGGATGATTTTGCCCTCGAGTAGAAACCAGATTGAGAAGTTTAGGTAACCAGCTTCTTATTATAACTAGATCCTGGAGAGAGAGAGAATCATACAAGGCATACAACATCCCGATCCTCACCTGTTTCCCAGCCAGGGCGGCCAGATCCGCAACAGTCGGTTCTCAATCTGGAGTGCGGAAAAGCTTCCATTCTCCCTCTGTATTATCCCAAAAGGCAGATAATAAGTATCCTATACCATTCCACAGTGAACTGCCCTGAGACCTACAGGTATAGGGTGGTATACAAATTTAATAATAATAATAATAATAATAATAATAATAATAATAATAATAATAATAAAATGAGAGCATAGGTTTTTAAAACAAAGGAGCAGATCAGCAAATTAAAACTCAAGAGAAGTGGCATCCTCAAAGGAAAATTATTCCCTTTCTAGTTGGCCCACCAATGATGCCCTGCTGCATGGTGTGCAATATCCTCTGGATATTGTACAACTCCGTAGGCCCTGCCCTGATCAAGAGTTGCTAATGCCCTGTGCTTCCTTGTCACCTTCCCAAACATGCTGTCTTTATAGGCAACTAACCCAAGGTACGGCTGTATGTGATAATTGTTATAACTGGTTTTTTCCTCCAATGAAAGCTTTGCCCCTAAAAATCTCAGTATCATTAATATGTAAAGTCCCCAGTCATTGCAATTGTGGGGAGAGGCCCCAAGTGGCAGTGTTTGCTAAAGGATGACACTTAAAGCATCAAGATGACAGTGTTTTTATACCATGTTTTAGAGAATGAGCAACTCGTAACTGAATCTTCAGCATAAGCAAATGCTAGGAAGCTTCTGGACATTGTGGTTGACTAGGCTATGATTCTCATCATTGCCAAGAGCAATCTCCGAAAAATGAAATGTGTCACTAGTCATATATTTGGCTTCTGGGCTGTTCTGGAATAGCTGTGAGAAACTGTGTCAGTGCACAGCTTTGGGGGTACTAAAGCACAGAAAGTGAAATGTGTATACACTAAAACAATAATAGTGCACAATAGTATGGCGTATCAGATTCAAGGTTCGGTTCTTTATTTTGAGTGAGTGAGAGGGGTGGGGGACTGTATTGTTTCTTTCACCAGGAGTTTGAGCTATGGATTAAAAAAGGAAGACCAGAAGGAATAGAAGCCAAGCTTATTCCACCTTTTTTTTTTATAAATTAGAATTAATATTAAAACTAAACCCATAGTTGTGCCTGAAATTCTCCATGTAATTCAGGTGCAGCAAAAAAAAAATTAAAAAGGTGGGGGAGATGATATTTCACTTATAGTTTAGGGGGACCCCAAAAAGGAAAAAAAAAAAAAAAAAAAAAAGAGGAATTCTTAGAAAATGTATGTTCCTCTTCTGAGAAATTGTAGCCCAGCTTAATTTTTAATTCTAGATAAGCAGGCCATATTTTGATAATATTGTTTTTTCCTAGTAAGTGCACACTAAAGTACAAAGTGCTGTTTGCTTAACACATTATTTCCTGGCGGTTTTATATTAATTGCTGCACTGTTTCTAGCTTATTAATCCAATTTATCATATAGGTTTGGATCCAGACTATTTCCTAGGCAAGCAGAAGGCATTTCTATCTTGTATAGCTATCCCAATCACCCCTTCTTGCCATAGCTCCACATTTTGTGACTCTTAGCAATGGCTTTGTCAGAGAGTACACCGACTGCAGGGACGCAGGTGGCGCTGTGGGTTAAACCACAGAGCCTAGGACTTGCCAATCAGAAGGTTGCGGTTCGAATCCCTGCGACGGGGTGAGCTTCCGTTGCTCGGTCCCTGCTCCTGCCAACCTAGCAGTTCGAAAGCACGTCAAACTGCAAGTAGATAAATAGGTACCGCTCCGGCAGAACCATGCACTGCCCTGGTTCACTGGAAGCGGCTTAGTCATGCTGGCCACATGACCCGGAAACTGTATGCCGGCTCCCTCGGCCAGTAAAGCAAGATGAGCGCAGCAACCCCAGAGTCAGTCACGACTGGACCTAATGGTCAGGGGTCCCTTTACCTTTGCCTTTACACGGATTGCAATGAGATGAAGGCAGGAAAGGCCCATATCATGAGCAGAGCTTTGTTCATTATCACTTCATCCAACCCATTACTCTTCTACCAAGGGTTTAGAGTGACACCTGTGTTTTTTGACTAGTAACCCTGTTGAATGGGCATGCATAAGAACAATAACTGCATGTCCACCAGATCCTGCTGTGGGCTATCAAGTTTTAGAATGACACTTGGACACCACTTCTGTTAGCTGCAAATAATCTCTCTGGCAGAGGCTTTGATAGAAAACACACATGCCTGCTACTAACCTGGTGATAAAGATCATAGCCTCTTGGAGTGTCCTTCATCTCTCTTCCTATGTTCACTTTGGCATATAAATCTGACCCCGGACATTGAAGCAATAAGCATTATTGTGCCCCTTTGTCCCCTCTTTGACTGAACTGGAATGTCCAGTCAGAATGGCTTTAGTTTATTGATAATTCTATGTGCTAGCTTCATCTTTTAAGATCACAAACTAGCAGGAAAAGAATATGGGCTTTTGCAAGCCATTAACTTTTAAAAGGTAAACAGATGTTCTGTGTTTTGAAATTCTAAACAGAATTTTCTGAATCCTGCAAAACTTGATGACCTCACTGCTGTTAATAAAGTATGAGGATTATAGCTCACTGAATTTAGTAGTGCCGGCTTATGCAGGACATAAAAACCTGAGCTTCCCTTTTGACACTCAAAGAAAGATTTATATGCAGCTTTGTAAATTAATGTGTCCCAGCCCGCAAATGCTACTATCATTTTAAAATTGTCCCAAAATTTTATGACCACGCACTTCGTAATGAAAGACTTGCAGTTGACCTTCTTAATAAAGTATTAATTAATATGCTTTAATCTTTTAATTTTAGCTGTGATAAATATTAATAAAACTAAGGTTGAGACTAACAAAGGTTGAATAAATCTAAGCACACTTTATAACTAATATTTCCTCTTTGGCTACTTTCCCAGTATTGGCTCCTCTATTTACATCCGATCCTATTACCAAAGAATGTAATCAGTACTGCTTTGCACTGAGTACCTTATTGGTGGCCTGTCACTTCTGAATCTGTTTTCTGATTATGTCTAATCTGAGACAGGCTGTCTGATCCATGTTCTGAAGTGTTGGGAAGGACTAGATGGGAGCAAAGCATGACATTAGAAAGGAGGTGAAGGTAGACTTGCATCCAGCAATGTTCTTCTGCTGATACAAGACTAGTTGACCTAGCAGAGGCTTCAGTTGAATAGAAAGGCGGAAGATGTGACTTCTGGAGATTTCCCCTTTCTCCTGCACCCCTTCCCACATTGCTACCTGTTGGTCTCCTGACTCTCCAAAGCAAATTTTGGGGGCAAAGAGCTGATTTGGGGAACCAGCAAAGATTGTACCCCCTCTAGTTATGGAAGTCTCCGCTGGATCAAATACTCTCTCATCAGGGGAAGGACACAATTGAATTCAACCCAGAGTTAATACAGGTTTCTGAAACACTTCATTATCTCTTACCATGTCCCTCCAGCAGTATACTCTTCAAAATAAGCAAATATGCTTCCATTTCTCCCCAGCGTTTATAGTGTCACCTTGCTGACATAAACAGCAACCAGCAAAAACTGACCCAAATTCTTTTTGAATCTGTCAACCTGAATTCAGGGATGAATCAAGGCTTTGAGTCTCCTTAGGCACAGTTAACTAGATGCTTTGTGCCTGAAGCAGTGTGACTGAATGTAGCTCCCTCTTGTATTAGAACTGTAGTTACATTCTCATTCTTGCTGAGTTCACATCCATAGCAGTTGTGGAAGGACTCCAAATCCAAGGTGAAACAATAGTTCATGTTGCTATGTTAACATTGATGAGAGAGTTTATTGTGTTGCATATAAACTAAATGTCTTTAAATGTACAAATTGGTAAGCAAGTTGATGTTAAGTATGTATATTTAAAAAGTATTTCAAGTAAATGGCCTATCTGTTTTTCAGACCACTTCTTGCCTGCTAATGTTTTTCAGCTTAACAAAACAACCCCCCAACGGCCTCCAGAATCAAATAAAAGAGTGTTTTTAGGGTTACAATAGCATTGGGTTCCATGAAGGATCCAGATTCCTGGGCCAAAAGTCCAAGAAAGACATTTAAAACAAAACTTACTTGATAGAGGTGCTGCTAAGTAATTTGCTCTGAGATGGCAAAAGGATAAATGCTCCCTAAATCAAATTTTACTTTGAAATGCAAATGTCATTTTGCACTCAGAAGATGTGCTCTGGAAGTTGAACATATTTCTTGAGATTGAGTTTGTGTGTTTTGCAGTGTGCTTATATTGAAGAAATGTCACAGTTAAGCAGAGTATTTCAAATTTATACTATCGTGTTTATCTGCATTGCTGTAACCTGAAAAAAAGTGCAGTGGATGAGTAGAAAACAAATACTGGTCTCACTGATTGTGTAATAAAACGGCACATTACCTAGTTCATGTTATAAATAGCTTCGTTGCTATTAACAATTGTAAGGATGACATATTTAAAGTCAAGTTCTTAAATGTTTCATTGGCAGCAGAGCTTCCTTAAAGCAGGTCTGTCGTGATGCGTGCTATAACTTGTAAACTGAATTATGCATGAAGCTGATGCTACGTTTTGTGGAATATTTTTGTTGATTATGGAATTAATCAATGGATGCACTTCAGAGCGCACACAGGCTTTACAAGTAACAGTTGCCCCCAGGTCCCTCTTGCGTGATTTCCACAGGCATCTGGTTGGCCACTGTGAGAACAGCCTGATCCAACAGGGCTCCTCTTATGTTCTTGCACTCTTATCTTTCAGAAATATTATTAATATAATAATGAAATGTTACTAATATTTAATGCCTCCATAAAAAAGTGAAGGCCACAACTCCCCCAATTTTGGACCTGTTGGTTGTTTGAGGTCCCATGCTAACTTCTATTTAAACTGGTATTTAAGGAGAAGCTGAGCCTCTTTTGCCTTGTCATATGATACAACCTATTTTAGGATGGATTCTTCCTGTAATCTTATCAGGCGCATGCCAAGTATGAATGCAAGTACCGGTTTCGATTGCTTAACTGTTAACAGAGAACTACTATGGTGTAATACTGGAACTTGCACTTCATTCCCCACTCCACACCCCCCCCCCTTTTTTTGCATTGCACCATGATTGATTCATTGCTTTGCCAGTTATGCCTCTGGGCACCAGCAGGCTCAGTATTATTCAATCATAGCCATAGTTCACTTTGGGCTGAACAGGAACATTCTGCCAGCCTCTCTAGTGTAGGACTCACCCTTAATCAGACGCTGCTTATTTGAGCTTTCTTTTTGGAAGGAAAAGCAGGGTACAAATGCTGAAATAAGGAATAGTTGCAAAGTGGCTTAAGCCTTAGGACATTTCTTATTCTACTGGAAGGTTAGAATAGTGGAGTTAATGCAAGATCTAGAAATCTTTCCTTTCAGAGTTCAAAGGGATCACAACACAAGCCTCTTTTAACGCCTTATGCATTTGAAGCATCTTTAAGTGCTATGTATAACTTGAACCCAAATAGACTTGAACCCCAGTAGATCCTGTTAAATTCAGTAGTTCATGTGTATTTGTTGACCAGGTGTATCTGAGCCAAACTGAAATGGAGACAGTTTACCCTTACTTGTGCTTCGTATCATTTATGCGTATGCATTCTTTATGATAATGCATTCCAGAGAGAGGGGCGAGGAGGGAGAGATCTTATGTAGTGGTTTATCAGTGAGAGAGAGATCTTATCAGTGGTTTATGATGCTTTGCTGCACCTACTCATTCAGTTCATTAACTTGTAAGGCTAGAGTTGTTGGATCGAAGCAGATTTAGTCCCATCAGGTTCAACTGGCTTAGCTGGAATTAAGTCATATTACTTCATCTCCAGTGGTTTGTGGACAAGTCAGTGGCCTCCACAGTCACTTACGACTCACTGTTAAGACCATGTTCATGGAAGACAATCTCACTCAGCTATGAGTGATCACCAAAGAAAGAAAGAAAAGTAAGCAGAGTCGCTGGGGTAACGAACCCTTTTAAGGTCCAAAATACACATTATGTTAAAAGCTTAATTGCATTTAAGGGTTTTCAGGCCTGAATGGCCACTGCTGAGAGAGGAGAGGGATTAGAACGGTCACAGTATTAGGGAAAACGTAACCCGCACGAATGCATACATGCACACACCAGGCTCACAGTCTCCCTCTTGAACTGTTGTTTGTCACTGCAGCTTGGGGGATGTGACTTGCATCGACCAGGAGCAAACCCTTAAACCTCTTCCTCTGGGTCTGTCACCGTCCCGATTAGGCCGTGTTGCAATTCAGAACCAGACCAAAGTGCTTGCTGCCTGAGAGAATGACAAGATAGCACTTTCCATTCTGTTTCTTTATTTAAATTTATTTCAATACATCTCTTTATCTGAGGATCGCAAGGCGGTTTACAGATATAAAAGTACATTCCATAAAAGTGCATTCCATGCACAGAAGCAGACTAGACAGACCACTGAATCTTACTGGGGTCCACTACACCTGAGGGCAGCAGGCTAGCTTAAGGGAGTACAGTAGAACCTCTACTTACGACCGCCTCTACTTGGGCCTGATCCAAGTTGCGACCGCTGCAAACCCGGAGGTAAGTTTGCCATGATTCACGCACTCGCAGAAGCAGCTTCTGCTATTTGTGCATGTGCAAAAGTGGCTGCCGCCTTCTACACATGCGCAGAGGTGTGCTACTGCCGAATGCGCCTGCGCACAGTGGCGCTTCTACCAGGGACCCGGATCGTCTTACGGACAGAACTCCGGAACTGATTACGTCTGTAAGTAGAGGTTCCACTGTATCGAGCTAGACATGTGGGTGCATACAGCCCTGTCTTCCAACACTCCTCTGCATCTGCTGTCTAAGGCAGCCCCCTCAGTGTGCCTAATGGCAGGGCCAGCCCCAGCTAAGTTAGTTTATTTATTTTTTTATCATTTTAACTTCCTTAATGCATTTAATGCAACATGTATTTTTGCCCCACTTTAAGTTTTTCACAAGTTCTGCATTAGGTTTTAAATCTGAGCAGCTGGTGCACAGTTGTTGTTGTTGTTGTTGTTTTACAACAAAGTGCATGGTAATTGCAGAACCTTGTCAGAAAATGCTACTGATAGGGCTGGCATGGAAGACTCTTTAGCCATGTTTGGAGTCTCAAAGCCAGGATCTGCATGAGCTCCAGGCACCCATATGCAGCCATTTCCCCCCCCCCCCTTTCATGTGAATGAATAAAGAAACAAGCTGGAATGCTGCAGTTAACCCAACTTTCTGTTACATCTGAACATGCCAGCGTACGGAAGCCAACTTAAATTGTGTTTCATATTCTGACTTCTTTGGAAGCCACTAACCATAGTTCCTACTTTTGATAGAATAGGAAGCTGTGGTTAACTGGGGCTTTTGGGGTTGCTTGTGCAAGAGTGAGTGAACAAAGGGGCAAGCAAGTGGCTTCATATATGTGCCTGAAACGTTTGCATATCTTGGCTCATTTAACCAAAATTTAATAATCCAAACGTAGCCAGTGTGTGGCTGGGGGGGAGGAGGAACCTGTTGAGTTTGAAAGAAAGATGTCACCCGCCTTTCTGACTATTTAGAAATGTTACTGTGCTTCTCTGATAATTGTATATTGTCTTTACAAAACCAGCATTTTGTGTTTGAATCTGTTAACACCAGATTTTCCTTTTCTTAGGGAAAGTTAGGTGGCAAGATTTTGACCAGGAAGCTTATGTTGGAGTCACCATGGTCAAAGCTGGCCAAGACCCGTATGCCCGTAATAAGTTTAATCAAGTGGAAAGTGATAAGCTGCGCATGGACAGAAGTGTACCAGATACTAGACATGATCAGTAAGTACCAATTTGCTGTATATATTGGCTTCCTTTAAGTAACTTTGCCTCTCTGCCCCCCAACCTTTTTAAAGTGGGACACATTCATTCATAGGAGGCCCACATGCTATCTGAAATCATATAGACACATGTTTTCTACCTCATTAAGAACTAAGGCTTGGGTCTTTTGGGCCTGATCATTGATTAACTAGGTTCAGTGTTGCTACCTTGTTTATTTTTTTTGCATGGCATCAGTTTGTCTTCCAAAGCTATGCCTATTTGTCATGTGGCTTCATATCCAAGGTAAACTCCCTTACAAGTTGGCAAAACAAAGTCAGCCCCTTATTTCCCAGTTAGTGGCTTCTTTTAGCCCCCTCTCTAAAATTGTAGTCTTTCAGATATTTACAAAGGATGAAGCCAGTGGAAATGTGGCCTTCTCTAGTTCTAAATGTGCTATTTCAGTATTCAAGCTTTTCATAATATAATGTAAGGATCGGCCTCTATTCAGACAGAAGCTTTAAAATACTTGAGGGTCTATTGGAATGTATAAAATAGACTAAAGATAAAAGTACCTGCCCTGCTATGCATGGAGAAAAAACATTTATATATATATTTTTCCTTCCTGTGTCATGTGTTTAAAAGAGGCCTAGAAATGCATGAAGGCTACCTGCCCCGATTAATTCTGGAGTGGAATAAACAAAGGATTAACAAGGCTTTTCAGTCATATTGCCAGTGAGACTTTTAAGCAGCTTAATTTTATATGGACCCTTCAAATATTTTGAGGATTTGGTTCACTTTAGAAGGCCTATATTCAGCTTGGACTATTAAAGCTGATCAAATGAATTGCTTTAGACACAATTTTCTGCTGCCATTGGTAGGAATTGATTTAAACATAACTGGTGCACCACAGTGCACTTAAGCTACAAGCAGTTTGTGATTATTATACTTTTTCAGTTTGACAACTAGTTTTAATGGGATACCGTTGTGCAGATGACTCACAGCTTGATTTATCCACTGTTGAGGACTGTCTGAGCCATTTAGGATGAGCTTCCTCTTTCGAAGGTCTTCAACCTAATAAGAGTCTGCCTTGTCAAAATGCCACCTCGCACAGAAATGATAACTCTTAGTGCAGCATGGATCTTGGTAATGTTACCCCCCCTGTGGAACGCCTTCCCAGCAGATGTCAAGAAAATAAACAGCTATCTGACTTTTGGAAGACACCTGAAGGCAGTTCTGTATAGGGAAGTTTTTTATGCGTGATGTTTCACTGAAGTTTGCTAGAAGCCACCCAGAGTGGCTGGGGCAACCCAGTCAGAAGGGCAGCATAGAAATAAGAAATTATTATAATAATAAGTGGGCAGAGATGATGTGGGAGTTTTGAGTGGTTACAAAAGTTGGTATCCTCTCCATTGTGCCTAGGAACAGAGGTAGATCTTGCACCTATGCAAGGGAACGCTTCAAAAACACAATTCTTGCAACATAAGGATAACATTTCTACAGAGGCCTATATGACAATTGGTACTCTATGGCATGTACTCAAATGTCAGCAACATTCAGAATACCACACACATAGAAACATAGAATTGTAGAGCTGGAAGGGACCCTGAGGGCCATCTAGTCATACAGAACAGCCCCAGAACTCCCCCACCAGTTCTCAAATCACAATCTTCAACGCTGTTCCTGAGCTTATTTTAGCGTACGGAATTGCAGTTTATTTTTTTACAGCAGCAGCAATTGTTCATCATACTTTTCTGCCATTCCTCCTCTCCTACAAGATACAATATGGATGCCTGCTGTGAATCTTTCAGTAAGCATCTCTGCTTAGATGGGGCTGCTAAACGTAAGAGGTCTAATGCTTGAAGTGCTTTGTGTTTCTGTCAAGGTGTCAACGGAAGCAGTGGCGGATAGACTTGCCAGCTACCAGTGTGGTAATCACCTTTCACAATGAGGCACGATCGGCTTTGCTTCGAACAGTTGTCAGGTATTTCTGAGAACAATTTCTTTACCTGCAAGGGGCTGCTCTAATGTGGTGATATATGGTGATAATATGAATTGAAATTTTATCAACTGAAATTCATTGATTCCTCTCTTTTTTTTAGTGTTCTCAAGAAAAGCCCGTCACATCTTATCAAGGAAATCATACTTGTAGATGACTACAGTAATGATGGTGAGTATTCATACAGGATTCTGCTCCTGAAGTCATCTTAAGAAGATTAAAATAACATATTGAAATAGTTGTTGAACCTCTAGTGGATTTCTCTTTCGTTGCGGTTGGCACGTATTTGTCAGGGTCCTACCTAGCCTGTAGCAACCAAAGCTAACACTTTCTTTATGATGTCATGAATGAAATAGCTTGTTGTTGGCATCCATCTGTCAATGGGGTGTACCTCTGGAGTTGTAGAAAAAGCTCACACCCTGCACAAATCCAGAGTGGTGTCCCTAAGGCGGTTGGATGGCACCTTGTACACCTCCATCCAGCACCTCTTGCAGCCAAGCTGGTGCCAAGCATATTGCTCTGCTTTCCTTTGGACCACATCAACAAGGCCGGTGTGTGTGTGTCTTGTTGTCTGGGCAATCCAGGACCTCCATACACACTGCCTAGGCTTGCAACCCGGGGAGGTCACTTCAGTCCTGCTAATACAGCAATTTGACTTGTGATCACAAGCAATTGATCTATCTAGTTGCTTGAGCTGAGTTTCCATCCATCTATTTATTTATAGAGGGATTTATATACCTGTAAATCATACAACATATCACAGCAGTGTGCCTTAAAAAGATGATAATCAAACAATAAAAACATTTTTAAAAACCACTATTTAAAAGCAGAATGTTTAAAAACAAATTTAAGTAGTATTCAGCTGAATTTTTTTACTCATGCTCATAGTTAAAGGACCCCTGACCATTAGGTCCAGTCATGGCCAACTCTGGGGTTGCGGCGCTCATCTCGCTTTATTGGCCGAGGGAGCCGGCGTACAGCTTCTGGGTCATGTGGCCAGCATGACTAAGCTGCTTCTGCCTAACTAGAGCAGCGCACGGAAATGCCATTTACCTTCCTGCTGGAGCGGTACCTATTTATCTACTTGCACTTTGATGTGCTTTTGAACTGCTAGGTTGGCAGGAGCAGGGATCGAGCCTGTCATGGGGGATTCAAACCGCCGACCTTCTGATCAGCAAGCCCTAGGCTCTGTGGTTTAACCCACAGCGCCACCCTTATCCCTCATTATGCTTATTATGCTCATAGTTATGTCCTGGAAATCAAGTTTGCCCCAGAAACGAAGTTATCAGGTATTTCTTAGCTCCAAAACCTGGGTAGTTGTAGGTCTTTGACTGTTACTCTCCCCATCTGTTTCTTGAACCAGTATGAACAAATGATTAACCAATTACGCCTTTTTCTTCAGCTGAGGATGGTGCGCTCCTTGGTAAAATTGAGAAAGTGCGGATACTTCGAAATGATCGCCGGGAAGGTGAGCATTTTGTTTTGAGACTGGAAAAAATGTAAAGAATAACAGGCGGAATTACTTTTGTTAATAGGAAAAACATGCTCCTGTTGCAGGTATGGTATGTAGAAGAAATGAAATGCACTGACTAGAGCAGAAGAGGCAGCTATTTAATTTGATAGTCTTTTATTATTCTGTCTTCTGGCTCACTTTATAAATGCTCTCATTTCACAGTGCTGGAGGCCTGGAGCCCTTCCTAAATCAACAGCTTCCTGACTATATAGAGGCTTTAGAAGTCAAGTGTGGAAAGCTGGTGGTCTAATTGCTTTGTTCTACTGCCATAAGTTAGAAAGACTGACTGTTCAGCTGAACTGCATAGTCAGTGCTCTTTATGAAACTAAGTTACAAGCAGTTAGAATCCCCAGCCTCCTAGATATCTGCAAAAGATTGTAAAGCGCAAGTAGTTAAGCGTTCAGAAGTATATGAATTAATGTTTGTATTTTCTTCCCTAATGGTAGGAGATGATTATTGAATCTTGCCTTGTAGGTGTAACATGTATTGTCAGAAAATTAAAAAAATGTAATTTGTAATACCAGCAGCAATAAAACCTTCAGCGGCATTCCAGTAGAATGGAAACTATCAAAGTCAACGTTAATTTGTTCTCTGTGGATGGCTAGACCATATTTTGTTAGAGTAATAATAATAATAATAATAATAATAATAATAGTAATATTTATCCCCCCTACCATCTGACAGGGTTTCCCCAGCCACTCTGGGCGGCTCCCAACAGAATATAGAAAAGTGATAAAACATCAAGCATTAAAAACTTCCCTAAACAGGGCTGTCTTCAGATGTCTTCTAAAAGTCAGATAGTTGTTTATTTCCTTGGCATCTGAAGGGAGGGTGTTCCACAGGGAGGGCACCACTACTGAGAAGGCCCAGAAGGAGTCTTTTCTACCCTAGACTCCTTTGTGAGGAAGGGTGAGCTAGAAATTCAATTAATTTATTGATTACATTTGATAACTGCTGTATTATCTAAAAAATTCCTGTAACCATGCAACATATACCTGAGGAGGCAGTTAAAAGATGGAAGGTATTTCCAGTTCAAAGTCAGTAGTGGCATAGTTGCATCTGCAGGAACCTCTGTTACAAAGTTTGAACAAATTCATCATTCAATGGCAATATTCTAGTCTTCTTGTATTCTGTGAAGTTTAAATGATGTTCTTGTGCTGAACTTAAAACTTTGTTTTCTTTTGGAGTTCATAACATGTATAGATTGCTCACAAAGTAGCTTTAATGAAATGTCTGGCAAGATCAGGTAGAGGCGTAAATAGCATTTCATTATTCACATCTCTATTGATTCCTGAGCTGAAAAAATGCACAGGGTTCTTAAAAAGAAAAGAAAAGACATGCATAATAATTGCACTATAAGATATTAAAAAGTATATATTGTAAGCTAGCCAAAAATATACAAAACCTGAGTTTGTAGCCATTGAGAAACAGAGTAATAAAATCAATAACCTGTCATTAAGAGCTAGATATGATGATTGATTGCTACTATCTTATTAACAGATATTTGCAAATATGATGGAGAGAAAGAGAGAAGTATAGTCAGCTGAGCTTAACAGTAAAATTATTATATTGATCCTGACAAATGTATAGATTAGTATACGCCCAAATGCAACACTGACTATTATAAGCTGTATGTTCAAAGGCAGAAAGAGTGGCAAGTTATTCAGACCACTGGGTAGTGGAAGGTGAAGTAAGGCACTGTGTTGTTGGGTTTGCTCATAAAAATTATAATAGCTCCTAAGTTAAGGAGATTGTCAGCTTTCAGTACTGTTATTGGATCATAAAAAAACATCTCTGAGAGAGGAGTATTAAAAAAAATTCAGGAGAATATTATCAGAAGAAAAGTTTCCCACTGGGCAAATGAAACAAAAAGGTGGGAAGGAGTTGAAAAGTTCAAGAGGTAGTACCTCCAGGAGAGTGTTTTTGAAGAGATTTGCTGAACATGAAATGTGCAAGTAATTTTAAATTTTATAATTTGCCTTTCCTAAGTATTCCTTTATTTCTTACTGCAGTATTTCCTCCCTGTATATTCTCTATTTCTGAAACATGAGCATCATTTTGAGCTAGAGTACTGGTGGTTATCTGTTAATAATGTGACTGGTTATTTATCCTAGATACCTTCCTTGTATAGTTATCATGACCTTATACTACCAAAATATATTTAAAAATAATTTAAACTTGAGTTGATTTACAAAACATCCCATTGGTTTTGTTTAAACTGTGTGGTCTATACAATTTTTAACAGCTCATTAGTAGTGTTGTTCCCAGAGGCGTGAAGAGGGTTAAGGTTGTGAATATCTCAGCGTAAATTATTCTAAAATGTTCTTCCTATTATCAGTTTTATAGCAGAGAAGGGACTGCCTAACACATAAGAATTAGAGCTAGAAAGTAATGAGGATTGCACTAGAATGTGTGATTACATCTAATTACTACATCATGGATGTTTGTAGTCTTTTCAGTCTTTATATGAAGTGATGCACACATGGGTAGCTTATTAGATGAACAAAGCACAATATGGTGTAGAGAGAAATAAGCAAATTAAAAATTCAAACTGCAATGCACTAACGTCTGTGTGATGCTTGCAAGGCTATCTATCACACACTTTGGATGAATGTAAAAATGGAAACACTGTAAGATATCAAGGCTTATGTGTTTGCTGAAAGTTTTCCCCTTCCTCCTGTGTTAAGTGCTTCCAAGTAAAGTAGTGATGGGCAACATTTCACTTTAGGTTAGTTTAGAGCTGGACTCAGCAGATAGAGCTGTTTCCCCTAAGCAAACTAATAATTATGTTAATTCAGAGCTCAGTTGGGGCTGTGCTGTGCTCCTGTTGACATCCCTGGAAGTACAGCACTCTCTGATTCCCTAATTCTTCCCCCCACGGTCCCCTTATTATGGCGACTGCAGCGTTCCACTTCAGGAGCAATGATAATGGCATGGAGGAAGGGAGATGCTCTTTTTCCTCCATGGTGCTTGGAATTTAGAATGCTGCTGCAGCAGCAACATCCCAGGTACCAGGGATGCTGGGAAAATTATGTTTCATAATGTCCTTAGTGCTTAGGAACATGCTACAGCGGCACTCCTAATTTTCAGGCACCATGATGTGAAGAGGGGAAACTTCCCTCATTCCGCTGCAACCTCTGGATACGCACGGTGGTTAGGATGCGGGAAGTTGTTGGCCCAGTTTGGAATACCGGCACAAGTCCATCCGCAAGCACACCAGTTTCATGGTTCACACAAGGCAGTTGTGAATCTCAGTAACGTGATAATAGGAAAGCCGAGTGTGACTGTATTAGTCACGAGAGAAGTTTATTTGGATCGGGTCTAATGGGCTGTCTAGCTCACTGTCCTGTCACCCAACAACAGCCACTGCTAGATGTTGTAGAAGGTGTAAGTATAGCAGGTTGATAAGTAAACTCAATTGTTTTGCCTTTTGTCAGTAGTCTGATTCTTTTTGAACTGAATTACCAAACTAATGGAATAGTGAGCAACAAAAGAAAGAAAGAAAAGAAATTGGCTAATATGTGGTCTTGATTTTCAGGTTTGATGCGCTCTCGTGTCCGAGGGGCAGATGCAGCACAGGCTAAAGTACTGACGTTCTTGGATAGTCATTGTGAATGCAACGAGCACTGGCTGGAGCCTCTTCTAGAGAGAGTAGCTGAGGTTTGTTATGAGGAACATAGACTACGGATCCATAAACACTGTTTTGTTTGAATTCTGTGGTGCTTAAAATCATTTGTAGTGGCTGTTTTCAATCTGCATCTCATTTCAAACCGCTCTTCCAAAATAATTCTCAGTGTACTAACTAGCATGCCAATTTGATGCAAAGAGTTGTGAGCTCCTGATTTCATCCATGGATAGTGGTTTTTTACTGTATTGTGAACAACCCTGTGATCCTAACTCGATGAAGGGTGATCTGTAAATGAACCAAATAAATGAATGAAACGAAATTTGAAAAAGTAGTATTTCAGGCAGGGAGATTTGTACATTTTGTCCCTCACATGATTAGAGCAGAATTGTTTGTAAATAATCATTGATTTAAAATAAAGAATTCCCGAGGGTAGTTCTTGGTTTAGTAGGACACACAATTAAACCTAGCAATAGTTGACATGTCAGCCAACAATTGATTTGACCTCAATTCTGTTAGGTATTAGGAAAGTGTTTGAAAACAGTGGTCGTATCACAGTGCCATGTTACTATAGCATAGTTCCACTTGGGATACACGCTTAACTCATATCAAGAAGCATACCATAAGACAGGGAAAATTGCAGAAAAGGCAACCAGTGAACAAGGGTTTGGAGGTTCTTTCCAAGAAAATGTAGTCAAATTCCTTTGTGTTATGCATTATTGTATTCCTTTCTGTTATGCATTATTGTACAGCTGATTATTTTAACAGCACGCAAGTTTTGTCACTTCTGTTTGGTGTTACTTTGAATTTAGGAATTTTTTATATTATAATCAGCTATTGTTACAGACAGTTTGGAAATGGTTTACTTAATAACTGGCAATGATACTGGCAAACATTATACAGTGGTACCTCAGTTTTCGAACGTAATCCGTTCCGGAATACCGCTCGAGTTCTGAAACGTTCGAAAACCGAAAACTCAAAACGGAAGCCTCAAAATGGAAAACTCAATACAGAAGCTGCATTTCCTGGTCAACTTCTGAGGCGAGTTCGAAAACCGAAGCATTTACTTCCAGGTTTACAGTGGTCGAGTTCCGAAACGTTCGTCAACGGAGACGTTAAAAAACTGAGGTACCACTGTACTTTTATAGTAGCACTGGCAGTGCTTTTTTTCCTAGAAAAATAGGTGCCTGCACTCACCATGAAGTTGTTACAGTACATGCCACACTTTTTAATAATAATAAGTAGAAGTGCATTAGAAGTTAAACACTTCTTATAGGAAAGATAGGATACCAATAAATTTATGTCTTTGATGGCAGGTGCTGTAGAGTTCAGCTTTGAGACTATTGCAGGGCCAGGCCTTCACAAATTACTGTTGCTTGCCATGTGAATGGTGCCTTCAGTATCCAGGTCTACTTTTCGCCTAAATAAAGTATAGAATGAACAATGGGGCTTGAGGACATAAGGAAAACTTAATTATAGAGAAATATTTTCTAGCAAATACATTTCAAGGGAGGGATAATCAGAAAAGTAGATTGCCTTTGTATGGATTTTGTGACAATTTCCATCCATTTCAAAAAGTTGTAACGACCTTCTGTCTCTGAATATTTTACACTGATTCCACCCCCCTCCAAATATTGAATTTAGGACAAGACCCGAGTTGTGTCTCCTATAATTGATGTGATTAATATGGACAACTTCCAGTATGTGGGAGCATCGGCTGATTTAAAAGGAGGTATGTACCTTCACTGGAATATAGGATCTTCCCAGGACCCCTAAATGTGAACACACCAAAGCATCTCAACACACAACACACGGCTGAACTCGTAAAAAGAATTGGGGTGTTCTTGTTGAATCTGGTCTTTTATGGCATAGCTTTGAATGAATACCTGTTAACTTAGGTTTTTTTTTATTTTTTTAAAAAAAGAAATGCTACTTTCTGAATTGAAAAATCTGATAGAAATGGCGGATCTTTATAATGACTTCACAAAAATGTAAGGCTATACTTAAGCCATGAAAACAGAAGTGTTCCGGGGATATAAAGTGGGATGTTTCTACCTCAAATTTAAGTCCATATATGACAGAGTAGCATGCATGGAAACAGAATATACGATGCCTAGTTCTTCTGCTATTAGTTTCTCTCTGTTAGTTGATTTTAAATGTTGCATTTGTATGAACTACGTTTGTGTGAAGTTTATTGCTGTAATTAGCTTTGGAGATCTTTTGGAGAAAGCAACAAATAAAATAACAAGAAGAACAAGCAGAATGTTCAGTATATCCCCACACCTCTTAAGAGGGCTTCTGTAAACCTGAAACAGTTATCTTATAGTCCTGATCAGGTTTTACAAGGGCTGAACTGGATTTCGGGAAAGGGGAAAGAGAACAGAAAAGCCCTTTCTCTTCCCTTCCCATATCCTTGAGGCCTTCCCCTCATGTCTTCTAGTTTCAGATAATCATTATGAGCAGGTGATGTGACTTAATTTCCTTATGAAAGGGGGAGAGACTTCTTTATGGTGTTGTCCATTTTAGCTGTACAAATCATCTTGGTACACAATTTCCATTTAGCCTTAAAGTAGGTGGAACTTGTCTGATCAAATTGGGCTGATGCATCCGTGTCACATTACTTTCCTTAATCCTGCCAGCCCTTCAAGATATTTTATGCTCGATGTTTTTCGTTCTTGCTCCAGAAGAGCCCCCTAATGCCTGTTCTCATGCATACCACTTCTGGCTCAATAATAGCTGGGAAGCAGTTGCATTTATTCTACTGTTTGGATTAAGAACATTCTGTGCCCCCTAACGTATTGCTATTTGAAAAAGCATTTCAGTGATCACAACACTACAATTAGTGCTGTGTAAAATTAGTATGCAAAATGCTTTTCAGATGAAGGATCTAAGCACAATGAAAGTAAGTTGAGCTTGTATCTTAATTGGTATATTGCTTCTGATAGCCTACAGATCTGCTGAGCAGAGGAGGGCATATGAATAAGAACAGCACATGTATACACATGTAGAAGAAACAGTTGAGACTCATTTTGCTTCTATCATACTAATTAGCCTATTATGCACATTTTACCATTGGACTTCATTTTCAACTGAAATTCAGTGAATTATTCTGACACTTCTAACCAATTTCCAGTCCCCTTGTGTATAGTCTAGCAAGATAAGCAGAGTCCCTTAGCCTTAGGGAAATAAAATGGCTTCTTGTACAAAGTCTCAAATTACAGAAAAATATTAAAATGCTTCTGGACGGTGTTTAGGTATGACTTGGGAAATACATATTCCAAAAGTATGCCGCTTTCCTTCTGGGGAAAATAAAATAATTCTTCATCAAAGGAAAGTCTGGAAATGCATAATTGTCTAACTTTTTAGGTGTCAGATATCCAGCAATTACAAAAGGATTATAAATTACACTGTTGTGGCACATTCAGAATATTCATTATTGCAATCATCTGGGGTAACAAGAATATCTGTCTCTCCTGTATTACATTTAAATTGTGCTTTTCCACCCAGGAGAACAAGTTGAAGAATATGGTTCTTCCCCTCCCTATTTAAGTCACAACAACCCTTTGAAGTAGGCTAGGGTGAGAGTGTGTGGCTGGCCCAAGGTCAATCTGGGGATTTCAACTTGGGTCTTCACAATCCTAGCCCAATCAGTAATCACTGATTCTTCGTTAGTGGAAGCTTGTCTGTAAGCGCCATATCAGCAGATTTTCTGTAACAGCTAACAGCACATGTGGCCCTGGAGTTATGGTTAGTAGTTGCAAGCTATTTGCAAGCTCCTAACCATAACTCCAGTAGTAGGGTTGCAAGCTATTTCTGACGGTTTTTGCAGAGCAGTGGGAATAATTTACGTCTCACAACTATTGTCCTAATTTAGCATTAGTAAATGAACAAATGCACAGGGAAAAGCAGCCTTAATTTCATTCTGATTTCCCCTAGCCCAGCCAGAGCGGAGACAGCGGTCTCGCTTGCGCATTCCAATAATGGGCTCTTGGTCGCTTTGACCCTCTAAGTGCACACAGGGAGGAACAGACAAGCCAGGACCTCTGTATAATATTACATCTTAACCTTGGAATTGTTACCTCAGTCTGTAGCCATTATTTGTTCTTGGCTCGCTCATTGTGCTTTGTTGCAGCAAAACAACACGGTCCCCCATTCATTCATAAGACTGTTTCCTCTCTGCATCAGCAGAGAGCAAACAAACAACCCCAAAAGATGCATTTGCTGGTTAAACCCTTAGCTGTTGTTTACAAACTGCACATGGTTCCACGTTATGTGAATGAGCTGGAAATCTCATGCATTCTTCCTGTTCTTTCATTCTCCTGCACAACAGGACTTCCACACTGTTTAATTTAACTTTAGAACCCTTGCTTGTCATTACATGCAAACGAGAAACCATAGATTAAAGCAAACCTTGGTCTGTTTTAAACCATGGGTCCAAAAACTAAAAGAGACAAAATGTTGTAATATCCGATCTGCACTTTTGTAACTTTATCTTTTCCCTCCCCACCTCCCCACTGCCTCTTAGGCTTCGATTGGAATTTGGTATTCAAGTGGGATTACATGACACCTGAGCAAAGAAGAGCACGGCAAGGAAACCCAGTTGCTCCCATAAAGTATGTTCCTGCCACCACCCTTCCCCTCACAAAACAATGTTGTGGTTCTTAGTAAGTGCAACTTTGAGTTACCATCTCCCCAGGTTATGCTTGGCAGACTGCTCTTGAATTACTTTGCACATCACAAACTCTAAATGCAGGAAGAAACTCTTGCAAATTAAAGTCTCAACTTGAAATATGGCAGGCTGGTACTTGAAGTCAAATATTGCTCACTGTGTATTAAATACCAGAGCTTTGCTGTGGTAGTGATATTGAGTCATCTGAGACTTACCATTGGAAAACATTAAAAGGTATAACCTTATGTTTAAGGTGAGGTTGAACTGCCCGCAAGGAAGGAGAAATTGAAAACTGTTTTATGAAGCTTAGGGATTTTCTGTTGTGCACAACATACCAAGAAAGCAATATAGAAAATTAGTTAATACAAGACTCCTTAAACAGTAGTGGTCTCACAAAACGGATAGAATTAAATTCATTCTTTAGTTGCTGCTTTACCCAAATAGCATAAAGTGAGCATACAAATTATTCTTGGGTACACAGTTTGATTCTTATTACTATTGAACTTTTAAACTATTAACTTCTAAACCAAGGATGGCTAACCTATGAGCAATCTCTGGCCTCCCAGAAGGGTTTCTGGTGGGTCCTTGGGGACCCCCTCAATTTTTGCAGCTTTTTTATTATTGTTATAATGGCACTGAGACTGTTTTCCTTGGGTGTTTGTGTTTTGTTGTTTGGCAGGGCTGATTTTCCTTTGTGCAGTCACTGTAAGAGGCAGCTGCCACTTCCTTTATTAAGAGCTTCTTCCTCTTTAAGGGAGCTTCTGCAATGCTTAGCATCCTTTGTGCCATTGCCTAATGAATGAAGACATATGTCTGTTCCCTAGAGTAGCTGAAGTCACTGGCTCTTGCTGGGCAGGATGAGCAGATATGGTTATCTAGCTCAAAAACAGAGATTTGCTATGATCTTGCGATAGATTGCTGGTGGTGCATCCTTCCTTTCCTTTTCCCTTGCCAGCCCCTTCCCAGAAGGGAGCAGGACTGAAGCAAACAAAACGTAACACAGTCAACATATCATCCCTTAGCCTTCTAAGAATGAGCTTCCTCCTTCCCTTGCATTCCGCACCCACTGCCTGCAGGGAGGAAGAGAAGATGCAAGTTTGGAATGAGGGTGGAGCCAGGCTGCTGAGACTGGTCCCAGCTGCACTTTGCATCTCCTTGGGATCAAGAAAAAAAATATCCAAAAAAGGAAAGGTTGAACGTGCAAAGTGCAGACCTTGTGATTGCTGCTTTGATTTAACCCCCAGGCAAGGTGTTTTCCCAGCTTGACTCCCCTCCCATCTCAATTTGTGCCTGACACTGGCAAGTTTGGTTTTTGTTTTCAGTTTAACATGTTTTCAAAAACAGGATTCATTTTTAGCTTGCTGTGGTTGAGTGCCCCACACCCACCCACTGCCAGAAATAAAATGGCAGCAGTCTGAACTTTACATGGCAAATGAGAGCAGCCTCTGGGGTGTGTGGTTTGCTTGAGTTGGTGTGTGGATTGTGTGTGAGAGCAAGAGAGGGCTGTCCACACCCACTTTGGCCACACCATGGTAGGTACCCTTCAGAGGGTTGGCCAAGGGTGAATATATAGTCCTTGGTCCAAGAAACGGTTAGCCACCCCTATTTTAAACTGTTGCACTGTGTGTGTTCCATGCAGATCCTAAATTTAGTTCTCTGCATAGAACTCTGTTTCTCGGGATATCTGCTGTCACTTTAAATTAATGTAAATTTCCTTACCTTCAGAATGATACGCTTAAAAGTTGGCAGGGGATCTCTTACAATTCCAGTGGTCAGAGGTGTGGGATTTGTGTTGCCACATAAGTTATTCCTCTCCATGAACACAAGAAGCAGAATAACCAAATGTATATAACTCATATTTAAGGCGAAGAATGTTTTGAGCAGAATATGCGTTACCCTGAATTTAAATCGATAAATGGGATAGATTTGTATGTTGGTTTGTAAAATACTTAAAGAACTTCAGAGGGCAAAGAGTTATATTTTCACATATCTTAAGCTATAACTTGCTCTAGGGCACATCATACTAATTTATGATAATATGCAGGAGCAGGAAGGAGCCTTAACAAGCCTTAGACTTGCACACTTCTCCCCCACTTCTCTCTGCACAGTCCAAAGGAAGACTGTAGCAGAATTCACTTTCAGTTTGAATTTCAGCTTCTTGTATAATCGGAACTAGGGATCCTAGTTTCTGGCTACTTATGGTCTGTTTCAGAACAAGCGTGCAGATAATATTTTTCAGTTTCTAGGAATAGCCACATCTGCTTCCAAGAAATCTGAGAAATGGTTAACCAGGAATCAGTCTTAACTGCATTAGTTACGTGATAACGTGTTTCAGAGTGGTAGCATATGCAGATAGCTAGAACTGAGCAAAATGGCCTATTTAAGGTATGAACAGAAAATGCTTTGTTGAAGAGTCTTCGTATCCGATTATCCTGTGCCAGTATGTAATGTTCAGTTTCCCTCTTTTATCCCTCCTGTCTCTTTAGAACACCAATGATAGCTGGTGGTCTCTTTGTGATGGACAAATTTTATTTTGAAGAGCTGGGAAAATATGATATGATGATGGATGTATGGGGTGGAGAAAATCTAGGTAAGAATCTTTCTGCATAGAATTCTCTCTTGAAGAAAAGCAAATTATACTGTAACCTAATTTTTGTGAGTTCATGGCCTTTAGTTCACTGTCTGGAGTGGGTTAAAATGACAGCTAATACTTTAAGTGGATTATTGGCAAAAATTCAGCCACAACAGAGCTGCATTCTAAAATTAGAGCTTTATGTTGAAAAATAAAAGCTGAGAGGACTTCTTTGTACAAGGGAGAAGCAGACAAAAACTAAAGGGGTTTTAGCCTTTAAACAAGTCATGCATAATTTGGAAACACCATTCTGTGTTAATTAAAATGTTGCAAAAGTGTGTCATTTAGCAGGGTTTAAAAAACGTTCCACACTTTTTAAAACTTAAAGTTGGGCACACACAGTTCATGGGTTTAATTTTCTTGTGAATACTTTAAGGAATCTATTGTAAAGTCATTACTTGAGGGATGAGCTAATTAATTTTGATTATCATTCCTAGTAGACACTTGGCACCTTAGCCGAAGATGGATTGTGATTTTATAGTTCTATTACACCGTCAAAATATTGATCCCCCCCCATGCCCACTTTAGTTATTGGTCTTTATTTCAAAGTGTTAATGTAAGAGTCAAGAAATACGAATGTTCACATAGTTATGGTAGCCTATTGAATGTTGGAATTTAAACATTTTTAATTACCTAATTGTAAGTACAAAGAGTACTTCTATCTCTGGGTGGACATTTTAAATAATTTGTACTGATGACATAAGCTTGTCCTGTTTGCTGTATTAGGAAAGGAAGGGAGTAAATTAACCTGATCCAAAATGGGAATTTGAGAGGTGAGGTAGCAGGTTTGCCATAAGTGTTGACATGAGGGGCACATAAAAATAGCGCAGGGTAGAAAGAACTGGAACAAAAGTAGCAATTTTGTTCTTACTGATTCTGAGGGAAGTGCTTGCCATCTACATTGCTGCTGTATATAAGAATATAGAAACCACATGGGAGAGACGAGCTTGATTCTTGCACAAATGTGTCCCACCACCCCTGACATTGATGCGTTTCTTATCATTCATTCTTGCTCTTCTAGTGTGATGTTGTTTCAGTGTGCACAAATTGCTGAAGCAAAATGGGATAATAACCTCCAAAGACTAGGCAACCGCACTGCTTCCATAGCCTACAAATCCATATTAAAGAACAAAAAAGGGAAGAAAATAATGGGAAATGTTGATTCAGATATTCCTGCGCATTTGTGCATGCACAGCCCCTCTCCCATCACAGTATTTCCTTTTGTCAATCAAGTAATGAAAACTCTCCCAACTCCCTTTTTTCAGGATACAAGAAAATCCCGAGAAATTTCCAGGGATTAAAAATATACATACTGTGCATGCGTTGCGGGCAGTGGGAATGTTTGGAGGAACAGAGAACTAACTATTTCTGCATTCTTGTTTTCTTCTTTTTTATTATCTATTGCTTGTTTCCCAATGACAGAGATTTCATTCCGTGTTTGGCAGTGCGGAGGGAGCCTAGAAATAATTCCATGCAGCAGAGTTGGCCACGTGTTCCGAAAACAACACCCTTATACCTTCCCAGGAGGAAGTGGTACCGTTTTTGCAAGGTAACGGTTAAGAGATTGCTTTAAGTAAACCAGTGAAACCAAAGATGATTAGCTTATAATTAGCTGGCAGAGCTCTTTATCAAAGAGTAAAATGCTATTGAGGCTTTTAAAAAGTCTTTGCAGCTTAAACTACTGTCAGAATAACTAAATGAGCTAATCTTTAGCAAACATTCACTGGTATGGGGCAAAAATTCTGAGCTACACTGGTGGTATAGTTTTTCTCCTTCAAAGACCAATGACATCAGTTGAAAAGGTTGTTGAAGAAAGTAACCATATTATAGAAAAGTGCTGGGATACAAAATCAATTTTGGGAATTCCGATATTGCCAGTATCGATGATCAAACCAACCATTGAAAGTGTGACAAGTCCTAATTGTAGTTAGAAGGTTTAGGGGTTGATTTCACTGATAAAGCAAATCTTTTAGAAGTTAATTTCAGGCCAGTGTAGAAAAAGCAAAGCTGAACATGACTAGTTAGGCCTAGCTACCATGTTCATGGTTAGGAAGGGCAGCAGTCAGAAAAATGAAAGTATATTGCCAAATATTTGTGTAAGTACTTCCACCAATAATATTTATTTTCTTGCCTGTTAAGATAAAATAGAAGGTTTTGAATAAATTCCAGTGAGCATGAATCAATACATATTGAATTAATAAAGGTCTTTGGATTTCAGCATGTTTCTATGGCAACGAGAAAAAATTGGGAGTCAAAATGTACCCGAATATGTCAGAGTTGTTAGTATAAAAGAGGAAGAGTGCACATATGCCCATATTTGGTATCAAGGTCCTTGGGTTAGCCAACACTGATCAGATGCTAAGTTTATCAGAAGTATAGTAGGACATGAGATCAAAATGAATCCTCAAACAGTATTACTGGGAGCAATAAAAAGACAAATTGGAAAAGAACATGTCGTGCTAGTTGTGAACATGTTAACCTCAAAATGTAGCTTACTGACAATGGCACGGAAATCAGTTTTTCTACAAACGCTTGGTCAATGGAGAAGGAAGATCCTCGTTTTTTTGAGCAAGATCATGACCTAAAGGAGGGGAAGAATGAAACTTGTCTATTATTTTGGTTCCTGCAGCATCTTTAATGTTCAAGGATCTGCAGTACTCAGAGAGGAAGGGAATAAGGACCCTGCCACATTAATAAGAGCAAAAATAACATAACATACTGAATTATATTTCCAGAAATACACGTAGAGCAGCAGAAGTCTGGATGGATGAATACAAAAATTTCTATTATGCAGCAGTGCCTTCAGCCAGAAATGTACCTTATGGCAAGTAAGTGTAATTACTCCTTTCCTATTGTTGGTGCGTTTTGAGATTGCCTTTCGGAGGTCGCCTGGATTTAAAATGTTATAAAGTTGATGCTTAAAATATCGTTGACTATAGAAATACAGTTTCACATGTCTCCAGAGAAGGGCATCAGTGAAGGTTTCAGTCCCACCTTATGGTCAAAGATAAGAAAGATTTGAGGGAAGCTCCCAGAATCCAGAATTTTCTGCACCTAGCTCTCTCCCTTAAGGGAACTTTGCTTCCTGGCCTCTCAGGCTCCTCTTTGCTGCTCTAGTGGTAGTCGGCTAGCCAGAGAATGTGGCCTCAGGTGGCACTAACCAACCGGTAATCTGCAAAGCAACACAAAACCTGAAAGCCATTGAGGCTTCTGTAGGGGAAGCAGCAAATGGATGTGAAGCCAGTTGCTCTTATTATCTAGGAATGCCTCCTAGCAGCACTCACACCTCCTGACTGAGGTTAGTGACTGCCCCTTTCCTTATAAAGAGTGAGGGCTTGAGAATACTGTCTGAGAGAGAATCAGAAGAAGAGGAAGAAGACGAGGTAAGAGAAGAGATAGAAAGACTATAAGGTAAACTTAAATCCAAATAGCGACAAGAAGAATGGCGTTAAAACTATGGAACTGGAATGTAAACGGGATGAACGATAAGAGAAAACGGAATAGGATTGAGCATATGTTAAAAAAGAAAAATTTAGACATCATATGTTTACAAGAAACCCACGTGATTAAAAAACACAGGAAAATTCTAATAAACAAAAGGTTGGGAAATGAATTTGTATCCTCGGATAAAGAGAAAAAAAGAGGTGTTGTATTATACATTAAAAATAAAATTGAATCCCATCAATTATTTAAGGATGAAGAAGGTAGAATTATAATGGTTCAAATTAAGTGGCAAGGTGAAAAGTTGATAATTGTTGGGATCTACTCACCAAATGGGAATAAGAAGGAATTCTTTAGATTATTGGAGGAGAAATTATTTGAATATATGGACCAAAAAATTATAATAATGGGAGATATGAATGGGGTGGTTTCATTAGAAATGGATAGACTGAGGAAAACGAAAAATAAGGAAGGAAAACTGCCTAAAACGTTCTTTGCAATGACGAAGAACTGTAACTTAGTAGATATTTGGAGGCTCAGGCACCCTTTGGAGAAGCAATTCACATACCACTCAGAACCAAATCAAACAATGTCAAGAATAGACCAAATATGGGTATCAAAGGAGTTGACTCCAAGAATCCAAAAAATAGAAATACAGGCTAAGGTGATCTCAGATCACAACCCAATAGAAATGGAGTTAAAAGGCTTTGAAGAGCGAGCCTTCAGGTGGAGGTTGAATGACAACATATGGGATGACCAAAAATTTGTAGAAAAAGCACAAAAAAATTATCTAATTACTTTAGAGAGAACATGGATAAGGGGACAAAAATGAGTGTGGTATGGGATGCAAGTAAAGCGGTGATGAGGGGCCTATGTATTCAACAGAATACATGGAAAAGAAACAACAAAGAAAAAAAGACAAAGGAGATTTTGGAACAGATCATGAGTAAGGAACAAAAACTGATTAAAAAACCCAATAATGAGAAGATAATACAGGAAATAAAGATTCTCCAAACCCAGTTTGCGATGCTAATAAATAAAGAGGTTGAGTGGAATATTAAAAGGTTAAGACAAAAAAATTTCGAATTTGCTAATAAATCAGGAAAATGGCTTGCTTGGCAAGTTAAGAGGAGAAAAGAACAAAACACAATCAATAAAATTGAAGTGAATGGAGAAGAAATAACAGACCCGAAAGGAATTAGGAAAGGATTCGTTGATTTTTATAAACAGTTATATAGGAATAAAGAAAGGAACAACAAGAAGAAAATAGAAAGATATTTGAAAGAGAAGATGGTGAAGAAGATCCCAACAGATCAAAAAGAACAGTTGAATGCACCAATTTGTAAAGAAGAAGTAGAAGAAGTTATAAAAGAACTAAAAAGAGGGAAAGCACCGGGCCCGGATGGGTTCACCTCAAGCTATTACAAAGAAATGAAAGATACGTTGACGGTCCCGTTAATTAAAGTAATGAACAATATCTTAAAAGAAAAGGATATCCCAGGAACATGGAAAGAGGCATTTATCACAATAATACCAAAACAGGATTCGGATTTGACCCAAATTAAGAACTACAGACCCATATCGCTCTTAAACACAGATTACAAAATCTTTACAGGAATTCTAGCAAAGAGATTAAAAAAGATATTAGTAAAAATCATACATAAAGACCAAGAAGGCTTCCTACCGGGCAGGCAATTAAGAAATAATATAAGAAATATAGTCAATGTTATAGAATACTTGTCCGATAGGTGTGACAAACCAGCAAGTTTAATATTCGTAGACGCTGAGAAAGCCTTCGATAATGTGATCTGGGAATTTATGTTGAGAAACTTGGAGGTTATGGAGGTGGGTCAAGAATTCTTTAATGGTATTGAAGCAATATACACAGAACAGAAGGCAAGGTTGATCATAAATAACATCATCACGGAAGATATAACAATATCTAAAGGAACAAGGCAGGGTTGTCCGCTTTCGCCATTACTGTTTATAGTGGTCCTGGAAGTTTTATTAAATTCCATAAGACAAAATAAGCAAATTAAAGGGGTGAAATTAGGTATTAATGAATACAAAGTAAAGGCCTTTGCGGATGATGTGGTGGTGACTTTGGAAGAACCGGCAGAAAGTATAAAAGAAATTTTGGAAGAGATGGAGCAATTTGGGAAACTATCAGGATTCAGATTGAATAAGACGAAGACTAAAATGATAGTGAAAAATATGGACCAAGATAAAATTGAATTACTAAAACAACAAACGGAAATTGAGGTAGTTAAAAAGATTAAGTATTTGGGAATTTGGCTTTCAGATAAGAATATAGATTTATACCAATATAATTACATCCCTATGTGGAAAGAAATAAAGAAGGATTTGGAGGTTTGGAACAGACTGAAACTATCACTATGGGGAAGAATATCAATGGTAAAAATGATGGTGCTACCTAAGTTGTTATTTTTATTCCAAACTTTACCCATATTAAAAGGTACAAAATCTTTTGGGGAATGGCAAAAGGTGATATCAAGATATGTCTGGGAAGGAAAGAAGCCCAGAATTAAATTCAAGTTATTGACGGATACAAGGGAGAGAGGAGGCTTCGGTCTTCCAGACATGAGATTGTATTACGAGGCAGCATGCCTATGTTGGCTGAAAGATTGGGTAAAACTGGAAGATAAAGAATTATTAGATTTGGAAGGGTTTAATAACAAATTCGGGTGGCACGCATACCTATGGTGTGATAAAAAGAGGCTACATAAGGGATTTGGAGACCATATTTTTAGAGGAGCATTAATAGAAGTTTGGGATAGATATAAAAACATATTAGAACCAAAAGTCCCACATTGGCTATCCCCGTTAGAAATAATGTGTGTTAAGAAAATCAACATGAGAGGAAAGTGGGGAACATATGGAGAAATGGTCATTAATGAAGGAGGGAAGTGGAAAATGAAACCGTATGACCAAGTTAAAACATTAACATATGACTGGCTACATTACTTCCAAGTTAATGAAATGTTTAAAAAAGAGCTGAAGGAAAGGGGGTATGTAGAAAAAGAATCAATCTTTCAAAAAGAGATAATAAATAGCGAATTTAAAAACTTATCAAAAATGTATAAAATAATGTTAGAATGGTATACGAAGGATGAGGAGGTGAAGTCAGTGATGGTGCAATGGGCAAAGGATTTGGGATACAATATTCAATTGGAAGACTGGGAAAGGTTGTGGAAAGAGAATATAAAATTTACTGCCTGTATGACATTGAAAGAAAACATGATGAAAATGCTCTACAGATGGTATTTATCTCCTGTAAGACTGGCAAAGATGTACAGAATAGATAACAAATGCTGGAAATGTAAACTTAAAGAAGGCACATTCTTCCACCAGTGGTGGGAGTGTAAGAAAGTTAAAAGCTTCTGGGAAGAGATTTACAACGAGATGAAAAAGATATTGAGGTATACCTTTGTGAAGAGACCAGAGGCTTTCTTATTAGGTATTGTAGGGAAGGACATCAGAAGGAAAGATCATAAATTCTTCCAGTACGCTGTAACAGCTGCCAGAATGGTATTGGCTCAGAGGTGGAAGCAGGAGGAAATCCCAAAGGTAGAAGAATGGAGAGCAAAATTAATAGAGTATGCAGAATTGGATAAATTAACAGGGAAGATTAGATATAAAAAAGATCAAAAATTTATAAAGGACTGGGAGAAATTTGTGTGTTATCTGGAAAATAACTATGGTGTAAATACAACGCTGGTGGGGTTTAAAGAGGCTTTGTAAAGAACTAATGAATATTCTTTACTAGAAATATAGGAGGAAAGGAGGTGTAAATGGCAATATGGAAGAATGGAATGTGTACTAAAAGAATAACTATGAAAGAATGTCAGCGACGTTGAAGGAAGTTGAAAATGGATATGATTTGTTGTAAAATGGATAAAATGTATAATGAGTTGGATTTAATAAAAGCATAAAAAAAAAAGAGAATACTGTGTGACAACTCGCAGCGTTCCCTTTTAGAGGTTTTGCATTCTCCCCAGTCCAATTTATGGTTTTGTGTTGTTTTTTAACTCCTTCCCCTTCCCCTGCATCCCTCTATTCAGTCCGTTCAGCCTTCTGTGCCCAATAAAATCCCTGTTTGAAGCGCTCTACAAACTGCTTCTCAGGCTCCTATCTTTCAGCTTACTACTGACATTCTCACAACAAATAAAGGAAGCTTTGTTGGCAGATATGCATGTGGAGCTAAGGAGTCACATTACTGCTATCCTTTCTGACTTGCCTGTGGCAAAACCTACTTCTGAATTGCCTTCACACAACGGACAGTGTGATCAGACCCAGCTCCACCACAAAAGGGTCTCCCATCCACATTAAGCCTCCACATTGGGCTGAACTTGCTCCAGACTCCCGTAACCCTTTTGACATTCCCCAAGGGACAGCTAATAGTTATCCATTATTGCAACACCCTTCTCTAGCACCAGCGTTGGGCTCACTGGATCCCTTCGTTAACCCTGAATATGATCCAGGGGAGTGGAGTGAGGGATCTCGAGTGGAAGAAGAAACCTCATACTTTCTATTTAACACGTTCCTCACTGAAGTTCTTCTCCAGCAACAAGAGAAAGAAGCGTTGGTTCACACCTGAAAGGTAGTTCAGTGTTGCTGGGTGAGGGGCATCAGGTCTCGCTCTGTTTTTGGCTGCTGCAATTAATCACCATAGTTTATCGAGCTTAACATGCTTTTCCCATTTAGTTATTGTTAGGGAAGTGGGCATTTGTTCTTTCGGTGTATGTTTCTGTGTCTTGTCTGAGCAACCTGTTGGAGCTTGGCTAGGACTCTGGGAGCTTTCCCTCAAGTTCTCTTTTCTACCTTTGACCACAAGGTGGCACCCTGAGTGATGCTCTTCATCCAGCGACACAGAACTACCCTTGAGATAGGAACCAACAGTTCTTTTTAGATTGTGCCAGTTTAAATATAGCTAATAAATGCTGTTTCTCTCAATAGTATTCAAAGCCGAATGGAGTTGAGAAGGAGACTTAACTGCAAACCATTCAAGTGGTATCTTGAAAATGTGTACCCTGAGCTAAGGTGAGTCATCTATTTTATACAAGTGATGTTTGCTGTTGCTGTTCAGCAAATTGGGGAGGGGGGTGGACAATCCTTTCCTCATTGAACTTTTATTTTGTGACTTTTGTCCATCTGTTTTAATACCTTCAAAATGCAGCTTGTGCATCAAGTGTGACAGTGTTGCTAGGAATAGGTTTGCTGCTTTTGTAAATCCATGATAAACTGAAAACACAACACATAGCATATACATGTTTGTTTGTTTGTTTGTTTGTTTGTTTGTTTGTTTGTTTGTTTGTTTCATTTCTATCCTTCCTTTCATCTAAGGCAGGCTTCCTCAAACTTGGCCCGCCAGATGTTTTTGGCCTACAACTCCCATGATCCCTACCTAGCAGGACCAGTGGTCAGGGATGATGGGAATTGTAGACTCAAAACACCTGGAGGGCCAAGTTTGCCTATTCCTGATCTAAGGAGCTCAAAGTGGTGTCCTGTACTGTTGGTCAGGACGGAAAGCAAAGTTGCCTTTCTGCCATTTAGCCTAGGCTGGAATAAGAGGCTGCTGCAGAGGCCAGCTGCTGCTTGCCAATCAGAAAAGCTAACATTTCATGTCCTTATTCCCATCTGCACCTAAAAATCAGCTGAAGATCGGAATATACAGACCCAGATGGCTTACTAGGCTGGGTCCCAACCACAAAGTTTCTGGTTCAAGCCATGTATTTCCCGTACTATATAAAAGTCACATGGATAATTTTTCTTCTTCTGTGTGTGGTCACTTCTAGGGAAATAATCTGGAAGAGCTATCAACTCCTTATTTCATACTCATAATTACTAAAGTAGATAGAATCCCTGTTTTTCCTATTGTGCATATAAATGTGAATTTAACAGGGTGGGGTGAAAAGACATTGAGGAATAACTAATTCATGTTTAGTTAAGGGACTTTCTGCCCTGACAGTACTTTAAACCAGATCAGTGTGAAGTAATTTCTCATCTCTTGTCAATTGTCATTCTGGATGCAGTTCAGTTTATTTTAGCTGCTTCATCGGGTGTGTTATGGGGAGAAAGTGGGATTTGAAAGAATATTTTGAATGCCTATATTAAAGGATACAAGGCAGAGAGATGCACAGCACATTGAGTATTTTTCTACTCTCTGCTGTACCTCCATAACTGTGTTTGAAGACCTGCTTATTGGAAAACTTCCTGTGGTGCAGTTGGCTGCTCTTGCTTCATTTATCTTCAAATCCAGGGGAATTTAAAATGCGGTTTTGGGGGAGGCTGAGAGAGCTACCAACAGGAAAGCTGTAGAAAAGAATTGCATTGTGTTGCTTCTGAAATTTAGTTTTCATATTGTTTTTAATAGTTTTTAGTTTAGTAATAGTTAATAGTTTAGTAGCTTTCAGTATTGAAGGATGTTTGGAATTCTAAACTATTTTGTGGTGTTTTACTTTTCAGGGTACCTGATCACCAAGATATAGCTTTTGGGGCCTTGCAGCAAGGAACCAATTGCCTTGACACTTTAGGCCATTTTGCAGATGGCGTTGTTGGTGTTTATGAATGTCATAATGCCGGGGGAAACCAGGTTAGTCATCACAGGTTCATAAGTGGCAATAAATTAAGAAACAAGACTGATGGGGAAAATCACATTTTATATTCTTTATCACCCCAAAGAAAGTAGGTTTATTACTATATTACTCTTTTAAGTCTTTCAGACCTGCCTATTTGGAAATTCATTGTTAAATTGTGTTTTGCTCACCTTTCCTTCTGACCTTTGCCAAATATGGCTTTGTGGATTTCCGTTTGTGTTAAGGAGATATGACATGACAAACGAAAGGATACTGGAGAATTTAACTTTTGTGGGCTGTAAATAGGCTTAACTTCTCATTGTTTGTGCAGATACAGAAACTTAACATATAGACATTTGAAGTATTACTTCATCCTTCTGAGACTTGGCCTGCAAGCATTTTTTTTTCATGTTGAGGATAAGGTGGGTGAATGGATGGGTTGAGTGTATATGCGTGTGAGAGAGACATTCTTACTTTTAGAACACGGATTTCCATTAACAGCTCTTGAACCTCAGGGTTAAACATAATTAAACAGCTACCAATGAAATGGAGCCTTAAACAAGAGAACAGAAAGCTGACATTTTCAAAATTCATGCCTTTTTGCTTCACGTTGAGATGATGTGCAGAGGTGATGTCAGTAAACTTGCGTATTTATTTCCATATCCCATGCAGTGCATGGGAGATAGTTTGGCTGAGTGAAAATAAATAAAATATCTGGCATGGCTACAGGAGCACAAATTCCCTAGGCTGAAGGGGAAGTGGAGTGTGCCCTAAACTGAATCCAGACAAAATAGCCTGGATTCTGGTACACAACAGCCCTCAAGCAATGGATGTATTAAGTACCTGCGGTCATCTTTTGCAGCAGAGTTGTAGTCAAATTGTTCTCATCTTGCAACATAGCGCTGCAACTTCAGTTGCCTTTTCTCCCTTGGCTTGTGGAGGTCATTGTTTGGGAATGGCTCCATCTTGTGGTCAAAGGCAGGAATGGAACTTAAGGAAAGTAGGCAACACCCACAATTCAGATCACTCCGGCCTTTTTTTCAAAGCAGAATGCTTTCCTCTAGCTCCTGGCCCTTACTTCTCCTTAAGCTTGATAATTTTATCTTTTTCTAACTGCAGCCATTCATTAAATGCCTCCTCCTTGTTCCATTCTCCTCTTGGCTACCCATGCTGCCTGCAGCTCAGAAGCCCTCATTCTCTGCAGCCCTCCTTTCCCTCCAGCCTAGCCTGCTGTTTTCTTCCACAGTCTTTTTTCTACATTTGTTTTGCCTCAATCCTTTTCCACACTGTCTCCCTCCCTCCCTCCCCATTCGCTATGAGTGTTGCTCCATTTTGGAAATACTTTAAGCTGCCCCAATAGTTGAGGAGCGAGTCTCCACTTAGGCATGTCAGATCATGTGGGAAATAAAAGTAAGCTGATGGAATGAAAACCAAGAATGATTGTTCGTTAAACGTACAACCTTCTACTTGGGAAAGATATGCTTGTAATACCCTTTAACATCTCATGCTTCACGTAGTTTTTCAGTATTTTCATTCAGGGGCTGACTTGCACATTAATCATTTTAAAACACTGTTACAAAATGGCTTCTTTGCCAAACCCCATTAGTTAAGTCAATTGCTCAGTGGCGCCTTCGTCCTAATCTGACTCCTAGTACAATCAGATTTCATTTGCTGCCACTTCCCAGAAGTAGGCTGCATGTTTCTTTACTGAAAATGAAGTGGCGCTGCTGCAGTTCTGCATTTGAAATATTCCTATGGAAGTGCTGGGTGCTTACAGTGTAGTTAGCGGAGAGGTCAATCTTGATCATCTCCAATAATGGGAAATTGCACTTCAAGGCAAGTTGGAGATGGAACGAGACCCTCAATATGCATTGCCTATGTGGGCGATAGTCATCAGAAATGGCCTGGTGTACATGCTGAAAGGGACGCGGGTGGTGCTGTGGTCTAAACCACTGAGCCTCTTGGGCTTGCCGATTGGAAGGTTGGCGGTTCAAATCCCCGCAACGGAGTGAGCTCCCATTGCTCTGTCCCAGCTTCTGCCAAACTAGTACTTCAAAAGCACACCACTGCAAGTAAATAAATATGTATTGCTGCGACGGGAAGGTAAACTGTTTCCATGCGCTCTGGTTTCCGTCACTGTGTTCCGTTGCACCAGAAGTGGTTTAGTCCTGCTGGCCACATGACCTGGAAAGCTGTCTATGGACAAACGCCGGCTCTCTCAGCCTGAAAAGCAAGATGAGCGCCGCAACCCGATAGTTGCCTTTGACTGGACTTAACTGTCCAGGCAATCTTTACCTTACATGCTGAAATACAGGTTTTATAAGAGAAATGGGTATAAAATGTCACTGGCAGTTCAAACGTTGTCTGTGAGTCTTTCCTGTTTCTTACTTTCTTAGGGGTGAAGCAAAACCTTAAAATTCATTCAATACATTTAGGTATTCCCAGAAGGTAGGATCCAGCTGTATGATGTTGTGCTGTACTGCCAGCAGAGGGCAGTGTAGGACAACTCTCTCCAGTTCATCTTAAAAGCAGTATTGCACTTCCAGATTCACAATTCCAGGATTGATGTTGGATTCCAAAGCACCATCTAAAATCATTGGGGCAGAGTTCTCAAATGTTTCTCCCTAGGTAGGTAGAGAGAGAGAGAGAGAGAGAGAGAGAGGAATATCAGCAATTTGCATTTCATAACAGACACTTCTCACTTCTGTCTTTGTAAGAGCCTTTTCTCATATTAGAAGAATTTTGTAACTATCAGGTAAATGAAATGTTTTGCAAGCATTCTGCACGAATATAACTATGTGTCATTTCCTTTCTGTTGCAGGAATGGGCCTTAACAAAGGACAAGTCAGTGAAACATATGGATTTGTGCCTTACTGTTGTAGACCGAGCTCCTGGCTCACTCATAAAACTTCAGGGCTGTAGAGAAAATGATGGTAGACAGGTCAGTACACAGAATACAGCCATGTGCGAATAGGGCTGAGAGCACACCAATATCATGTGCACGCTTGTAGATACTTATTCCTCTTCCCTGTGCCTTGTTCTGCCACCTACCTTTCCATAGGATATTATATATGTCTACTGGATTTCTGGCAGTAGAGCAGTGTTGGGTTTGTGTCATTGAATCACTTTGCCCATTGGATTGGCTGCTGTGAGACTCATAGTAGTAGTAGTAGTAGTAGTAGTAGTATACTAACATGAGTTTGACCAAACTGCAGGAGGCAGTGGAGACAGGAGTGCCTGGCGTGCTCTGGTCCATGGGGGTCACAAAGAGTTGGACATGACTAAACGACTATATATATATATTTTAAAGAAATATTTATTAAAGTTTTACAAAAAACATAAGTTTACCGAATAAAGTTTACAGAAAACATAAGTTTACCGAATAGAGAAAATTAAAACAAAAATTAACAAACTAGAAAACACACATAGGAAAGAGGAATAAAAAAGATACAAAATGCAAAGAAAAAACTAATAGCTAGAAAGAAAAAAATTAAAGATAAATCCATTTTTCAATATCTTTAAGCTCATTTCCTTATTTCCTTGACCTCCTCACACCTCCCCTTTTTGTATTCCCGTTTAGAAAATCATTTCAGCAAATCCTTACCCTCTTTCATTTATCTTTACTCAATATCTTAACCTATTATAACTATGTATTTTCATCCATTATCAATCCGTATTTGCATATTCTTGTTAATCTTTTTACCAATACCGCTTATTTTCAATCCAACATCATTTTAACATTCATTAATTTTACAGTATTTCTGCAAATAGTCTTTAAATTTCTTCCAATCTTCTTCCACCGACTCTTCTCCCTGGTCTCGGAATGACTAAACGACTATACAACAACAATCGTAGTATAACGCCCTTCATAGGTTGATCTTAGGGAAGTTCACAGCATATAAATGCAACATAAAACAATAAATACATAATAAAAACAAAACAATAACCCCCTCAGCCACTCCCACAAACACATTTATTATTATTATTATTATTATTATTATTAATACCCCGCCCATCTGGCTGAGTTTCCCCAGCCACTCTGGGCAGCTCCCAATCGAGTGTTAAAAACAATACAGCATTAAATATTAAAAACTTCCCTAAACAGTAAGATAGTTGTAGTAAGTAGGATAGTTGCTTATTTCCTTGACATCTGTTGGGAGGGCGTTTCACAGGGTGGGTGCCACTACTGAGAAGGTCCTTTCCTGTAACCTCACTTCTTGCAATGAGGGAACCGCCAGAAGGCCCTCGGCACTGGATCTCAGTGTCCGAGCTGAACGATGGAGGTGGAGATAGGATGTTATTCAGCCAAAGGCCTGGTTGAAAAGGAATGTTTTTGCCTGGCGCCTAAAGGTATATAATGAAGGTGCCAGGTAAGCCTCCCTGGGGAGAGCAGTCCACAAACAGTAGAACTAATGGCTGGCCTTTCTTACAGCAAGCTGTCTAGTGTAACTAAATCCTTAGGTTTCATTCACCTCCCAGCATTTAATCTCCCACTCCAGTATACCAGGGGCTTTCAGCTTCCATTTGGGAAGTTTGCATGGACAATACTAAAGGAAAATTTACAGCCACAGCGGGTTTGCAAAGCAAATTTAACAGTAATGACTTTAAGGAGTAAGGAAAATAGATGGTAGACAAAATAACCCTAGAAAATACTGGCTTTTAAAATCAACATTTCTCTAAGTGGAATAACTTCTTAAATTTTCTTCTTCTTCTAGAAATGGGAACAAATTGAAAGCAACGCGAAACTGAGGCACGTGGGCAGTAACCTCTGCTTAGACAGCCGAAATGCCAAAAACGGTGGTCTGACGGTTGAAGTCTGCAACCCCTCGCTATCGCAGCAGTGGAAGTTCACACTGAACCTGCAGCAGTAGTAGGGCTTGCTCAGGAGGACTGTTCCCGTTTCCGAAACCTTGGGCAACATTTTGATTGCATTACTGATACTTTATATACCTCAGTATTCCATCTTTGTCTGAAAGTAGGCGACAAGTGAACAAAAGGGAAGCAAGTGAGCTGGGGACGGTGCCATTGCCTGGTCGGACGTAGCTGCTGCACGACTCGCTCCCTTCCACCGCAAAGGCTCACCAGTTCCTTTCCGGCATCAAGCTAAATCCTTCCACAGCAGATGACTAAGATTCCTAGGAAAAACAGATGTACAGTAGTAGGAAACTGCTTTCAACACACAGAAGAGGGGGAGGGTGGGAGAGAGGGAGGGAGGGACTGATGGGGAGGAAAGCAAATTGTTTGGAGAAGATCATTGGCAGTCTCCATTTTACATAGAAATCAGTGTTCGTGGTTTCCAGAAATCAAAGCATTTTGAAGGTTTTTGCCATGTGTACTTGGTATATTTCACCATGGACTTTTCTATGACAGAACTCTTAAATATAAACATTATATATGTTTATATATAAATATATATATATAAAATATATATTGTCAAAATTTTCAACTTTCTATCAATTTTTCATCATCCTGTAATTTATCCAAAAAACAAAACAAGACAAACAGAACAAAGAAAAGCAATTTAACACTTTTCTGGGAAGTGGACTGGACAGTTGGTAGAAGAACAAAACTTTGTGAAGATGCAGGTTTGTGCTGCTGAGTTGTGTTCATGCAAACACTGGATGTTTCTGCTTTGTGAAGTGTGCCTATTTTTTTTATTTTATTTTTTGTGCTTCCTCCTGGGAAATGTCGGACCTCTGCAGAGGAGGGTGATCAAATGGCAGAAAGGAGCTGGCACGCTTCATCTCACCAGCATTGTCACCTCCAGTTGGGGAATTCACTCCATGTGCTCTGGATATCTATAAACTTGGTATTTGTATTGGGCAGTTTGGGGCTACTTAAAAAAAATTAGTTTGGCCTTCTTGAAATAATGCAGCTAGGAGGGTTTGGTCTTCAGGTTGTGTTCTTATCAATACGTGCTTCTTTTTCTCCTTTTAAAAAGTTGTCTGACAGCACAAGATCACAATAGCCTTCTCGTGGAAGCATGGGCAGCTACCTACTAAATATCAACATTTCAGCTGTTATGCCTCTGCTTTTGGGGGCGGGAGTTATCATGGTCTGGGTTTTTTCTTTACACCTGTGTCCTGTTTTAAACTGGTGTTTCGAACTTGGCTGGAGGAAAATGTTCTGAATACATTGGAAGGAGCCATTTCAATCCAACTGCTGTTTTTATATCAAAGTAATGTCTGGGGTTACTCTGACGTCTTTGCCTGTAAACCCCGCCCCCCCCCCCTTCTTAAAAACACAGCTTATGTAAGATTTTAACGGTGCCCTCTGGTGATTACAAAGGACAAAGACAAATTATTATGCAATCATGTTTTGACAGTGTTCTCTTCCAGCTACATAGGTCGTAAGAGTATTCCATAAACTGTATTTTCCCTTATAGCTGCAGTATTTGCCACAAAATGCTTCCATTGACAAAAAGGCTTTGACATTTGCAGTACCGGTTTAAAACAGGCTGATGAACTGTTATATGACATGCTTGTGATATCTGCAGGTAGTATTCACAGATGTCATATGAATTCTACATGGTTTGAATCCACATTGCTTTTTCCTTGAATGTGGATTTGTGCATATAATCCTCTTCCAGACCAAACTTCCTTCTCCCACACTGCAAGTTCCCATGTATATCCTATTTACATACGAACTTGGCAACAAAAAGAGAGAAACTTTGGACTCGAGTTTTTCAAGATTCGCTTTATTTTCAGCCACCCAACACTTGACATGAAAAATATTAGTGAAGATGAAGATGGTGATATTTTAATATTTGAGGGACTATGCATTCAACTCACAACTATACAGCCAACTGGTTATGATCCAGCGCTTCTGGGAAAAGAACTTAATGAAGGGGAGCTAAAATATTAACATTTTTTTCCTTGTGATTTAAAAGCTAGCAGGCAAACCAGCTGCTGTTTTCTGAAATAATAGGAGTTTGCTGCCTTGACTGTTAACCTAACCAGATTTGCTAGTAAGTTTTATTAATAATATCTCCCCACTCCCAAAACTCTAATGTCGTCTATGTATTATAAAATGAGAATATGTTCTTAAAATTCTAGAGATCCTACGCAGACAGTATCTCCATGCTGAGACCGCAAATTGTGGGTGATGGATGAGAATGGAAATATGGTAATGTGGTGTTAGCTATGTTTACATGACACAGTGTGCCAAAGTTATTTACTGTGACTTCATCCTTTTTTAAAGTCTATGGATTTCTGGTGCTATGCACCAACGACTGTTGCTGCACAGATCCTCTGTCAGTGGGGTGTACTAAGGGGCACTGTGTGAAAACCTTTGACATGAACGGAGGGTGTGCAGTTGCAGCCAGTGGCAGATATTGACCTTGGGTATCAGAAGTAGCCAACATCTCTCCCCCACCCCCACCCCTCTTCTTTTTATAATAAATCACTAGGAGACTTGGAAACAAATTGCAATGCTATCTCTGTGCTAACCTTATCTGAGTGTCTTCAAAGCAAAAATGATGGGGGTACATGTGAATTTTGTTTTGCAAATCAGATGTCATTTGGAAACTGTCATTTCAGTTGGTTCTTTAAAATCTGCTGTACAGAGCTTGTACTTTGTTCATTTTATAGATGGAAACCATCCTTGAAAAAAAAACCTGTTTGTTTAACTTAAGGAAATAAATACTTTATAGATAAGATAGCGAGGTTTGCTGCCCTTCTTTTTTTGTCTACACTCAGGAACTGGCCCCAGAATACATGAACTTCAGCTAAGATCACTTGATCTCCTTGGCTAGCCAGCGTTCTTACAGTGACTTAGTTCAGACATTGCTTTTAACCATAAATTAAATTCATCTATGGTTTTAAAGTGAACATGTGCAGCACTCCCCCGCATTGCTTCCTTTCCTGAATGGAGTGAACCAAAAGATCCTGGATTGCCATTACATTACTTGTGGGTGGCTTCTCTCTCTTAACAAGCCATGGTGGTATGTTTGTGTTTTGTTACACAAGTAATAAACTACAAGCACTAGTCTGCACATTAAAAAAAGCCAGTTCCTGGTTTGTTTCTTCCATGCGGTGAAGGAAGGTGTGTGGGAGGCACACCTGCTGGGATTTTTGCACCAGCGTGCTGCTCATTCACACGAATCCTAAGTTTCATATAAGCTGTAGCTTAATAGAGTGTGCAAACTGGGCCTGTGTTTTTGTAAACCAATTTTGCAGATCCAAAGAATGCTTGAGGCATTTACAGTCGGGGAGCTGCATCCGTTGGATTTGGTTTTTGGTTTTCACTTTGAACAGCAAACCTTCACGCTGGATCTGAAACCGCTTCTGAATCTCCCTTAGAGATTTGTCATGGTCGGTGGGTGTTTGAAAAACACCAAGGATGCTTTGAATTGGTTCGTGGTGCTTTGGATTCGATTTCATGGATTTGTTTTATGAATTGCTGAGCATAGAAGCCTTCCACTGTGCCCACTAGACAGTATTGTTGCATCTAATGTAGGTTGAAGAGGAAGCTGACTTCCTCACCAGAAACATTCTATTTCCACCTCCTCCAATTTCTGGCCATTTCTACTAATGTAATACTATATTACTATCTCTAACAACTGCTGAAGTTCATCACAACTTTGAAACAGATTTCAAGTTGTGTAAAAGTTTGCCTTTCTTTGCTCAGGACAACTTGGGCTCCGGAAACTTATCTCTCCCCTTAACTTTCACATCAAGCCACAGCTGAGAAACAATTTGTATCAAATGTTAGAATAGCCTGTTGCTATTTCCTGGAACCAAGTATCCAGAAACCTAGTATCTGGAAAAGGTAAGGGATTGCAGAGCAATAGTTGGCCTGCCAAGTAGTAGGATTTCCAGTGTTTTCACCTGTTCTCACCTCCCTACCTATAACTCTGCCACATGTATGCCCTTCACAATCGATGCTTGCTGTTGAAAACCATAATTTCCTCTCCTTTGTCCAAGCAGGGAATTAAAATGCTAGGCACGGTTGTAGTCAATGGTGTCCTTGCATTGGTGGACTTCCCCCTCTTCTCTCTTGCATCGCCCAAATCTGCTTCAGAGGATGGGGAAACCCTCCAGTGTAGATTACAATCTAGAGAGCTTTATTATCTTGTAGGGTGGCATGGGGGATAATTGTTTGGGGCTTTAATGAAAACCCTTCACCAGTTAATGAGAAAATAAATTGCATTCAGAACTTACCAAGAGAGAATTTCTTCTGCAATTCTCATGGGTCAGGTGCAGAGGGGTTGTGGGGTCGGGTTGCACTTACCATAGTTTTGAGATGGCTAAAGGGTTTTTGCGAGTGCCCTTGCTTTTCATTCTACAAATGGGCTGCACTCTGCAGCCTGCCCAGGTGCCCATATTTCAATTAAAGCCCTGCGGAAGAGACCACGAAGCCACCCTTCCCTCAGATGGCGTGGACAGCCAGGGAGGCTGCAGAAGGCTGGTGAAATGTTTGCCAGAAAGAAAAACACACCCTGTCCACGGTCACCTTGCTGTGATAACGTAAAATCAAAATTCTGCACCCACCCCAGTTCTAAAGATTTCCTAACGAGGCAGCAAAACACCAACCTTTTTAGAAATAGGACCATGCAGCACTACTCAGAGCAGGGGTGGGTAACCTGTGACCCTAGATGTCCAGCCTTCGTCATCCTGGAGCTGACTGCGGGTGATAGAAATTGGGAGTCCAACAATATCAGGAGGTCCACACGCTCCCTGTCCTTTCTTAAGAAGGAAAGTAACCCTGTTCCTGCATGTAAGTACTGCAAACCTTGGGGGCCTTTGTGGAAAGGTGGTGTATCAATGCAAAAACTATTATTATACTGCTGAAACTGTTACATTCCAAATGTCACAACATGTGACTTAACAGATGTGAGCTCTAATAATTATAGCCATCATGTATGAGATGGAATTCATTGAGTTCCAGAAGAGACTGGATTGCGCCCAATAGTGGCTTCTGTGCATAAGATGAGATAAACAGTTTTTGCCAATTACCACTGCATTGTGCAAATTGAAGTGCCTGGCACTAATGTAAAGCCACAGTTGGATGCATTCCAGTGTGTCTGCAATCATTGCACATAATGCTTGCCTAATTGGTTGTGCGTCTTCTAGGCCATTCTTCCAGGGAAATCTCCTGTGCTGAACTCTCAGATCTAATGTGTTACTGCTGGTGCCTTTGCCAATGACAGGGACACACAATATCTTCAGCCATGTGTTCAGATATTTTTAGCTGGATAGCATGAATCAGGAATTGTAATTTGGCTTCCCAGCACAGCAGCGCAAGCAACTGGCTCCTAGTTCTGACTCCACTTGAGCCTGCTGCGTCTTGTGGCTTGCAAATCATGTCTACATACCCCACTTGGCGTGCTTTTAAAAAAGAGAAATACAGTGGTACCTCGGAAGTCGAATGGAATCCGTTCTAGAAGTCCGTTCAACTTCCAAAACATTTGGAAATGAAGGTGTGGCTTCCGATTGGCGGCAGGACGCTCCTGCAGCCAATTGGAAGCCACGTCAGACGTTCGGGTTCCAAAACCCATTTGCAAACCAGGACACTCACTTCTGGGTTTGCGGCATTCAGGAGCCAAAACGTTTGAGTTGCAAGGCATTCAACTACCGAGGTACAACTGTAACTATAAAAATCCAGCATGCTGGAGAGAATGGAATTTATGAAAAAGCAATACATCTGCTTAAGCCAAATTCTGGGCATTTAAAATTAAGTTAATGAAATTAATGTAATTTCAAAATGTTTGACTTCAAAATTTGAGTTATAAATTTGAGTGCTTTGGACTGCTTGGAAATTGTTTGTTGATCAAATGCCATAAGCTGACAATTTTCAAATCCTACCAGTTTTTCCAATAATAGTTCTCAAAGATCAAATACCATTGCCTGGCAATTATCACATACTGTCCAAATACTGAACCCCATCAGCTAAAACAAATACGGTACGGCCAAGTAACAAGGAACATACCAGTTGTTTATCCAAACTGTCAGGTATCAAATTTGAGCTTTGAACAGGTTGGTTCTTTGTGGCTGATGGGATTCTTTAGATTGGGGCTGGGGAACCTGTGGCTTTGCAGATGTTTATAGACTACAACTCCTATCAGCCCCATTCAGCATAGCCAATGGTTAGGGATGGGAATTGGAGTCCCATAACATCTGGAGGACCAGAGGTTCCCCATCCCTTCAGATGTTTAATCATGTCCTCCACCCTTCCCTCCAGCAAAAATGAGACAGGAGAAGATATAATCTATATTTGACTGTATTTCAAAGTTGTTGATTGTAAACAAACTTTGCATTGGGAAGGGGAAAATCACATGACAAGATATCAGAGTGATACTATAAATCCATTCAGTTGTTTTGTTACCACACTTCACATTTTGGAACTCAGAATTTAGCTTATGGTGTAGAAAACTTGTAAAAATTTTATTGCAAGCGTGCCTTTGTGTAGAACAAAAACCATAGTCACAAAATTTAGGTCCTCACGTGAACCAAGGAGCCAGGAATACTGATGGGAACATTCTGTTAGGGTCCCCACACATGCATTTCCTGAACAAATACAGATAGATATCAATATATGTATAAAATTGATCTTAAAAGTTTCAAACCAAATGGTAAACAAAACAGCACCGCACATTTAAATCTATAATTGACATTGTTTAACAGAACATTTTTTGGGAAGAAAATGGAAGCTTGCAACTGAACTGCTATCATTGTCGTGTTGTGAACATAGCCTGATAATACAAGGGTAGCTGAATGCACTTTTCACAACAACAGCACTACAATAGTGTTCTGTACAGTCATTTCATTTGATGGAATGTAAGTTGCAAAGGTGGAAATAACTAAAAGGTTTTTTTAAAAAAAATTGTAGCTCATAGGGCTTCCTTCCAAAACATGATCTCCTCTGTGTTGCCTTTGCCTGTAAGTGATAACAAATCCCAAGATCTTTTTTTAGTGCCTTGACTGGTGCTATCTCAACCATAACTTTCTAGTGCACCAAAGGGGAAATTGCAAAGGCTGGCTGTATCAAAAACCGCTTGTAGGGTTTGCTTGATTTTTATGGGGAAAAGAGAGCTGAATAACCAGAAACTCAGCCATTCCTAAACCAGAACAATTGAAATTGGTGAAGGAAGCCACTAAAACCCAACTCTTCCTTTCAGATTTCTGAGCACTTCTGGTTCCTCTGAGACTACCTCCTCCCACATGCCAAGCCACATATATCAGCCGTCATACCATAACTGCTAAGTTGGTTTAGTTTGGCCAGGGAAAAAAAAAATCGGTCAGTTTCACTTTTGCTCTCCAGTATACAGATTTCGTAAATAAACCTCTCTCCAGGTCAGATTACAAAGTGGCTACAGAATCAGAGCCCAGGAAACAAAACAAGCTGTAAAGTGTATAGTGGGAACAATCTGAGTTGAATGTCCAACATCTTCCCTGTACCAATTGCATGAGCAGTAGCATTTCATGCTTGTGGCGAAGTGTGGCGTCTCTGCTTATTGTACACCTTGATACAGATGAATTTGTAAAGCATTGCTACAAAACTGGGAACATGGGGTTCTGCCTTATACTGAGTCAGACCGTTCATTTGGTCCATTTTGCTCAGTACGGTCTACACTGACTTTCCAGGGTTTCAGGCAGGAGTCACTCCCAGCCCAGCCCTTACTGGAGCTGCCAGGGACTGAATTTAGAATCTCCCACATGCCAAATAGATGCTCCAGCCACACTTCCCAACGCCCTGTCCTTTGGGGTTCTCCATAAATGACACCAAAAGTTCTGATCAGAGGTGGGGAGGGCAGGCTCACTACCATTTCTGCCCTCTGGAGACTCCTCTGAGTGCTGCCTCAAACTTAGCTGCAGCATTGCCCCTTCCTTGCTTGGGATAAAAGCATCCCGTGCTGCTACCCAATTTGTGCTGTTCCTGTCTTGTCTTCTGCTCAGAAGGATTTTGCCATCTCCCATCATCTGCGCCTAGATAGCTCTTGTCTTCATCTAGTAAACATCCTGCCCCAGTACAACAGTAACAGGTTATCAAGAAACAGGGCTGGTCTCCTGTTTAAATTATTACACACATGATGGCAAATATCTATTTCCGGAAACAGGTGAATAGTTGAAGGGAGTGACATTTTATACACACCACATCTAATACAGTTCTACTTCATAGTGATATGTAGGTATACTTGAACAGGGCTCCAGAGAGCTGTTGATGCCATGTGCTGTTTTAAAAGCCTACCAAGATCCCATTAAGCACAATAAAAAGGTAAAGGGACCCCTGACCATTAGGTCCAGTCGTGGATGACTCCGGGGTTGTGGCGCTCATCTCGCTTTACTGGCCATGGGAGCCGGAGTAGAGCTTCTGGGTCATGTGACCAGCATGACTAAGCCTCTTCTGGCAAACCAGAGCAGCGCATGGAAATGCCGTTTACTTTCCTGCTGGAGCAGTACCTATTTATCTACTTGCGCTTTGACGTGCTTTCGAACTGCTAGGTTGGCAGGAGCAGGGACCGAGCAACGGAAGCTCACCCCGTCACGGGGATTCGAACCACCGACCTTCTGATCGGTAAGCCCTAGACTCAGTGCTTTAACCCACAGCGCCACCCACGTCCCAATAGAATTTACCAAAAAGAAAAATGCAGCATACAGTAAAAAGCATGGTGGCTGATGGGATACCTCTGATATCTTTGCCACAATAGGTTGCCCTGTCACAGTGATTGCCATCAATATACCCTGTCTTGATTTGGATGAAATTTACACACATGCCTACATACCTAAATGGCCAAAGTTCAACGCTCGAAAATGATTTGCATTTTCATACTTGCACTGGTGTAACATGAGGGGTTGAGCTGGTACCTCCTGGTCTAAGCACTTATGGGAGTGTAAGTTGAAAATGGCTTTTAAGGACCAATGACGCTTTAAGAAATCAAGGCCCGTGACACACACGTTAACGAGGAATCTTGGTACAGATATTGTTTTTAAAAGAAATAGCATTTAATAACAGAAAATTGAACTGCTTGAAATCAGCGGGTTTGGGTGCATAGGAATTGACTGTTTAGTTTAAGAATCTAAGTAAACTTACTTCAAAGCAGTGGCGTAGCGTGGAGGGTGCAGGGGGGCCGGCCGCACTGGGTGCAACATCTGGGGTTAGGGCAAATCCACAGGTTAGGGGGCGCAAATCCACGGGTTAGGGGGCGCAAATCCACGGGTTAGGGGGCGCAAATTACTTGCCTTGCCCCGGGTGCTGACAACCCACGCTACGCCACTGCTTCAAAGGCAGACTTATGCATATAATAAGTGCTTTTGCGGAGGACAAGTGTTGCTTTCTTACTTGGAGAAAGCTGCCGTTGCCTCAGGGTATTTGTGCGTGGGCCGTGATGGTGGATTTTAATGCTCAAGACCCATCACAAATTCTCTGGCAAGCTCATATATCCTAGTCAGGTTGAATTTGGTTTCTAAAGGCAGTGAACTGCAGTGTGGCTATGGATTATTAGCCTTGTGGCCAAAAGAAAAAGATCTATTGCAACACCATATGGTACCAGCTCATCAACACTTTTGAGGTTCATCCCAAGACCCAAATCTGGAAAAGTTGGGGAAGACACTGTGTGAGGCTGTGATCAGTGAAGTTTTCTTCTGAGTCAATGTGTCATAGGATTGCACTGTAAGCCTTAGGAAGGTCTGCCACATCTTTCAAAATCCACAGTAAAGCCTACATTAATATCTGGGATATTGCTGGCTTTGCTACTCTCTTCGAACAGTGGATCACAACTCCTCTTTTTCCCTCTGCTCTTGTCTCTTAAATTTATTACAGGGTCGAAACAAAATAAAAAAATTCCTTCCAGTAGCACCTTAGAGACCAACTAAGTTTGTTATTGGTATGAGCTTTCGTGTGCATGCACACTTAGTGTATCTGAAGAAGTGTGTATGCACACGAAAGCTCATACCAATAACAAACTTAGTTGGTCTCTAAGGTGCTACTCAAAGGATTTTTTTTATTTTGTTTTGACTATGGCAGACCAACACGGCTACCTACCTGTAATTATTACAGGGTTTATTTTGCTTTATATCTGAGAAGGCTCTTTCACAGAGTGTATGAGAAGACACAATGGAAGGAAGACTAAGGAGCTCTTTCAAATCTATACATACTAATAGTTTGTTACAATGCAATGATAAGGTGTTACTTCTAATATTTCTATTATGAACCTCACTGAGCAGCAGTGCTTTTTTTCCTGGTACTCAACGGTATGCGATACCTGCACCTCTTTTTTCTAAAAGAAAAGCACTGTAACAACTTCATGGTGAGTACCAACACCTTTTTTTCTAGAAGAAAAGCACTGCTGAGCATCAATATTAGAGCCCACCATTTAACTTTGAAAGGTATCTATTTATTGAGCAGGTTTAGCCGCAGAGCTGTTGGGCTACAGATCTGGTCAGATTTGCTTTTATCTCATTTTCTTATATTTCTAGTCTAGTCTATATTTCTAGTCAGTTCAGCGCATGTCTGCATCAGTCTCTCTCTCTCTCTCTCTCTCTCTCTCTCTCTCTCTGTCACACACACACACACACACACACACACACACAGTGTCACAAAAATGAGCCTGTAGTGTGCACATCTCCTAATGTATACGTATATGCAATCTTGCCCAAGACACACATTTTTGCAACATAATTTCCCCATCTGTAAGGCATTTTTAATGTTGTTTTCACTAATGTGAATTTTTATAAGCTATTTCCTCTAATGTGTGTATTTTGGATTTTTTGTTTGTTTCCTGGAGAAGTGTGAATCTTAAAGGATAGCTTCATTTTAGTCATGTATTATTTCAATGAGTGTGAATTAAGGTAGGCATGCAATAAAATGCAAACTGAACTAACTTTCACCCCATTCCCTATTGGAACCTCACCTATAAGAACATTTCTGCAGAGTTTTATTAATGTCCTCATTTCCAGTCATTTCATTAGGCTGTGGCCCTTGGTAGCTCCTGCAGGCGACGATTGCTTAGCCTGGCCACCTTCCATTTTCCTGCCTGCTGGTTTTCTATTTGGAAAGCCTACATTTTGTCCCCTTGCAGTGGGCAACACTGAAAAACACTACCAGCCAAAAGAACACAAAGCATTTTGTCTATTCTGAACATAGTATTCAGAACCATAACTTTCTAGTGCATGGAGATCTCACACAGCTTTGGAAGCTCATGAGAAGTAAATATGAATTGCTGCAGAGAATAGGCAGCCAGCTGCTCAACAGGCTCAAACCTTTCATCTTATTAGGCTTTCATTTTCGATATGCAATGCTCAGAGACACCTCCAGCTCATATATTGGTAGCAGAAGGCACTAAAGAAGTAGTGCTAGAATGTCAAATATGGTGCCTTAAGATTCACTAGGATCTTGGGCATGGAATGTAACTTCTCATGCAAAAAGAAGTGGACATAAACATCAGCAATACCACCAAATCTCATAAGAGAATTGATGAAAACTGCTACTAACAAGCTGTGGATTTGCGAGTGGCTAACCCAGGAAATGTATTTCTTTAAAAAAATGCAGTTCTTAATCTTAACTACTTTTCTCTATTCCACATTTTATAGGGCAAAAAAAAAAAAGGGCTCTTGCATTTCCATGTGTTGCAGTGAGTAGTTCATTAGTGCATTTTTTTTAAAAGCACTTTCTTGAACTCTGTGACTGGGAGGCGTCATCAAAGTACAAAATGCTGAAACGATGCGGCCTCATCCTGAATCACTGCTGAAATGAGCACCAGAACTGGCGGTCCATACCTGGAGGAAGCATAGGAAGAAGCTAGGAGAGGTCTCATTAACTGCCAGGTCAGATGAGATTCTGCTAGGCACCTGTTGGCAGAACAAAGCCTTCTGTAGGGAAGCATCAATCAAAAGTTCTAAAGTGGCTTCTTTTTGAGTTGCTGCCCTCTTGCTAAACTTTAGGGAGCTATATCCTCATAAATGTACAAGAACAAAAAATCGTGATATCCCCAAATCAATTATTAAATGGCACAAGAGAACTGCATGTAGGATTTCTGTGGGTTTTTTAAAACCGAACAAAAGTAGTGCCTGGAAGGGATGGCTAAGAAGAGCAAAAAGTGGAGCCCAACAGGTTTATGTTTTAACCCCCCACCATTTAATTGTCAATCATATAAATGGGAAAGGGGGGGGGGCAGTCATGAGTCAGTGTCCTACTGAGCATTCGGAGTTTTCAAAAAAGTTCCCAAACAACACTCATTTTGCCCTGATACTGAGCTTTAGTGAGCATGAAGATGTTCCATTCCATAATAATAAACAATAGTCAAAGGAACATCTTAACGGAGCATGGCGACACGATACTTGGAGGATAATTTATTGTGCATGGTGTGTGGTTTATATATTGCATTGCCATGACAACTTTTTCCCCATGTTGAATGGCTGAGCTGCAACAATGCCCAAAGGCCCCGATCCAACTCTAGGGCTGAGCAGGATGTTGTGTACGTGCAGCGATTGGTGGGGAGGGGGTTGCACATAGGAATGGGTTCCAAATAAGCGTCACAATGTATGGAAAGCTACATCCAGATGTGTCCCTGTATCAGTTACACATGCAGATGGTTGCTTCCATGTCTCCTTCTAGTGCTGAGTGACAGGCATTAGCAGAGGGAAAACCAGTTACCTCAAACAGGCAGCCTTTTCACTCTTCTGTCTCTTTGGTCAACTTGACTTTTGTGGCATTCAGCATGTGATAAGAATGTTTCCTTCGCTTCTGCCCCCCTTTGTTGAACAGCTCCCAGACATGAGACTGGCAAAGATCCCTGCTGACTGTGTGCGTGGTTACTAATATAGCAGATCAACATAGTTACTATTTTATCCAGAGGAAATAATAGCCAAATGCTTGTGTATGCTTTCCCAGAAGTAAATACCAGTGCGTTCAGTTGATGCATAGGTTGAACTCCTAAACAAGAAGGAAGTTTTACAGTCCAACTTATAAAATGCTGGTCAGCTGGGAAGGGCAGGTTCATATTTGTCATGCTGTCAAAGGATGAGTTGAAACTGTACAGGAATCATCTTGCCTTTCCCAACTCACCTGGATTATAGATGTTGGCTTGCAAGACTTCCATCCTTTATGCAGTATCTTGCAGAAACTCAAGCACACAATAGTGATGCCCTCGTGATCTAGCCAGAAATTGAACACTTTCAAATTCTGTTGATTCCAGTGGGAGGAATTTAAATGTATGTCCTGGTCAAATTGTTTGAGAGTAGTCTAGCGAGGGTGGGATGGACACAGCCCTTTTCAGATAACTTCCTAGCACTTTTGTCTGGTTAATTGGGGAAAGAGGGAGAGGAGGAATTAAATTCTGCCTTCAACACAAAGGCCAATTGGAGCCTGAGTTTGGCACAACATTCTTGTGCAGTTATATTATTAGTAGCTTACAGTGCAATCCTATGTATATCACTCAGAAATAAGTCTCATTGGGTTGCCTGGGACTAGGAATGAACAAATCAGTTCCATTCTCAAAGTTTCTCTTAAACTGAAATCTTAAATTCAGTTCTACATATTCCTGCAACCTGTGATTTTTTTAAAAAAAAACCTAATAAAAATTTGTCAGCATTTTGGTATGAATTTCTCTAAACGAACACATTTTTGTATGCAGTTTTAACTAATATACACATTTTTTTTGCAAAGCAGTTTCCCCTGATAAAAAGCATTTGTGTATGCTATTTTCATGAATATATGCATTTTTATGCCCATTTTACCCTGGTATATGCTTTTCTGTACACATCACTTGACACCACTGCCCTGCAAAATCCAAAGTGTGAATCTTGGAGGATTACTGTTTTTCAGTTCACATATCGTTCAAAGAAAGTGCAAATTAGGTAGTTTAAAGGTGAACACAAAATGAATTGAATTCCTCTCGTTGGGGCTTACTCTCAGGTAAGCATGCATAGAACTGAGGCTGAGGACACCCAGATGCAAAGAGCTGAGTTAGAGCTCTGTAAGCTTCCCAGGGTGTTGTTTATCTCCCAAGACCTGACAGCAGAGCAGTGGGCTTTGGCACGCTCTTGGAGTGTTTAAGCTCAAGATATATATTTGGGAATGAATGTAAACATTAGAAAACAGCAGTAACCCTCCAGTGACTGACCTCCTCCTAAAGGAATTGTGGACCTTTTCACAATTTAGAATAGTTGGGTGAGTGTAATAATATATTTTTGAAATGCATTTAGGAAACCATCACATGCCAATGAGTAGAGTGTCTAGGTGGGAACTGGAGCTCATTACCAAACAACATCTGGCTGCCATTTTGTTTTTTCTCACTCCAAAGCTGTAAAATCTAATAACCAGTGTTAACTACAAGGAAAAAAATTATCAGGAGCCAATCCCTGAGGCCAAACTAGGACCTGGTGGAAATTTTAATACAAGAAAAGAATTTTGTTAAAACATCTGACTGGCTGTTGCTATAGATTTCTATTAAGTATATCTTGATCCTATGACCCACACTGAACTCTGTGGAGTCCATAATTCCAGTGGGAATTTAACTTGTGTCTATGTAAGAGAGAATCATTACTGGTTCTGTGCAACATATTTGGAAGATTGTTTCATACAGAAACCTTCAGAATAAGTAGGGAGTCTGCCATGAAGCCTTATTCGCTTCACTCACCTTTCAAATTGGTGCACTGTAGGACTCCAGGGGGAGGAAAAAGAGGGCAGAGGCAGGACTTGACCCTGGAATCAGACACCGTTGAGTTGAGCCTCATTTACTGAATTGAGAAAAACAGCAAGGAGAGACTTTCTGCATTACTATTTTCTACAGGGAAATTCATGTGTGTGTGTATACTCTCTAGTAATCTTATAGGGCTGAGAGGCTGCAAGAACAGCATCCTGTCAGGCTACATCCCTGACTATGTAAAGAATGGGTGGGTGGAACGTTCTCCATATAATAGTACCACTGTTTTCCTTAAGGAGTTGTAATGCAGCCAGGTTTCCTTGCTCTATGGTATGGCCTTTAGGAGAGGATGAGTTCTGGGTAAAACAAGCTACCCCTCCCCATCTCTCAGGAATGTTAGCCCTTAAAAACCACTAGTGCCAGTGAGTGTAGAAGAATTCAGGCCCTCCTCGGAAAGCCCATGAATACACTTTCCCAGAGGAGATCTTGCCACTCTGCTGATGGAAGGTGATTATACTGAGCTCATGCTCTATGCAAGCGATGGGGAACCTATGGCCCTCCAGGTATTCGTGGTACTACAGCTCCCATCACCACTGGGGCTGATGGGAGCAGAGACCAACAGGTTGGCCATCCCTACCTTAATGAAAGCCTTTTATCGTGTCCTCTTGCAACTCTTGGCCACTAGTACCATAAACTTGCAAGTAGCCTCCCTACTCACAATCCACCTATTTGTCATGTTGCCCTTGTGAGAGCTATAGGTCCCTTGCTTGGATCGTGGTTGATTTCAAAACCTCGGTACATGGTTTTTACAGATGTGTAATTTCTGCAAATGTGTAACTATTATGGGAAGTCTCCACTTCAGAGAAGTCTTGCAGAACAACACCCCGAGCACACAACAAAACATATTAAACTATTATTTCCTGCCAGGTTTGTGCAAATATTAACTAAAAGGTATGCTAAAACAGTCTTGACCAGGAAGGTGGGGTGGCGGGGTAGTGCATTACATTATGGTCCAAATCCAAAGATGCTCTTGCGCAATAGTGCATTATGTGCTGTCAGCAGTTATTTTCCTGGGAAATTCAGATATGGGATATGCATCTGCAAAGAGAGAGCAGTGGGAAGCCTCTGGTTCTGCTTTTTCCATTGTTGCTTGTGCTGTGGGATCCTGTGTATGTTTGCAGATACAAAAAGTTAACAAAAAGTTAGATTATCTTTTGTATTAGTGTGCTTTGATGCTGGGAAAAGAATATACTGTGTTTAAAATCAAATCTCTCGCATTATGGCATCACTGAAGTTAGCCTCAAAGCTCACACTGACTTTAAGGCGAAATGACATTAGCTTTGATAGGCAAAGCCACCGATTTCTGGCTATTCCTTTATATTTTAAAAAATTGTTTTTTTTCTTCCCCCTCCTAAATTATATTCCCTCCTACAATCCAAAAGCATTGCAAGAAAATAAAATCTTCGTCAGTCATCTAAGTCCCCACTGCCGTTGCCTAACCATAGGCTTGCAAAATAGATTTATACATTTTTCAGTATCTCTGTTTAGCGACCTCTCCGTGACCTCTCGCCAGGCGCTGAGCATCTGCAAACACAGGACACCGCGGATCACACATTTTTTAAAAACTGAATATGCTTTACAGTAATTGAGCCACTTCAGTTTGGGAGAGGACAGGGAAAGGGGCCTCATGTGACAATTAACACCCTGTTTAACAAATAGTATTAAGAAACAGCTGCTAACTTAAATTTGCTTCTGATGCGTTAAGTGCCCATGACACTCTTTAGGGCCTTAGGGATACTGGTGGGGCCTTCATCAAAGCCCACCACCACCACCACGTTCATGGCTTCCCTGGTCACTTTGTCACATGGGGGAGCAGCATGGTTGCTGTGATTGCAAGGTCCTCACTTTGGCGTTCCAGAGTTGTCGTCGTCTTCCTCCTCCTCTTCCCCGCTCCTGACCTAAGCCACGGGGAATGGTGCATCAATGGCAAGGTGAAATATCCTCCAATCCCAGTAGCTCTTTGACAAGTCTCTCGCCGAACTGCACCCGGCTGTACTTTTTCACGTGGTAGGCGTCGGACATTTTGTATAGGATGTAGGCGTTGTTTATGGCAATGCTGATGGCAAACCAGAACACTTGCTGCCAGGTCTTGTTTGGTTTATGAGAGATGAAATACCTGGAAAGCACACAAAAAAGGGGAGGGGAGGGAACCCAACGGTCATGAAAACGTTTCTGAGATAAGGCAAAGGGTCTGTGCCCTAAAAACTACAGAATCTAGACACAAGACAGAAGAATGTTCTGTCCTGTCTATGTCTTACACTTAAGAAATCTGGCAAGGAGTGGCAGTGGGAATAGGGGGTTTGTTGGTTGGATGGTAAAACATATATAAAGAAAAGAATCTTGCCAATTTCTCCATAAGCTGGTGAACTGGGAGAGAGGACTTTATTCTGCCACAGCAACATAGCCGCCAGAAAGGATGGTATTTGTTTGATATTTGGTATTTGTTAGGCTCCTAATGCTTTTTGGACCAACAGACAGCTTAAACTAGCATGGCAGAGACTGAGAAAAATGATGTTTGATTTTGCTAGATTTTCTTATAGCGCACACTGGTGCATGGGCACTGCTGCTGAAGAGCAGTCCATTGAATTCTGCACCTGAGAAAGCACATTTTGTGTTGCCTGCAAAGCGTCAATGCAAAAACACTGTTCAGTGCCAACTGTTTTCATGTGATTGGCCTTGGACATTTCGTACAGGATTTAGGGATTGTTGGTGACACTCGTTTGGCATCAACACAAAACCAAGCCTTCCGTGTTATTGACCCTCTCCTGTGGAATGCTCCTCCAACAGGGATTCCACAAACATCTTCTGTACTAACTTCCAAACGTTTGCCAAAGACTTTTCTTGGCAGCCAGGCTTATGCTGACAACTGAGAAAAGTATTTTCCAAAACAGTCAGCTTGTGATATGGTTTACATTTTTGTATTCATTTTAACTGGTAAACTGCATTTTTAAAAATGGAATTGCAGTATACTAACTTTTTTTTATATAAATAAATATGGGAGAAGATTAAGACTATTTAAATGCCCCAAGGCAAATTATGCAGTTCCTGATCTCAATGCCCAGCACAGCACCTTAACTTTGTGCTGTGACTTGGAGAAGTAAAAGGAATCAATTCCCCCGTCAAACATAATTTATGAGCTTTTCTTCTAAACTGCAGTATCCTGACATGACATGTCCTCTCATGACAGTTTTCCTCTCTCGGTACAAAATGTTCTTCAGTCACCTTTCAACAAGCTCCATGTGTAAATAGGTCATGGAAGAGCTCTAGAATTGCAGCCCAACGAAGTCAGCCATGCCTCAAAAGTTCATCTAAAACCAGGATCTTCCTATGTGGTGTCTGACTAGGGATGCTTTCATGGTCAACTGAAAAAATCATGTGTGAAATAAACAGGAATGTTGTATACTGGTTAGTGTTGTGAGCTGCACTGATCTGCTGGGGAGATGAGATAGAGTTCTTATTAAATAACAAATTCATCAGAAGGGCTGAACTACTTCCATGCAGTTGCTGCTTAATGTTAAGTTCTGTGCGCTCTCTCTCTCTCTCTCTCTCTCTCTCTCTCTCTCTCTCTCTCTCTCTCCACACACACACACACACACACACACACACACAATATCTCCCTACTGTAAGCTTGATTTCCCCCCTACCACTTTCTAGTTTTAATGTGAGTGAGATGGAGGGAACAAAATCTCCACGTGTCTATGCCCCACTATTTTATTTAAAATGAATGAAGATTTGCAGCAGTTAGCACCTGCTACACTGGACCCAAACTATACTTGCTTTTCGCTCAATATAAAGGATGAGTCAAACACCTTTCTTCTATTTGCTTCCTAATTTGTGCAGATTTAGCATTTGCTTTCAAGCGCGAGTGTACTGGGCACGCTGTTAACTGTTTCGAAGGGCTGCTTTCGATTGCTTATATTCTTGCTCTTTCACTAAGAGGCTGAGGGTATTTTGATTACAAAAAAAATTGCTTCGGGGAAATACTTTAGAAAAACACATTCAAGCCTACAAATTCCGTTTAAATTGCACGAAATGGGTTCTTCCTTTGGCTGTTTTGAAAAAATCTTCATCCAAACTCCTGCCATTTTCCTATAATGGGGCCAATACAGAAACCCATAAGGATTCTTATAAAATGACTTTATAGCTGCCTACACACCATTTCTCTCCCAAAGAATCTTGGGAACTGTAGTTCTCAAAGGCACAATTCTCAACACCGTTGACAAGCTACAGCTCCCAGAATTCTTTGGGGAAAGTCATGTGCCTGATGTATATGCAACCTACATTTGGATATACTTCAACTGAAGTAGCCCATTTATAAGAAGGTCTGGACTTTAGATGAAGATGGCATCTTTCTCTTCTTTTTCTAAGAGGCCTTTTTAGGGCATGGTGATGGATTGGTGAAAATAAAACGGCAACACCATAAAACAAGAACACATTTCACTTTTCTACCACTTGTGTATTCCAGACCAGTATTTTGGTTGGGACACACCTACTAAAGTGACCACAGGGAACCTTTTTTTTTGTTTGTTTGTTGGGGGGTTGGGATTCAGTTTCTAAGAGATTGGCATAATGGCCCTTGAAGAAGCAGCCTATAAAAAGGCTGCCCAAATTTGTTTTTGCCAAGTCCTTTCCCTTTCCTGTAGAACCTCGGCCAAATGGATGCCTCTCCACCCCCATCCTCTGCCCCATTTCCCAGCCTGCAATCCTATTTTCTTCACAGAGTTTCCGGTTCCACTGGCTGTCTTTCACTGCTGTGCTGTCACTATTTGTGTCCTTTCATTTTCAGCTAAGCCCCCAAGAAAAACAAACAAAACAACACAGAAGTTATGCCAAAGAAGGCCCGAGTGAGAACTTTCCTCCCTTTTTTTACTCCATGGAACAGGGAGGCTCCTGTACTTGGAAACTGCTTGCCGTGGCATTTTATTTGAATCGGGATAGGGAATAGCCTCTGAGCACAAAGGCTGGGCTTAACTGTCCCAGATACACCAAATAGCTAGTTCTTCTATATGAAAAATGGATACTGGGTAGTTCTTTGAGGACTTTATCACTTTGGTGTGCAGGTAACGAAACCCTATTTTCAAATTTGAAAACATAACATGCAAAACTAGACAGAAAGAAAAAACAGGCATTATGCACTTCCTTAAACACTAAACCGCAAATATATCCTTTGTCGAAAAAGTTAACCAAAGTAGCCCTGTTAACAAACTATTGCTTTGTTATTCAAGTAGGTTAGAAACCTTGTGAACAGAGAAGAGTGGCAAGTGTCAACTTGGAATCGTAATTCTGGAAGAGACTCAAGGCTTACCATCTCTGCATACATCTGTTAAACAGATGAGCCTCTCTGACCTGCATGTAATATGTAAGCTTTAGTCATAATTGCCCACATCCACATTTTATTAAATGACCCAGAGAATGATTAGGGAACAGTTGAGTTATGTGAACATAATTTGGATTTTTGAATGAATACGATGGTCACCACTCTGGTCACTTCTCTCCCCATTCCCCATGGAAACAGAGAAGTGCATGTGCACACACTTTGCTCTTCCAAAACAAATGGGTGAAATCCAGATCTCGTAGGATTACGGTAATCTGAGTCTTGAACGACACATAGAGCTGAAAGAGGAAGTGGGAAAGAGTGCCACGCTTCCAACTTCCTCCTTCAGCTCTATTTACTTTTCAGGAGAGAGAGAAAAGTAGTCCTCCTCTCCACCTCATGACCAGTGGGGCAGCAGAAGAGGCAGAGGCTCGGATGCCTTGTGGTGATGGCCTCGGTGGTACCACTGGCATCGCTGGTTGCTGCCTAAGTTAATGGCCATTTCTAAATCTGTGTCACCTATACAAAACTGTAAACAATGTAGAAGAACCGTGTCACACGTTCAAGAGAGTTGCTGAAAGATTTCCTCCAGGCTTGTGTGGAAAACTGGCTAGACTTCGATACTGTTGTTACTGACTCTTGTGTTTTCATCTGCTTCTGTATTTATTGCTTGTTTATTGTTTGTAATGGATTTTTTAAAATAAAAAATCTTATCTCACCCTGGTACCGGTATGTGATGACAGGTGGGTTGGAAATAAGTTTAAATATATAATCACAGATTATTTAAATGAATAACAAGACAGCACCATGCTGGTAGCTCTTTTAAGGTGCCACAATCCTATTCAGGATAAAACAGTGATCCCTTTAGATGGGAGAAAAGGGTAGGCTAGTTCTGCATGGAAACAAGTTGAAGCATGGAACAGAAATCAACTAATAAATAAAACTACACTCTCTAATGGTGATTATCTTGAGTTTGCATGTCATGGTTGCTGCCATTTTACAGTGCCTAAGCTCCATTTTGGGAGCCAGCAAACCTTGCAAAGCAGCCAATTCTACTAATACTGTATCTATATGTAGCATTTCTTTGGTTTAATTCTTTCTGTCACAGCCAAGAAGCAAAACTGAATTCTGGCCAGGTTGCCTTTCCCTTCCTGGAATTCCCAATTGAAATGCTAATCAGCTTGTTGCCAGGCAGGGGTGTGTTTGCCAACCTTTGGGTACTGAGTGATTAACACCGCGGCCAGTTCCATTTGGCCTATCACAAGCTCCGGTTCTGACTTGTCATATAAATGGCCGTAGGCACCCTTTGCTGAGTTGCAAAAGGTTTGCTTTGGTTTTGAAGAGATATGCATTCTACCTGATACCTTTTTGTGGTGACAAAGGCTGAGCTGAAGCTGCTCTGGAACCTAGACACCATGTGGCTGAAACCATCTTGTAACAATCTGAAAGAATTGCCCAGCTTGGTTCCTAGATTGTATGACTAAGACAGTCAAAGATTCAATGTGTTTGAGAAGTCTGTTTGGTGGAAGGTTCGCAGGCTATGAAGGACTTGCTCACAAATTTATTGACAGCTACACAAATTATTATAGCTAGGAAGCGGAAAGGGAAAGCAGAATATAAAATGGGAGAGTGGTATAAAGAGGTGTGGGATATAGCTATTAATGATTAATTAACATGTGTCATTAAGGTAAGATGGGGAATATGAAGGAGAAATGATTTTGAGGAGATATTGCAGAATTTGTACTGTTCAAATGGAAGGGGGTCAAGCCATTGCAAGAGTTGTTGAAATTTTGGGAGGTTGGATAGTTACAACAGAATGGTCTTGGTGGTGGGGTGCACATTTTTATTCTTATTTATTTATTATTATTACGTAGTCAAAATAAATAAATAACTAAGACGCTGTCTGTTTTCTCCCTTTAACAGCAACTGGGTTGTGAAGCAGTATTGGAACCACGAAGTGGGAAGGTGGGTAAAAGGCTTTTTTAAACCCCTTTGACAACTCCACCTCACAAATTGCTATAGGGCTGTGGAGGAAAAACACTAACAACACCAATGGAAGTCTCCATCTCAGAACAAAAAGGAACAGGTGGGGGGGGGGGTTGGAGAGATTTTTTTTGGCAGAACTGTAGTGCTGGTGAAAGCTTTAAATGCACTGTTTCCCTCTTCCTCTATTCTAAACAAAATTCAGATTCCCCATAGCTGCTCCAAAGTGGGGGAAATGTTAGGAAACCCAGTCATGGATCTTCCACAGCATGTCTTGAGTCACCTCTGAGTGTTTTTATCCCTGTGCAAATACACCTCAGAACTGAAAAGCAGTTGAAAAGGGTAAAATTTCCTGACCCAATAGTTTTCCAACTACAATAAGCTTTTCACATGGGGGGACATGTAAAAATGTGGTCCCTCAGCTGAAGTGTGAACTACTACAACTCAGGGAGGGGTGTGCTATGTGCCATTTCTGCACATTGGAAATATGCTGTTTCTATGTGGTAGAAACCAATTTTTATTCTTAGCCACAAATCCACACTGAAGCTCTTGAGGGACAGTGCCTATATGTGGTTCTTAGATAAGCTGTTTGAAAAACATCCACGCCGTGACCCATCCAGCTCTCTTAGAAGATATTCAGACAAGTTGGGAATGAAGTTCTATGCTTGGCTTCATTGTCCATGCTGGAGTCAGTGAAGGCAAAGTCAGGTATCTATTTTCTTCTGAAAAGCTGAAAGTAGTACCCTTATTCCAACAGTATGACATTCATCCTCAAGTCCCCACCACCCCACAACTTGCTTACTTGCTGTATTTGTCATCATATTTGCAGATATAACTAAGATGAGCAGCAAAGGCTTCTACTGCCAACGGGCAAGGGATCTCTCCACTTTTCCTCTTAATTATGACACCTGTTTCGATGAAAAAGAAACATGTTGGTTGTCACTTGTGGTTAACATGCAGTATGCTCTGATCCTGATAATTATCACCCCTCCAAAGCTGGTGCTATTCCCTTTTTGGGGGGAGGGGGGCAGAATTTGCATGTTAGCTGCAAAGACACAGTTAATGTCCTATCTAGTTTGACCCTTAATTGCCCTATGTTTGTAGCCTGTTTTGGGGGTCCAGGTCCCACCCCCAAGCAATGTAGCATCTCTGAGCCCTTACCTTGTTGAATTGGAGAATAAGCGTTGGTCAAAAACCGAAAGTAGCCTTTATTGTACCAGCAGATCAAGGACATGTTTCCTTTCATCTTTATCCTATATTGTCCTCGAGACTGAGGAGCATCTGGGCTATTTAGCATAGATGGAGGCAGGCCTGTGCAGTCACTTTTTCTTGCACTTAACAACCCACAACAATAAATCTCTGCAAATGGAAGATGACAACATGTATTAGCAAAACTACCTTGCAGTTTGAGAGTTGAATGGAATGGTCATCTCCTGACCTACCAGGCTTAGAGGGGGAAAGGTGGGGCAATGACTTACAGTTTCCATGAGGAAATCCTTCTTGTCTCAATAAAGAATGCCATATAAAAGGAAATCCCAGGAGAATTGTGTGGGGAGTTGTCTACTGTATGAACAAGATTGCAATGCATTTCCAAGGGAGAAGACTAACTGGAAAAGGAAACTCCAAAAGAGGTGGATCTGCTTAGCTGTGCCATACGTCACGACAGTAAAGTCCGCCTTGTCTATAGCAGGAATTGAGAACCTGTAGTTCTCCAGATGTTGCTGGACTACAGTTTTCCTCACCATTGGCCGTGCTGGCTGGGGCAGATGGGCATTGGAGTCCAGCAACATCTGGAGAACCACAGCGGTCCACCACCCCTAGTCTAGAACATTGCAATTTGACAAGTTTAAAGCATGACATTATCAGACTGCAGTCTGAAGTGCCAAGGATAGCTAACGCGATTCAACAAGACTTCCTGCCATTTTTATTCAGAAACATTAAAACATAAAATAAAAACCTTAAACATCTTAGCTTTTAAGGACTAAAAGCTGAGTTCATATAGAGAACTGACTTTTTGTGGCATCCTGTGGCTATATTTCATGTCTAGTGAGGCTTATAGATCACATTGCCGGCCCTACATTGCCCTTGGGGTCCCTTCCAACTCAAGAGTCTACAAATCTATTCCTTTTGGTGTATTACAATTCAAAAATCCAAGCTTTCTTAAGCTCCACTAGAATCTGAAATGGTCTGGTTGAGAAGGAGCCAGTGGGGGAAATTGGATTTGTTCATATTTGTAATTTCAAGTCATTAGAAGGATTTCCAGCCACAGTTCTAGCCACATCTGAACACGAAGATTCACATTTTAGTTCTGGGGCCCCTAAATGAAGGAAAGAACTAAGGTGGGTGGAGCAGGTGGATGAACCACTCAGCCTGGTACCAGTTGGAGAACACTAGCTGATTAGTAGCATTACTGATAGGCTTACTGAGTTCAAGTGCAAACTCTCTGAGGTAAGGGGAAGCACAAAGATTCCTCTCAACAAAGTTGTCCTGACTCCATGAACAGTAGGGCCGGCACAACCATAACACTGGACCAGCAGGTGCAGTTCTGATCACCTCTTAAACCTCTTCTAGTTGTCTTTCCTGCCACAGTTAAACTCATAAGCCGTTCCCTCCTATTGCGCAGATCCAATTTTCTCCAGTAGTGTGAAGTCAATGCTATTGAGTTTGCTAAGGGGGCCTTTAATTCAGAAGCACAAACACCAAAAGGTTAGAGGTAATTAAGCACAATCTTTCTTTCAGTCCAGACAGAGAACTTGTAAATGGAGCGTCACCTTATAAAGGGTAATGAGAACCATATGTCAACCACCTCTCTAATGCAACAGAACAAATGAGGCATCCTAGATTTATGGCCAAGACTGCTTTAACAGTGGCAGCAGATTTAGTGCCGGCACATGGCACATGTAACTTACACAGATTCTAAAAAATAAACCTGCGATGGAAGCTCACAGTTGCTAGGGCAGCAGGCAATAAAAATAAAATGAAATCCTTCTGGGTCGATGGATCTGTTCTGCTTTGTTACGTCCAAATAGCAAGTGCCTTTCTCTTATACAGGCATACCTTGGGATGAATATGCTTCAGCTTAAATATTTTTGGGTTGCGCTCCGCAGCGACCCGGAAGTAATGGAGAACATTACTACCGGGTTTTGCCGCTCACGCAGACGCTCAAAACAACATCATGCACGGAAGTGGCGAAATGCGATCTGCGCACATGAAGACGTGCAGTCGCGTCTTACGTTCGCTTCAGGATGTGAACAAGGCTCTGGAACGGATCCCATTCGCACCCAGAGGTACCACTGTACAGTGGTGCCTCGCAAGACGAAATTAATTCGTTCTGCGAGTTTTTTCGTCTTGCGATTTTTTTCGTCTTGCGAAGCACGGTGTCGGGAAAGTTTTGGAAAAGCTTTCAAAATCACCAAAGTCTTCAAAAACCTCAAAAAAGGCTACCACACCGCATTCTATGAGTTGCTCCTCGAAGTCAAGTCGCAACTGTATTAACGGTGTTAAGAAAAAGGAAACAAACTTGCAAGACGTTTCCGTCTTGCGAAGCAAGCCCATAGGGAAAATCATCTTGCAAAGCAGCTCAAAAAACAAAAAACCCTTTCGTCTAGCGAGTTTTTTGTCTTGCGAGGCATTCGTCTTGCGAGGTACCACTGTATATGATATACTTGTGTGGTGCAGGGGTGAAGCCTTGACAGTGACAGCACGTAGGTCAGCCTGGGAAATAGCAGAGGGTAGGGCCGCCTACGATGCCCCCAGACAGCTGTGTGACAATTTTTTAACATTAAGATTTTTATGAAGAGATTCTAAAACGCCATGAGAAGAAAGCAGAACAATGGAAGGTTCTGTTGCAGGGGAAGAAAAGCTTCAAGAAATTCAGATGAGGCATTTCCCTGATTTATATCACACATGCCTCAGGACAGGTAATTTGGGCAAATGGTAGCTAGAGAGAGAAAGAGAGAATGAAAATAGGGGATTGGGATTTAAATTCGGACTCCATCATTCCTTTAAAGTGCAAATGGAAAGCTGGAAATCACATTCTCTCAGGTCACATCAGTTTTGACCCAAAATAGAGAGTGACATCTTTATTTGCTGATTTGAGAAAAAGTAACAAGTGCCTCCTAGAGAGACAGCTTAGGTCACCACTACCTGCTTATCTGTCTGCATCTCCCACTTATGGGCACAAGTGAAATCTTTTAAAAGTCACACCATATATTCAAAGCATTCCTATATCACTTTAAATTTCTCAAACGTTCCTATGCCCTGAAGTTTTTTTAAAAAAAAATAATTATGGGCAATGTAGAATTAACATAGGCCATTTCTTTCCCCCATTAATTGCTGGAGGATGGTTGCGGGAGGGGGGCAGGGACAGGAGAAATTCTGCTACCCCGAAAATGCCACAGCAATTAAACAGCTATGAATTGCCTCTTGAGGTCCACAGGGATACTCCACAGCAACCATGTTAGCCTGTTTTCAGTTAAACTGTCAAAGCAGAAGCAAAACAAGAGAGCTTTGTGCCCCCGAAAGACCAACAACTCTATTGTTTTGTGAACCGGAGGTCAACCCCCCCCCCCACAGGTCAACACGTAGCCCGACACAAACCTTGTTTCTCAAACTCTTCAAAGAGATTCAAGCTGGTGATGCTGGGCCCAGTAAAAATGATGTAGTTCTTCCCTGCCGCGTTCTGACAAAGGCTCTTGGCCACCATGCTGTGGAGCTGGGTTTTGTTCTTCAAAGCATCCAGGCCTTCCGTGCCACTTCCTTCTTTCAGGTGGACATAGATCTTAACAAGCAAGAGGGGGCAGGGGCAGAACATCAGGGAGAAAAGTCAGTGCGCAGAAAGGCCAGTGGCAACACTCTCTCGTTCTTCGGGGAGATGAGCTAAATAGTACAAGTGCATACCTAATCAATGCTATAAGGCCTCTTCTGATGGACTATGCCAAAATGGCAAAATTAACTGGGAAGCTCGGAAATCAAGAAGACAATAATTTACGAAATAATGGGGAAAGTTTTTAATTTCTTTATGAGACCACTGTAAACAGGTTAAAACATGAGCAGGATTTTAGTCACACTTGTAAAGTAATGGAAAGTATGGATAATTTAGAAGGATAAAAATTTGGATAAGTACAGTGGTACCTCGGGTTACGAACTTAATTCACTCCGGAGGTCCGTTCTTAACCTGAAACCATTCTTATCCTGAGGTACCACTTTCACTAATGGGGCCTCCCGCCGCACTGCTGGCTCACGATTTCCGTTCTCATCCTGGGGCAAAGTTTGTAACCCGAGGTACTACTTCCGGGTTAATGGAGTTTGTAACCCTAAGTGTTTGTAACCCGAGGTACCACTGTATTGATATGCAGTTGTAAATATTATCTGTAGGACCCATGGAAGGGATGAGGGGAGGGGGAGTCAGAAGATTCAGAATAATCTCAATATTTGGAATTGGTTTTTTTGTTATGTGTTTATACCTTTTAAAAAATCAAATCAAATAATAATAATAATAAATGCTAAGGCCTCTTCAGTCCTGAAGGGGAGCAGTCCTATGCATAAGAAGCTGGCAAGAGGCAAGCTGGTGTAGCTTAAACCGGTGTAAAGTTACAGCAGATGCAAGTCCCATTCAGCAGTGGGGCTGCTGCTCTGCCTAAACCTGGCAGAGGTAATTTTATGTTCTATAGCCGGTTGCCAGGTGATTTGATGGAACCGAATGGGCTCAAAATCCAGCCTAAGTTTCTCCTCTCTGGTTCTGCCTCCACCTCACCCCCAGAATGCCCCTTTGGGGGGACTTACTCCAGCCTCAGCTTAGCCAGCTTCTGCTCCGTTCCAGCCACGCCAGGATGAGGAAGTTATACCACTGCGTCTGAGCCAGGATTGGAGATTTAATGCTGGCTGAGCCCAGATGTGCTGCAATTCTAAGCTGCTCATTCTGGCCGCTCTTGCCACAGGCTTGTCCCCCTGAAACCTTTTGTTGGAACTGCAGTAAGAAATCCCATCCCAAAGCTGAATTAGCAAGCATCGTTGCAAGAAACAGCATGTTTAGAGCTGGACTGTTTTCAAAAATCATTCGGTATTCATCCACAGGAAAGCTACAGAGTTTGAATTGTGAAAGAGGCTGATTGTTCATGGTTGTGCAAAGAAAGAAAGAAAGAAAGAAAGAAAGAAAGAAAGAAAGAAAGAAAGAAAGAAAGAAAGAAAGAAAGAAAGAAGTGCACACTGGTACTGCTTTTGGACTACTATGGGAAACAAGGAGTGCTTCACCTTATTGTACAGCTTGAAAAGACATTTGCTTGTCACTATATTTTGTGTCCTTCATTTCTAGAGATGTATCTCTTACTCCATACACACCCATAGTAATGAGACATCAGCCCCGTTCAGGCATTCTTAAGTTCTATCCATGGAGTTCTGTGCCCTGGCATCACTACCCAGCCTTTCCCATACTAAGGAAGAAGATCTGAAGCAGGACAGTAGATGCATTGGGCTGAATGTCCAGTCCTCCTTGCAGCTGGTAACCCTGCTCCATCAATCAAGCAATTCCTGTTGGTCAGGCATACAATTCCTATTTGGCCCATATGCAGCCAGCTGACCTTACGCTGAGCCTGGATAAGGGTGGCAGGAGCTTAAATAGCTCACTGAGCTCTCCCCTCTGCCAACAACATGTTTCTGTGGACGTGCTACTTCCACAGAATCTTAAGGCACAAGCCAACCCCAAGCAATTTTGCATTGGTTTCAGATTGAAGTATCAAGTTTTAAGAAAGGGTTAGG